>NW_006921827.1:2288441-2306261 GCF_000298275.1 Orycteropus afer afer | reverse complement strand
ACACTCTTCTCTTTGGCTTCCTGGGTTCCACCCCTTCCTCCTGCTCTTCCTGCCTGCTACTTTGTGCTACGCCTGTGCTTACCTTGCTTCCGAAGACCTGGTCCCTCTCGGTAGGGTAACAAGGGAACGTGTTCAGTGCCGATCAGTGAGTAAGCACAAGCCCGCCTTGTTTCAGTGCCTATGCTTAAATGGGTGTAGCAAACCGAAAACAAGGAAATAAAAGAAGTATAGTTTGTAGTAGGTAATGATGGTAACAATAATAACAATATGATGAAGGGGGCGTGCACTAGATACTACAGCAATACAAACTTGGGATGGGTGGTTATTTTAAGTAGGGTAATCAGGGAAGCATCTCTAAAGAGTTGACTTTCAAACCAAGACCTGAAGGATAAGCAGGAGCTAGGTATCTAAGAAGGTGGAGTGGGAAAAGATAGAATAAGAAGAGCTTGATAGGTTCCCAAAATTAATAAATTGTAGAGCTTGGGTCAAAGTAAGGAATGTGGCATATGATTCAAAATTATGTACAGGTCCTCAGGGACCAGATCATGCTGGACTTGAGGGATTGAGTAAAGAATTGAATTCTAAGTGCAATGAATGAGTAGCCTTTAGAGGGCTGTAAGCAAGAATATGATCAACTATGACTTATGTTTCTAAAAGTATACCTGGTTCTTATTTATGCAGGGAATTGAGGAATACTACTACTTATAATCATTGTCTTGAAGCTACCACCTATACAGCACATATTATGTGTCACACATTATTCTAAGTGTTTCATAAATACTAACTTATATAGTTCTCATAGCAACCTATGGGTGGGTATAATGATTATTCCCCATTTGGCAAATGAGGGCATTAAGATTCTAGGAAATCAGTTAACTTGACTACGCATAACAGTTATTAAATGGCAAAACTAGGGTATGAACTGAACCAGTCTGTGCTTACTCCCTATAAACAAAAACCAGATATTATAGGTTATTGTAGACTGTAAGAGAGATGCTAATGTCTTGGCTTGAGAGTAGAATAGTTAGGACTTGGTGATAAAGCAGAGGCTAATGGGAGTAGGAGTCCTTGGATGGTGTAAACAGTTAATGTCCTCAACTGCACACCAAAAAGTTGGAGGTGCAGTCCACCCAGATATGCCTCAGAAAGGCTTGTGATCTCCTTCTAAAAAATCAATGTTGAGAATCCTGTGGAGTACAGTTCTACTCAGCATCAACTCCACAGCAAATATTCTTCTTGAGGAGGCAGGGGAGGATATGGTGCATAGATTTCTTAAGGTGAGTCACAGAAAAATCTCAAAATAAGATAGAAAGATTTTGTGTTGATAGACAGGAAAGTCATGAAACATTTAGGAATTGTGGGAAGTGTATTAATAGAAGATGCTTGCTTAAAAAAGATATGTTTGATAGGCCTGGAAAAATGAACCAGAATTGCAAAATCTGAGAGTCAGGAAATTCTGTGAGCAGTCTGCTGCAATGACCACTATATCGGAAGCTGAAGGGTTGGCATCAGGAAGATGGTCTTGGCATGAAAAAGGAAACATAGCTAGTCTTTAGAAATTTACTGGAAATGAGTTAGAGGAGAGAAATGGATCCAAAATGCATCCCTAAGGAAGTTGTGAAATGTGGATATAGTTTTAAATCATCAGTCACAACCACTCTGTTTCCAGGAGCTACATTAACTCCCAGACAGGGCTGAACTTAGTGGCTTGGGCCACATCTCTTCAAGTTAGGACCATGTTTTTGAGAATGTATCATACACAGAATTGAAATGACACAATTAAAGACTTATATCAAGCTCATGATTTAGAAATAAAAAATGAATTTCCTTTTAAAGCTCAATTTAATATTTATTGAGAACATACTCTAAGTCAGTAGTTGTTGTTTTATGTGCCATCGAGTCAGACTCAACTCAGAACAACCCTACTTGGGTTTCCTAGGCAATATCACTGTGGAAGTAGATTGCCCAAACTTCCTTCCGAGGAGTGGCTGTTGGATACCAGTATATAACAGTGGCAAAAGCAAAGCTAGGTAACTGCCCTTATGTATTTTATTTTGGCTCTGGCAATGTCTTTGTGCTTCATATTTGTGATGCAAATGTAACACAGAACATATTTAAATATTAAAAATAACATCACTTTGATATTGTTCTTCATAAATCCCAGGGAGTAAAAGTGAACATAACAAATATGTTATTGCTGTTGTTAGGTGCTGCCAATTAGGTTCTGATTCACAGTGACCCTATGCCCAGCAGAATGAAATACTGCCAAGTTCTGCACCATCTTCACAATCACTGAGCCCATCATCACAACTTTTCTGTCAATCAATCTCCTTGAGCATCTTCCCCTGTTTTTGCTGACACTCTACTTTACAAAGCATGATACCTTTCTCCAGGGACTGGTATATTCTAAAACATTCTAACAACATGACAAAAGTATAAGGGATAGTCTGGATGTTCTTCCTAGTAAGAAGCATTCTGGCTGTACTTCCTCCAAGACAGATTTGTTCGTTCTTCTAATAATCCTTGGTATATTCAATATTCTTCACTAATGCCATAACTCAAATGCAGCAATTCTGTCATCATCTTTACTCATTGTCCAGCTCTCACATGCATATGAGGCTATTGAAAATACCATGACTGGGTCAGGTGCATCTTAGTCTTCAAAGTAACATCTTAGCTCTTAAACACTTTAATGAGATCTTATGCATTAGATTTTCTCAATGCACTACATCATTTCATTGCTTGACTACTACTTCCATGGACATTCATTGCAGATACAAGTAAAAGAAATCCTTGACAACTTTAAACTTTTCTCCATTTATTCTGGTGCTACTTAGTGGTCCACATGTGAGGATTTTTGTTTTGTTTCTGCTGAGGTATAATCCATACCGAAGATTTTTGATCTTCATCAGTAAGTGCTCAAGTCTTCTTCACTTTCAGCAAGGAAGATTGTATCATCTGTATACCACGAGTTATAAATAAGTCTTCCTCCAATCCTGATGCCATACTCTTCTTCATATAGTCCAGCTTCCTGGTTTATTTGCCCAGCATACAGACTGAATAAGCATGGTGAAAGTATACAACACTGATGCACACTCTTCTTGATTTTAAACTATGCAGTGTCCTCTTGTTCTGTTTGAATGGCAGCCTCTTGGTCTATATACAGGTTCTTAATGAGCACAATGAACTGGTCAGGAATTCCCATTCTTCACCATGTTATCCATAGTTTGTTATGAACCACATAGTCAAATGCTTTTACATGACCAATAATACACAGGAAAACATCTTTCAAGTATCCTTTACTTTTAGCCAAGGTCCACCTGACATCAGCAATGATGTCTCTCATTCCATGTCCTCTTTTGAGAACATGGCTTAAATTTCTGGCAGTTCCCTGTTGATGTGTGTTCTGGTTACCTCTGTGTTGCTCTAACAGAAAATATACTACAGATGGGATGGCCTTAACAAACAGGAGTTTATTCTCTTACATATCTGGAGGCTAGAAGTCTGAGCTCAAAGCTCTAGGGGCTGTGTGAAAGCCCCTTGACCTTGGGTTTCAGCTCTGCCTCCTGCTCCCGGCTCACTGGAGCTAGATGCATCTCTTCACTCAGGTAGCTACTGGCTGCTGAGGCTAACAAGCCCAAGGTCAACAAATAAAATGACAGGGTTCGGATGTTACCAAATCACCCAGCAGGCCATTAATTCAAGTCCATTGTAAGTCCCAAGGTCAGCAGAGAATGGCAGGCTACTGAACAATGACATGGCTACATGCAGGGTCCAAGCATGCCACAAGCTAGAGACCATTCCCAACGCTGCTTCTTATATACGGGAAATAGACCACATACCCAAAGGCAGCTACTCAGCTGCTCCCAGTAGATTCCACCATAAAACTGATTACTAGTCTCATCATGGGGAATCCTACATCCAGCTGCCCAGCCACTCAACCAGGCAAGTTGACACACAAACTTAAGTACCACGAAGTGCTACTGTAACTTTTTTTTTTTTTTTCAAATATCTTCAGAAAATTTTACTTGCATATGATATTAATTATATTATTCAATAAGTTCTGCATTCTGTTGGATCAATGGTCTTTGGGAAGGGCACAAATATGGATCTCTTCCAGTCAATTGGCTGGGTCTTCTGTATTTCTTGACATAAATGAGTGAGCATCTCCAGTACAGCTCCATTTGTTGAAATATCTCAATGGGTATTCCATCAATTCCTGAATCCTTTTTTTTTTTTTTTTTTTTGATTATTGTTTTAGTGCAGTATGGACTTCTTCCTTAAGCACCATTGGTTCTTGATAATATTCTTCCTCCTGAAAAAGTTGAATGATGACCAATACTTTTTGATACAGTGACTCTGTATTCCTTCCATTTTTTGATGCTTCTTGCATTGTTCCATATTTTGCCCACAGAATCCTTCCATACTGCAACTCAAGGCTTAAATATTTTCTTCAGTTCTTTCAACTTGAGAACTGGTGAGCATGTTCATCCCTCAGACAGGCGAGTGGTGGATAGCAAATATATTGTTATATAAAAATTCCAGAAACTTCCCTTAAATGTCAAGCCAACAAAATAAAATATCCAGAGACATTATTATCAGAAAAAGACAGTTTTTAGGGTAAATATGCAAACAACCTCTTGGGATTTGTCTCAGTTTGTATTGAAAGCAAAATGATTAAAAAATATGACATTTAAAAATAACAAAAAAACAAACTGGTTGCTGTCAAGTCAACGCCAACTAATAATGACCCCATATGTGTCAAGGTAGAACTCCACAGGGTTTTCAGTGACTGATTTCTCAGAAGCAGATCATTAGGCCTTTCTGTGAGGTACCTCTTGTTGGGCTCAACTTCCAAAACCTTTCTGTTAGCAGCCAAGTGTGTTAACTGCTTGCACTACCCAGGGAAAAACAGCAAATGGCAACAATAATAAAAATGTTTGCCTTTCTTTATTTGACATACATTGAGTATTAATTTTCTGTGTTCTACAAAGTACAAAGCATTATGTTTTGTTGCTACCTTGAAGGCATTAGCTGTCTACAGCAAGTAGCATTAACTTGTCTTTTCCGTTTTTACACAGGGTAAGGCCATGCAAAGTTAAGAGCTGGGAAAATGCCACTTTTTCAGGGGAATTGTCTTCAAATGAAGAAAGAAGCAGAAGAAGCTTGAGGCAGGTAGGTGGAGTGAAATAAAGCATATATTTTCACATCAGACAGCTTTGTCAAACCACAGGGTAAGGAGCAGGGTAGGACCAGGACATAGGTAGTATGTAAAATGAGCTAATAATGAGTTCCGTAGGAGTGACCACACCTGGGTGACTCCATACTCACATAATTCATTCTTTCATGGGAAATCTGGGAAAATAGGTTGGACATATTGACTATGATCACAAGGGCCAGGAGTGCTATTATGGTGTCTTAGTGCCTTGAAAGAAAGGCCAGGCAATCTACTTCCAGTCAGCCACTGAAACTCCTAACGAGTACAATTTTACTCTGATGAACATGGGATAGCCATGAAGCACAATCCACTCAATGGCAAGTGGTTGTTTAGTGTGATATGTTGACAAGGTTAAATGAAGAAGAAAGATATACTTCCTGGGACTATTGCTACAGGAATACTGGAAATTGTAGTTGCTTTTGTTAGATCTGGAAAGTGATAAATTAAGAAAGTGGCAGACAAATGAAGGAAAGGAGAGGTATAATTATTGACCTATGCCATTTTAGAATGAACATTGTCTTAAAGATAATCCTCCATATGAGAAATTGACATTATACCATTTATTATTTGAATGACATTGAGACAGTTTAAAAGAGTATCCTAATACTGTCATGAGATTCCAAGGGGGTGATGCATATGTGTTGTAAACCATAATGGATAGTAGATAAGAGAGATATAATTGTAGGACACACTTTGAAAGAAATGATAGGCTTTGGCATTAGACTCTGGGTGGAGAGTGAAAAGGATGAGTCAGAATTTAGTCATTAACACATTATGTTCTCTTTTAGTGAAACACATTTACAATACTCTATAAATGAAGATGATTAATGTTCGTTTGAACATTAAGCAGCATATTGACAAAATGATTTTAAGTGTTGGCCTTTTGTACTATAACTCTCAAACACTCTACAGCTTAGAAGAGCTCTCAGTTGAACTGATTTTGTTTAACATGTTCTATCATTTGTTTAAGGAGCTCTGGTAGCATAGTGCCTAAGGCACTTGACTGCTAACCAGAAGGCTGGCGGTTCAAACTCACCACCCACTCCTCGGAAGGAAGGTTGGGCAATCTACTTCCATAGTGATACCACCTCGGAAACCCAAAGAGGGATCGCTATGAGTTGGGGCCAACTCGATGGCACATAGCAATAACAACAACAACATCATTTGTGTGGGATCTCTGGTAGCATAGTGCCTAAGGCATTTGACTGCTAACCAGAAGGCTGATGGTTCAAACCCACCAGCCACTCCTTGGAAGGAAGTTTGGGCAATCTACTTCCATAATGATACTGCCTTGGAAACTCAAGGAGGGGTCGCTAGGAGTCAGATCTGACTTGACAGCAGCAAGTTTGGTTTTTTGGCTTTATCATTTGTTTGGCACAAACATCATGCCAATTGTTACTTTTTCACCTTCTGATCCACATAGTGTGGGATTAAAGATTTCATTTGTTGTGAAGAAGACCTTGCCCTTGCTCTTCAATGTTGCCCATGGAATCTTTTGTCACCTTCATCAGCTTGTGAGTTACTTGTATAGGGAGTTTATTTTCAGCAGCGTATTTCATAGAATCATTATGTAGCTCTTGTTTTAAATGCAACATTGCAAAAAGAGTGCAGGTGCTGCATTTCTGTTTGCTCAAGGAAAAGTTGGATAAACCTCACCAGTGGTTAGCTTAGGACATTGACCTTCAAGTTATCTACTTGTGAAGACAGTGGTGCCAAAGTAGAAAATAGAAAATTCCAAGTAGGAATAAAGGAAAGGAAAAAAAAAAAAGGGGGGGAGAGAGGGAGGGAAGGAGGAAGGAAAGGAGGAAGGAAGGAAGAAAGAAAGAAAGAAAGAAAGAGAAAGAAAGAAAGGAAAGAAGGAAGGAACAAATGAAGGTAAAAAAGGATAAAGATAAAAATCCAATTTATCATTTGAAAAGCCTGGCCTTGAAAACTTGTCTGCACTTCTGGTAAGGATACACGTAAGATCCTCAGTTCTAAAATCTGTATTTTCCCTTCAAAAGACTCCAGTAACTTCTTATCTTATTCATGCAATTTTACAGAATTCCCCTGGAATAGATAAAAGGGAAATAGAATAATCCCATGACAACTCTTGGTACCCATGACAACAATTAGTGTCCAGACAGTAATCCTGCCTTGGACCTATCATCAGCCTAAAAGGATAGGGCAGATAGTAAGAAGCAGTTGAGACCAAAGTAGTATGTGCCTAGATATGGATGCAAAGTCCACAGGCTCATAAGCCACCCCACAAGTCTCCCACAATTTCCTGTCTCTGTGATATTTTACTGAAACTGATAATTTTATTTCTTTAATTGGATTTTTATTTTGTTTTCTAAGTCACTGTACATTTATAGAGGCAGAGATGATATCAGAAAAAAAAATTATTTTCATGTATCAGCAGCAGTGGAGCTTCCTGGAGCATTCCTTGAATTTATTAGGGAAGAGAGCATCTAGTCTGGGTACTTAACAACTCTTAGACATTAAATAGAATAAGTAAGTCAATCTGGTCCTTACAAGAATCTCAGATTTAGGGTAGATGCCAAACCCGATATAAAAAAGACAAATCTATTCCTATTATTTAAATAGCTGATTCATCTGCCTATCACAAGTATTTGTCTAGCAGATTCTTGTTGTTTCAATCCATTGGTAAAAGAAGACTTCTACCCTCTCTGCCTGCAATTATTCTACTTGATCCTATCAGCCTAAATATGCTTGTTTACTTTGTCAGTGATCTCACCACCATCCAAGGAGTTTTTCTATTCTTTTTGTCATTCACTCAATGAATATCTCAGTGTGTGCTCTGTGCCTTTCATTGGGCTCGACTCTATACATAAATTCTGTTGATTCATAATGCTAGATGAATATTCTAATAAAACATGAATGATCTGCAATGAGAAAGAGAGAAGGGAGTCAGATTACATAATTGTGAATTTATAATTTTCAAACACTGAGGTTCACTCAAGAAATTGCAAGGCAGTTCAATATAGGTGCTAGTATATTTTTTATAATCTTTATCTAAATTTATGTATTTGTTTGTTTGCTCGTTTAGTTTACTGGTAGTAGACATAAGTGCTATACGGGCAGTCTTTGCTTTTATTGATTTATCCCCAAGATCTAGAACAGATATCTGGCCTATAGCAGGTACTCAAAATTTGTTGAATGAATAAATACGTGAATGGTGAATGTAATTAGTTAGGTGCACAATAATCACTTCAACAATAAAAAGCACACAAAGTATATATAATGTTTCAGAGTGAAAAATTTATTCTTGTTCTTAGATTATAAAACATGAGGGAGTAGTGTAAATATGAGTGAGTGGCTCTTCTCCAGTGGTGATTTATGGAAAAAGACTCCTTCTAACTTATACCTCCACTATCTTCTAGAAGATTTTGAAGGTCACCTGAGCAGCTCAATGCAGTTGGTAAAGGAGAGAGAGTGTGAAGGAGAATGTTTTTTCTTATGAGGCAGGCCTGGATATAACACTGAACTTCCTCTCGTATTTTATCATCTAGAACTCTGTCACAAGGGAACACTTATCTATAAGGGATTGCAGTGTGGTAAGGTACTTAGTATGGCTTTTCTACCCACAAGTCATTGTAAACTCAGTGGTGGAATGAGCAACTGAAGAGCTGATTGTAAATGTTATCCACGTGGGTGGAGTATTTCTGTTGGGCGTGGCACAATACAATGTTCTGGGAGGTGCCCACTCTCTCTCAGGTGCTTAGAGTTCTGATCCTATGATTGGCTAGTTTGACCACCCTGCCGGGCTCAAAAGGAGGCCTCCTGGAGGCAGAACTCTCTCTGACTGCTGGTGGAGGAAGACGTGCTGCTGAAACAGACACGTGCCCCTGAAAGAGAGACGTGCTGCTAGGAAAGAGACGCGAGAGACACGCGTTGCTGAGTGAGACACCGAGGGACCAGCACTGCTGGGAAAGAGACTGTGAGAGACTGTTGGCTGAGGGATGTTGGGCTGGGAGAGAGACTGAGCGTTCTTCCTGAACTTGAGTTGTAGCCTGGTGCTTCCCTAATAAACCCCATAATCTGTGAGTTCTGTGTGGCCACTGCAGTGAATTATCGAACCCAGGAGAGAGGTGGTGGGTGCTTTGGGAGGAACGGTTGGAGAAAAGGCTGGAGGGAGGCAGCATGTCTGGCCTTGCAGTAAGAGGCCTTGGGTTACTGCTGGTAATGCTGTCTTCCTCTTATGAGATTAGAGGAGGTCAGAATATGTGGCCTCCTTGCCGTTTTTGCAGGGATATTGGGAAATTTTGCCCCTTGCTGGGTAGCTTCTTCCCAATAAACTCTATAACAAAGAAGGGGAAGCAACATATCTTTTGTGGCTAGGGAGCTCTTTTTGCTACAATGTTGTTGTTGTTAGGTGCCATTGAGTCTCCAACTCACAGCAACCTTATGTACAACAGAATGAAACATTGCCCAGTGCTTTGCCATCCTCATCATTCCTGCTATATATGAGTCCATCATTGTAGCCAATGTGTCAATCCATTTTGTTGAGGGCTTTCTCCTTTTTCATTGACCCTCCACTTTTCCAAGCTTGATATTCTTCTCCAGAGAATGGTCTCTTCTGACAATATGACCCAAGTAGGTGAGGTGAAGTCTGGCCATTCTCGCTTCCAAGAAGCATTCTGGCTGCACTTCCTCCAGGACAGATTTGTTAGTTCTTTTAGCAATCCATGGTACTCTCAGTATTCTTCGCCAACACCACAACTCAAAAGCATTGACTCTTCTTCGGTCTTCATTATTCATTGTCTAGCTCTCAAATGCATAAGAGACAATTGAAAATACCATGGCTTGGGTTAGGTGCACCTTAGTCTTCAAGGAAACATTTTTGCTCTTCAGCACTTCAAAGAGGTCTTTTGCAGCAAATTTGCATGATGCAATACGTCTTCTGATATCTTAACTGCTGCTTCCATTGGTGTTGATTGTAGAACCAAGTAATATGAAGTCTTTGACAACTTTAATCTTTTCTCCTTTTATCGTGATGCTGCTTATTGGTCCAGTTGTAAGGATCTTTGTTTTCTTTATACTGAGGTGTAATCCATACTGAAGACTGTAATCTTCAATCTTCATCAGTAAGTTCTTCAAGGCATCCTCACTTTCAGCAAGCAAAGTTGCGTTGTCTGCGTAAGGTTGTGTCGTCTGAGTATTGCAGGGTGTTAATGAGCCGTCCTCTAATCCTGAAGCCACATTCTTCTTCATATAGTCCAGCTTCTCAGATTATTTGTTCAGCATATAGATTGAATGGTAGCATAGCGGCTAAGACACTTGCCTGCTAACCAGACGGCTGGTGGTTCAAACCCACTAGCCATTCCTCGGAAGGAAGGTTGGGCAATCCTATTTCCGTAGTGATACTGCCTCGGAAACCCAAGGAGGGGTCGCTATGAGTCGGGGCCGATTCGACGGCACATAACAACAACAAAAACAACAAGTATGGTGAAAGGATACAATTCTGACACCCTCCCTTCCTAATTTTAACCATGCAGTATCCCTTGTTCTTTCAAACGACAGCTGCCTGATCTATGTACAGGTTCCTCATGAGCACAATTAAGTGTTCTGGAATTCCCATTCTTCTCAATATTATCCATAATTTGTTATGATCTATGCAATCAAATTATTTTGCATAGTCAATAAAACACAAGTAAACATTTTTCTGGTATTCTTTGCTTTCAATCAAGGTCCATCAGACATCAGCCATGATATCCCTTGTTCCACATCCTCTTCTGAATCCAACTTGCATTTCTGGAAGTTCTCTGTCAATATACTGCTTTTGAATTATCTTCAGTAAGGTTTTACTTTTGTGTGATATTAATGATATTGTTTGATAATTGCCACATTCTGTTGCTACAATGAAGAGACTTATAAAACTATTTCCAAGATTATTTTATGTTTTTTATATAGAAGGCACTATATTGATATTTATTTTGAAGATTTACTTTCCTATGCCTTGTTACAATTTTATGTAATTATTATAAATATAACTACTGTTTAGGTAAGTATATAATTTCATTACACAAATATTTAATATATTTTATCTTTATATAACTTAGCTGAGACATAATCAAAAGAAAACTATGGCAATTTGTTTGGTATCCAAAGAAGTTACATAACTGAATATCCAATAACATGGATTCACAGACGGTTTTGTACGTAACTAGCTTTCATCTTTTTAGTTTCACTGCCTTTTGAAGATTCTAAAGCTGCTTTCATTATATTCCTTGATTCATTGCCACTTCTATTTTCAAGGCCAGTAAAACAAGAAAATCAAACCTCCTTCCATAAGGAGCTCTGGTCACATAGAGTCTCAGGCATTTGACTGATAACCAGAAATTTGGAGGTTCAAACCTACCAGCTGCTCTGTGGAAGAAAGACCTGGCAATCTACTTCCATAAAGACTTACTGCCTCGAAAACTTTTTTTTTTGTTGTTTGTTTCCATAGAGTTGATTCCAACTCATGGAAACCCCATGAGTTCTACAAAGTAGAACTATTCTATAGGGTTTTCTTGGCTACAATCATAACAGAAATAAATATTAGGCCTTATTTCCATGGCACTACAGGGTGGGTTCAAACCACTACCTTCAGGTTAGTAGTCAAGTACAAACTGAATATGACATCAACAGCCCTTTCAAGGCCAATAGAATACTCAAATCTCTCTATGCTTTTGTCACATAACCTTAGTATCTGTAGTCAAATCTTCTATTATTATTATTATTTTTTTTAATAATGATACTTCTGATGGTGTTTAGGACATCCCCATACTGTACCAGGATAATCTCTCCATTTCAAAATACTTAACCAAAGTCTCTTTTTCCATAAAAATTAACATTTCCAGGTTCCTGGGAGTAGGGCCTGGATATCTTTAGAGGCCATTGTTCAGCCTTTTTCTCAAATTATTTCTTCAGGCCCCAGTTTTCCTAAATCTTATTATTTTGTTTTTTAAATTGTGGTTTGGGTGAACATTTACAGAGGAAATTCATTTTCCATAGAGCGGTTCAATCACATTTTGTTTCATGACATTGATTGCAACCCTCACAATGTAACAAATCTCTTCTCACTTCCTCCCTGTAGTTACCTCTTCTCTGTGTCCTTCTTTCCTATGAATTCCTGCCCCTGATCTATCTCTCTGTGCAAATACTGCTCTTGTTCTCCCATGTTTGATCATGCTAAGGAGTGTATCGAACCTGGTATAAAAGTTCACCCTATATGTCTTTCTACTATTTGTCTGGAAACCATGGTAATGAGTTCAATTCCAAGCCTGTAGGATAACTAGGGGCCATACTCTGAGAAGTTTAACCAGGCTCTATCAGACCAGTAAACCTTTTTTTTTTTTTTTTAATGATTTCGAATTTTGTTCCACATTGTGCTCCCACTGTATCTCAGATCTCTTGCACAGAAGCCTTTCTGAGTGGTTGACAGTGGTAGCCATGACAGTCATAGCCAGTCATCAACTAGTTCTTCTGGTCTCATGGGCATACAGGCTGAATTTCGCATGGTCATTAGTTCCTTAGACTAATGTTTCCATGTGTCTTTGGTTTTCTTCATTCTTCTTTGCTCTGGATGAGGAGAAACTAATTGTTGCATCTAGATGGCCACTTGTAAGCTTTTAAAATCCCAATCACTACTCACCAACATTAGATGTAGAACAATATTTGTGTGTAGTGTGTTATTCCAATTGAGCTGAATAACCCGTGACCATGGTCCCAAGCTCAAAGGTCCAACAACTCACTCCATCATGGTGGTTGACTGTGGCTAAGAAGTTATCATAATTTGGTTCCTGTTAGTTCTATTTATATGGACATTCTTTCAGCACATTCAAATATGTATGCAGAAATATTATTTATCCCTATGAAATGTTCATAGATATATTCCCTTTTGCCTAGACATACCTGATCATTCAGCCTGTCTACCCATTTATTTAGCTGTAGATTAATGTTTTTTTTTTTTTTTTTTATCACTGATAACACAGTATTGTATGTGTAAATGTGTTTATCTTTCTTGTCTATACTTCTTGTGCACTTCGGTGTGTCTTCTTTTTCCTTAGTATTATTGTGATGGTCATGTGATTTGGTATATTGCCTTTCCCTTCACCCAAATCAATACTTGTCTCTTATCTATGTAGCATTTTTCACTCCCCTCCCCTCTCATCCATGCTAACCAACAAAGAAAATTTCCTTTACTATATAGACCTTTCTTTGACTTTTTACAGTAGTGGACTAATGCAATATTTGTCCTTTTGTCATTGACTTATTTCACTCAGAATAATGTCATTCAAGTTTATACATGTTATGTGGTGTTTCAGGGATTCTACAGCATTCATTAGTATTGCATAGTATTCCATTGAGTGCAGGTACCGTAGATTAGTTATCCATTCTTCTGTTCTCGGGCACTTAGGTTGTTTCAATCTCTTTGCTGTTGTGAATAGTGCTGCAATGGGTATGGGTGTGCATAGATATGTTTGTATCTTGACTCTCAGTTCCTTAGGATATATACTTCATAATGGGATTGCTGGATCAAATGGTATTACTAATTTCAACTTTTTAAGGAAATGCCATGTTGATTTTCACAGTGGTCGTATCATTTCATAGATCTATCAACGGTGTATGAGAGTCCCAATCTTTCCACATCCTCACCAGGATTGTTATTTTCTGTCACTCAAACTTTTCTAATAGTGCTGGGGTGAGTTGATATCTCATTGTCGTTGTGATCTGTATCTCTCTAATGGCTAATGGGCATGAACATTTATTCATGTGTTTATTGGCTGCCTGAAAATCTTCTTCATGTCTTCTGCCCATTTTCAAATTGGATAGTTTATTTTTTTGATGTCGAGATGTTGGAGTTTTCTACAAATTTTAGAGATTATTTCTTTGTCAGATATGTCATTGCCGATTTTTTTTTCCCAAAAAACTGTAGATTCTCTTTTCATTTTTTTGGAGAAGTCTTTTGATGCATATAAAAATTTAATTTTTAGAAGGTCCAAATCATCTAGTTTCTCTTCTGCTGTTTGTGTATTTTGGGTTACGTGATAGTCTATTTATGCCATGAATTGAGGCCCTTACATTTGTTTCTAATTCTTCTTTGATGAATTTCATAGTTTTAGGTTTCACATTTAAGTCTTTGATCCATCTGGAGTTACTTTTTATGTATGGTGTGAGGTATGGATCTTGTTTCATTTTTCTGCAAATGGGTTTCCAGTTTTGCCAGCACCATTTGTTAAAGAGACTATCTTTTTCCCATGGACTGGATTCCAGTCCTTTGTCAAATATCAGCTAACCATACGTGGAGGGATCTATTTCTGGGTTGTCAATTCTGTTCCACTGGTCTATGTGTCTGTTGTACCAATACCAGGCTGTTTGACTACTACTGTGACTGTATAGTAGGTTTTGCGATCTGGGAGTGTGAGACCACTTTATTCTTCTTTTTCAATAGTGCTTTGCATATCTGAGGTCTCTTTCATTTCCATGTAAAATTAGTAATTTGTTTTTCCATGTGCTTAAAGAATGTTGATAGAGTCTGGATCAGGATTGCATTGAATATATATATTGTTTTGGGTAGTATTGACATTTTCATAATGTTCAGTTGTCCTATCCATGAGCATGGTATGTTCTTCCATTTATGTAGATCTCATAGTTTCTTTAAGTAGTTTTTTATAGTTTTCTTGAGGAGCTGTGGTAGCGTAGTGCCTAAGGCACTTGACTGCTAACCAGAAGGCTAGTGGATCAAACCCACCAGCCACTCTTCAGAGGGAAGATTGGGCAATCTACTTCTATAGTGATACCACCTTGGAAACCCAAGGAGGGGTTGCTATGAGTCAGGTCTGACTCAATGGCACATAACAACAACAGTTTTCTTTGTATAGTTCTTTAATGTATTTGGTAAGATTTATACTCAAGTAGTTTATTTTTTTGGTAGCTACTGTAGATGGTCATTTCCTTTTCAGTGATCTCCTTGCTTGCGTAGAGGAATCCAACTGATTTTTGCATGTTGATCTTGTATCCTGTCACTATGCTAAATCTTTCAATAAGTTCTAGTAGTTTTCTTGCTTGACTGTCTTGGGTTTTCTATATATAGGATCATATCAACTGCAAATAGGGATGATTTTACTCATTTCTTACAAATTTGAATGTCTTTAATTTCCTTTCTTGCTGTATTGCCCTAGAAGGAACTCCAATTCAATGTTGAATAGAAGTCGTGATAGAAAGCATCCTTGTCTGGTTTCCCTTCACAAGGGGAAAGTTTTCAATCTCTCTCCATTGAGAATAATGTTGGCTGTTGCTTTTGTGTATATAACTGTGTTAGCCTGGGTTCTCTAGAGAAACAAAACCAGTAAAGCTTATATATATATATATGTGTGTGTGTGTGTGTGTGTGTGTGTGTGTGTATGTATATGTAGAGAAATTTATCTTAGGAAAATGGCTCACACACTTATAGAAGCTGGCAAGTCCAAAGTTCCTGGATCAAATGTCAAGCTGGAGGCTTTTCCACATCAAGCTGGAGGCTTTTCCTAATTCTTGCAGCCACAACGGCTGAGGAGCTCCAGGCTGGCAGGCAGTACACCAGCTGTTGACTCCAACGAATGCCGAATCCAAGATCTCCAGGCAAAATGGTGGATTGTTCACTCACGGACAGTAGTAGGCAGCACAACAGAATCCCAATCCACAGAAGAATGTCTTTTCCCAGGATGTCCATAGATATACTGGAAGCAGGCCACACCCCTAGGGAAACTCCCTTTCAACAGATTGGCTGCTCAAAACATAATCATCTGATCCCATCATGGGAATAACTACATCACAACAGCTTAAACCACACAGAATTGTGGTCCAGGCAAGTTGACAAACAGCTCCAACTATCACAGTCTACCCCTTGTCAACTTGGCAGTTGTACATATCCTCTTAACCATATATAATCTCTAAATAAGGGCAATTACGAGTCATATTTGCACCTAACATGATATGCTAACACACATACAACTGAAACACATTAACCTTATTTACATTTCACAGTTCAAAACAGAAGGAAACAAAAATATCTGATGCACATATATAATGAAGAAATATAACAATCACAGTCTTCATTTCTTCAGCTGGTCATGTGGTTGTAGCTGATATTTGGAACTACCTTCTTCCAACACCCATTCTGTATTTCCCTTACCATCAGCAAGCACCTCAGCTGATCATGGTTCTTTGCCTGGTGGGGTGACCCAAACCTTTATTCCTGAAGGGTCTGGACCATTAGCAGTCATATCAGAATTGGGTTTCTGTAATTTTCCATAGACTTTAATCACAGAGCATGGTAGTACTAAGAAACGTCCTAAAGAATCTCCTGTATTCCAGACACATTCTTCTTTACGTCCATTATATAAAGCCAATCCAATTTCCCCTTGGTAATCAGGATCTATAACACCAGATAGTACAGTAATGCCCTCCTTTGTTGATCCAGAGGCATGAGGAAGCCAAAATGGCTGGGTGGTATTCTTAAGTTCCAGTTCAATGTAATCAGTATTGTGTCTCCAGGTGGGAGTGTTCCTCCCTTTGTGACTAAGATCTCCAGACACACAGAGCATAGGGTAACAGGACAGGAAGCAAAAACTTTTTGAGTGGATCCCTAGGGGTAATAGTGAGTGGTACCACTCTTATTTCCACCCCATGGTTCCTGGATCCATGAATCCTGGCTATTGGAGAAACAGAACCATATATTGGGTGCTGGTTTAGAGCATATACAGCATCCTGGAGAACATTGACCCAACCCTTCAAGGTATTGCCACCTAGCTGGTGCTGCAATTGTGTTTTCAGGAGGCCATTCCATTGTTCTATCAAGAGAGCTGCTTCAGGATGATGGGGAACATGGTAAGACCAGTAAATTCCATGAGCATAAGCCGATTGCCACGCTTCATGTGCTGTGAAGTGAGTCCCTTGATCTGAAGCAATGCTGTGTGGGATACCATGACAGTGGATAAGGCATTCTGTAAGTCCATGGATGGTAGTTTTGGCAGAAGCATTGCATGCAAGGAAGGTGAATCCATATCCAGAATAAATATCTATTCCAGTAAGAACAAAACACTGTCCTTTCCATGATGGAAGTGGTCCAACATAATCAACCTGCCACCACATTGCTGGCTGATCACCCCGAGGAATGGTTCCATATTGCGGACTCAGTGTTGGTCTCTGTTGCTGGCAGATTGGGCACTCAGCAATGGTGGTAGCCAAATCAGCCTTGGTGCAAAAACGGCAAGAAAGCCACATGTTCTGACCTCCTCTAACCCTACTAGAGGAAGACAGGATTACTAGCAGTAACGCAAGGCCTATTCCTGCCAGGCCAGACATGCTGCCTCCCCTCTCCAGCCCTTGCTCCAACCGTTCCTCCCAAAGCACCCGCCACCTCTCTCCTGGGTTCGATAATTCACTGCAGTGGTCACACAGAGCTCACAGATTATGGGGTTTATTAGGGAAGCACCACAGGCTACAATTCAGGTTCAGGAAAAATGCTCAGGCTCTCTCCCAGCCCACCATCCCTCAGCCAACAGTCTCACAATCTCTTTCCCAGCAGTGCTGGTCCCTCGGTGTCTCACTCAGTAATGCGTGTCTCTTTCGGC
>NW_006921827.1:2273322-2287540 GCF_000298275.1 Orycteropus afer afer | reverse complement strand
CATACTGCAGACTGTATTCTTCAACCTTCATCAGTAGGTGCCTTAAGTCATCCTCACATCCTGACAGAAGTAGCTGGGGAAAATGGATGGCTGGTTTCCACTGAAGGTGTCATCCTATACACCTGATTGTTGAAGTCTTTCTCTGCTGAGGTCACCTTTTGGTGGGCATTCATGAGACAAAAATACATTTACTCCTTTGGCCCATTCAGAGAGATCTATCCACATAACTCTTCCCCATACATCCTTATCACCAATCTTCCAATCATGATCCTTCCAAGCCCCAGACCATCCAGCTAAGCCATTAGCGACAGCCAATGAATCCATATATAATTGCACATCTGGCCATTTCTTGTTCCATGCAAAGTGAACAGCCATATGCATGGTTCAAAGTTCTGCCCATTGGGAGGATTTCCCTTTACCACTGTCCTTTAAGGAAGTCCCAGAAAGGGGCTGCAGTGCCGCTGCTAACCACTTTCAAGTGGTGCCTGCATATTGTGCAGAACCACCTATAAACCAGGTACAAGTTTTCTCTTCCTCAGTCAACTGATCATAAGGAACTCCCCATGAATCCATAGGTGCAGACTGGGAGCGGGATGGTAATGTGACTTGAGTGGAGACCATAGGCATTTGGGTTACTTCTTCATGCAACTTATTTGTGCCTTCAAGTACTGTTTGAGCCTGATCTCTGTCTAGTGGGCCACAATGACACTTTGGGTCTCCTGGAATTAGTGTGAATTCAGAGCCAGTGTCCAGTAATACCAGAAAAGTCTGATTATTTCCTTTTCCCCAATGAACAGTCACTCTCATAAAAGGCCTCAGATCCCTTTGGGGAAGGCTAGGAGAAAGATTGACATTATAGATATTTGGCAATATAGTGGGGTCCTTCCTCAAAGGGACCTGGCCTCCCCTTCATTCAAGGGGTTAGAGGTTTGTAAACTGACTCAAGTCTGGGAATTGATTGAGAGGTCATGACTCTGTATTCTGGTGATTCAATCTAGATTGCTGTTCACATGACCTAGAATTCTCCTGTCAATACAGATCAAGTAAATATTTAGTAGGCTTGCCATGCATTTCACTACTAGGAACACCATGAGAAAGTAGCCAATGCCATAATTCCACACATGTCAGACTATTCTGATTACTGTTCCGACTATGCTGTCCATTATGGTAACCATGCCCACCTTGTCTTTGTTGATTAATTGCTGTCACTTGGCCCCTCCTACCGCGGGGTCCAATCAGCCCCATCGTAGTTAAGTGTCTTAGTTCAATTAGGGCAGTTCCCACTGTCAAATCAGGTTTACATAAAATAGCAATCAAAGCAGTCTTCAAGGATGCTGGAACTCCCTTCACAAATTTATTCCTCACAGTACTGGTGAAAGGTGAGTCTTCTGGACTCTCCATTTCTGGATCTAGGGGTCTAATCTGATAAATCCATTCTAACAGGCCAATTTCCCTAATCCTGTGGATACCTTCTTCTACATTATAACAAAGCAGGTCTGGTATTCAACTTGTCTTAAGGTAAACCACTGTGTAATCCATGCCTCAGTAAGCCAACCAAATAAACTATTAGATCCTTTCCTAACCTCTCAAGCTGAAACATTGAATGAAGAATCTGTACTTAGTGGGCCTAAATCAATAAACTCAGACTGATCCAATCTTACATTCCTTGCACCATTGTCCCACACCCTCAGTAGCTATTCCCATACATATACTCCAGGTTTCTGTCTGTACATGTTAGCAAAATCAAATAGGTCTTTTTGGGTGTAGCATACCACCTCCTCAGTCACACTTTGTATTTCACCTTTTGGGGCTTGCTTGAACTTAACTTTAGTTACAGCTCTAGCAGCAACAACGAGTGGTTGAGGAAGTTCCTGAGAACATTCAGGAATGTCTTCCATGGTCTCTGCCTCAGGCAATGACCCAGCAGGACCAGTTTGGCTAATCCCATCAAACTGAGGTGGACAGGATAATGGTTTTACAATAATCCCTTCATATGGGAGGGATTCAACAGCATTTACAGGCTCCATATCCTGATCTTCCTGACTATCTGCCCATATGTCCCCATTCCAGGTTTCAGGATCCCCATTTTTTCCCAATGAATGCCCTCACTTTAACTTCAGACACCATTCTGGGTTGGCAATTTTATTGGCATTGTAATTCAGTCACCCTTACAATAAAACTTTGGGTTTGGTTTTCAGCAATATCAGCTCTGTTACTAGAAGATATAAGGCATTCTTTCAGAGCACAACTGGAAACACTGAGGTCTTTTATGCAGTGCTTAAGCTGAGACTCAACAGCTCTGAGCTCATCTCACTTTTTCACCACTTTGTCTAGTGTAAGTAGGACCAACCAACCAGCTTCCTTATACTCCTCATGCTGATAAAATTGCAAAAAGTATCAAATATCCGATCATCTAGAGCCTTTCTTCTCACAAGTATTTGATTTATTCGTGGTGCTGTTTTGTATATTAATGTTGCCATCTCATGCCATGGATTAGCAGGGCCCTCTTTACTAACAGAGACAGAGTCACTAGTGTCTTTACCATTAATCAAATTGGAGAACCAATTTAGGAAGCCCATCCTTATGATTTTATCTCTCTAGAACCACTCTCGTCACCAAATGTGTTAGACTAGGTTCTCTAGAGAAACAAAACCAGTAAAGCTTTTATATATCTATATATAGAGAAATTTATCTTAGGAAAATGGCTCACACACTTATAGAAGCTGGCAAGTCCAAAGTTCCTGGATCAAACATCAAGCTGGAGGCTTTTCCTGACTCTTGCAGCCACAGTGGCTGAGGAGCTCAAGGTTGGCAGGCAGTACCCCGGCTGTTGACTCCAACAAATGCCGAATCCAAGATCTCCAGGCCAAATGGTGGACTGTTCACTCACGGACAGTTGTAGGCAGCACAACATAATCCTGATTCACAGAAGAATGTCTCTTTTCCCAGAATGTCCATAGATATACTGGAAGCAGGCCACACTCCTAAGGAAACTCCCTTTCAACAGATTGGCTGCTCAAAACATAATTATCTGATCCCATCATGGGAATAACCACATCACAACATCTTAAGCCACACAGAACTGTGGTCCAGTCAAGTTGACAAACAGCTCCAATTATCACAATAATCTTTATTGTATTGAGGAATTTACCTTCTATTCCTATTTTTTTTTCTGAGAGTTTTTATCAGGATTGGGTGTTGGATTTTATCAAATGCCTTTTCTGAATTGATTGATATGATTATGTGGTTCTTTCACATTATTTTGCTTCTATGACGAATTACATTGATTGTTTTTCTAATGTTGGACCATCCTTGCATACCTGATATGAATCCCATTTGGTCATGATATATTATTTCTTTGATATGTTGTTGGAGTCTATGGGCTAGGATTTTGATGAAGATTTTTGCTTCCATATTTGTGAGGGATATTGCTCTGTAGTTTTCCAATTTAGTGGTCTTTTTGCCGGGTTTTGCTATCAGGGTGATGCTTGCTTCATAAAATAAATTAGAGAAGATTCCACCTTTTTCTATGTTCTGGAATATTTTGAGTAGGATTGGTATCAGTTCTTCTCTGAATGATTGGTAGAATTCTCCTGAAACTGTCTGGGATAGATTTTTTTGGTGTTGTTGATAATTTTTTTTTTTTATGACCTGTTCAATTTCTTATTTTGTTATGGGTTTGTTCAAATTTTCTACCTTAGTCTGTGTTAGTTTAGGTAAGTAGTGTGTTTCTAGAAATCTATTCATTTCTTCTAGATTTCCAAATTAGTTGTAGTATAGTTCTTTGTGAGATCCTTATATTATCATTTTTATTTCAGTTGGTTCTATTGTAAGCTCACCCCTTTCTTTTTTGTGTTATTTGCATCTTCTCCTTCTTTTCCTTTGTTTAGCTTGCCAGTGGTTTGTTGATTTTATTAATGTTTTCAAATAACTCATTTCTAGTCTTGTTGATTTTTTCTATTGTCTTTCTACTTTCTGTTTCATTTATTTCTGCTTAAATCTTTATTTCTTTTCTTTTTGTGACTGTAGGCTTTCTTTGCTGCTCTTCTTTTAATTGTTGGAGATGTTGGGTTAAGGTGCTCATTTTGTACAGTGTAATCTAAATGTACATTCTTTTTTGACATGTGTATCTGTTGCTATAAATTGTCCTCTGATCACTCTTTTTGCTGTGTTCCAAAGATTTTCATATGGAGTGTTTTCATTCTTGTTTGATTCAAGGGATTTTTAATTTATTATTATTATTTTTTAAAATTTCTTCTAATACCCAGAAGTTTTTGAGGAGGATGTTACTCAGTTTCTATGTGTTTGCTTTTTTTCCATTCATGATCCTAGTGTTGATTCCTAATTTTATAGAATTGTGATCTGAGAAGGTGCTTTGTAGTGTTTAAATTTGTTGTTAAATTTATTGATATTTGCTTTGTGGCCTAACATGTTGTCTATCCTGGAGAATGTGTGCTGGAAAAGAATATATATTGTGGTATTGGGTGAAGTGCTGTATAGATGTCTATGAGGTCAAGTTGGTTGGTCATATTGTTTATGTTTATTTCTGCATCTTTTTTTAGTTTCTTTTCAATTGTTCTATCTGTGATTCAAAATGGTGTATGAAAGACTCTTACTATTACTGTGGAGTCATCTATTTGTCTTTTCAATTCTATTAAAGTCTGATTTCTGTACTTTGAAGCTCTTTCATTGGGTGTGTAGATATTTATTATGCTTATGTCCTCTTGTCCAACTGATCTTGTAATCATTATATAATGTCCTGCCTTGTCTCTTGTGGTGTTTTTTGTATTAAAGTCTATTTTGTCAGAAATTAATATTGCCACTCCTGCTCTTTTTTGGTTGCCATTTGCTTGGTATATCATTTCCCAACTATGATTTTTAGTCTATTTTTGTCCTTTTGTCTAAGGGGAGTCTCTTGTAACCAGTATATTGATAGGTCATGCTTTCTTATCCAGTCTGCAATTGTCCATCTTATGAGGGGTGCATTTAATCCATTTATGTTCAGTGTAATTCTTTTGTTTATGGGTCATATTATCCCTTCCTTTGTTGCTTTTATTTTAATATTTGGTAAATATTGTGCCTGTCCTCTCTTGTATTTTGATGTGAAGGCTTATTGTTTTTATTTAGGGTTACCCTGTGATTTATTCCTTTCTTCCCAAGTTTAGAACAGTCTGTTCTATCTAACAATTGTCTTAACTTCCTCACCATTTAGAATTTCTGTAACAACACTATTTATTCTCTCTTTTTGCTTTGTAGCTGTCCTCTTTTACCAACTCTCTGGTTCCCTGTTTACAGTCTTGGTAGTTCAAACCCACCAGCCACTCCTCAGAAGGAAAACTGGGCAATCTACTTCTGTAGAGATACCACCTTGGAAACCCAAGGAGGGGTTGCTATGAATCAGAAACAACTCGACAGCAGTGAGTTTGGATTTCTGGGAAACTTATTATATTTGAGATACTTCTATAACTGGGTTAGTTTCTAGGTTATGTCATCATATGTCTTAATCATTGGTTTCTATCTACTGTTGTTGATTCTCTGTCCAATAGACTCCCTTTAGCATCTCCTGTAAGGTCACTCTGGTTTTAAAAAATTCCCTTAATTTCTGTTTAATGTCCTAATTTCACCATCATATTTGAGGGAGAGTTTTGTTAGGTATATATCTGGTGGCATAGTGCCTAATGTATTTGACTGCTAACCCGAAGGCTGGCAGTTCAAACCCACCAGCCACTCCTTAGAAGGAAGCCTGGGCAATGTACTTTCATAGAAATACTGCCTTGAAAACCCAAGGAGGGTTCTTTCTGAGTCAGAATTGACTCAGTGGCCATGAATTTGGATTTTTGGTTTTACATAATTCTTGATTTGAAATTATTTTCTTTCAGGGTTTCGTATGTATTACCATTTCTCACCTACATGGCTTCTGTCAAGAAATCAGAGCTCAGTATTACTGGTTTCCCTTTGTAGGTAACTTTTGTTTTCCCAAGCTGCTTACAGGTTTCTTTCTTTGCTTTGATTTTGGTGAGTTTAATGATGGTACGTTGTGAAGATTTTCTTTTGGAGTATGTCCTGTTAAGGGTTCATTGTGCTTCTTGAATGGATATATTCTCAACTCTTATCATAGAAGGGAATTCTATGAAATTCAATAAATATTCAACAATTTTCTCTGTGGTTTTATCTGTCTCTTCCTATTCTGGAATTCCAATTACATGCAAGTTATTCCTTTCAATGGTATCCCACATGAATCTTTGACTTTCTTCATTTTGTTTTGATTTTTTTTTTTCTGATTGATCCTTTAACAAAGTAGTTTTGAGGTATTTATTTTCAATCTCACTAATTCTGTCTTCCACTGATTCAGTTCTACTCCTTTCCTTGTTCAATATGTTATCTATTTCTGAAATTTTATTATTAATCTTCAGGATTTCTATTTTTTTTTTGGTATCATTTCTAATTTTTATTTTATGTTGTCAGTTTGTTCTTGTGTTGTTTTCCTAAATTGTTCTAGCGTTTTGCCTGTGTTTTGCTTAATTTTATCTGCATTTTCCTTGATCTGTCTCTCAATTCATGGAAGGTTCCTAAACATAATTCTTTTGAATTCCTTGTCAAGGAATCAATGCTGCTTTTCTCTCATGGAGGTTTTCTGAGTCTGTATCCTCATCCCTGCCTGGAGCTTAGAGGCTGCTTTTCACTTGAGTGTGGCTCTACATTAAGGTTGGGGCCTGAGGTAGGTGGGCCCAGGGCTTGGAGGCTGCTTTTTGCTTGGGTGTGGCTTTTATTAAGGCTGGGGTTGAGGTAGGTGGGCCTGGGCCTTGGGGGCTGCTTTTCACTTGAAGGTGGCTCTATATTAAGCCAGGGCTTGAGGTACACAGGCCTGGGGCTTATATGCTGCTTTTCGATTGGGTATGGCTATTTATTAAGGCCAGGACCCAAGGTAGGTGGACCTAGGGCTTGGGGATTACTTTTTACTTGAGGACTGCTATATTTCAAGTCTGGGGCCTGAGGTAGGAAGATGCAGGGTTCAGGGGCTGCCTTTTGCTCAGGGGTACCTCTATTTTAAGGCCCAAGGTAGGAGGGCACAGAACAGTTAAGAACAACTAAGGAAGACAAACTTATCTGTTAGTTTGTCATTCTGTGGTGGCTTACATGCTGCTGTGAGGCTAGAGGCTATGCAACCTGTGTTGCAAAATGGTAGCAGGGTTACCCATGGTGGACAGATTTCAGAGGAGATTCCAAGCTGAGATAGATTAGGACAAAGGAAGAGGCCTTCCACTTCTTACAAAATTGGCCAGTGAAAACCTTATGAATAGCAGTAAAACACTGTCTGATATATTACTGGAAAACTTCATGAAAAGCCCTGAAACATTGTCCAATATAGTGCCAGAAGATGAGCCAATCAGGAGTGTAGGCACTCAAAATTTGACTGGGGAAGAGCTGACTCCTCAGAGTAGAAATGACCTTAATGATATGAACAGAGTAAAGCTTTCCAGACCACCACTGGCTGATGTGACATGATTCAAAATGAGCAGAAACAGATGCAAACATCCATTAATAATGGGAACATGGAACGTATGAAGTATGAAACTAGAAAAATTGGAATTTGTTAAAAATTAAATGGAATGCATAAAGATCAATATCTTTATAGACATTAATGAAATGAACTGGTTTTGGCCATTTGGAATTAAACAACCATATGATCTACTATGTTGGCAAGACAAATTGAAGAGGAACCGTGGGGCATCATCATCACAAAGAGTATTTCAAGATCTGTCCAAGAATAAAACACTGTCAGTGATAGATCAATATCCATACGCCTACAAGAAAGACCAGTTAATACTACAATTATTCAGATTTATGCACCAAACCCCTAAGCCAAAGATGAGGAAATTGAAAATTTCTACCAACTTCTGCTATCTGAAATTGACCAAACATGCAATCAAGATGTGTTGAATATCACTGGTGACTGGAATGAAAAAGTTGGAAACAAAGAAGAGTTACGGGTAGTTGAAAAATATGGCCTTGATGATAGAAATAATGCTGGAGACAGCATGGTAGAATTTTGTAAGACCAATGACTTATTCATTACAAATACCTTTTTTCAACAACATGAGCAAAGACTATACATGTGGAATTCACCAGAATGAATACAAGGAATCAGATTGACTACATCTGTGGCAAGAGGCCATAGAAAAGTTCAATATCTTCAGCCAAAACACAGTCAGGAGCTGATTATAGAACAGATCATCAACTGCTCATATGCACGTTCAAATTGAAGTTGAAGACAATCAAAACAGGCCCACAAAAGCCAAAATATGACCTTAATAATATCCCTCCTGAATTTAGAGATCATTTAAAGAATAGATTTGAGACATTGACCACCAGTGACCAAAAACCAGAGGAATTGTGGGATGACATCAAGAACATCATTCATGAAGAAAACAAGAGGTCATTAATAAACTACAAAGGAAGAAAAGACCAAAATGGATGTCAGAAGAGACTCTGAAACTTGCCTTTGAGTGGAGAGCTGCTAAAGCAAATGGAAGAAATGTCAGAATGAAAGAACTGAACAGAAGATTTCAAAGAGCAGCTTGAGCACACAAAATCAATTACTGTAATGAAAGGTGCAAAGATGAGTTAGAAAAAGAAAAGGAAAGAACATACTCAGCATTTCTCAAATTGAAAGAACTGAAGAAAAAATTAATCCTTCAGTTACAATATTGAAAGATTCTATGGGCAAGTTATTGAATGATGCAGGAAGAATAAAAAGAAGATGGAAAGAAAGCACAGAGTTACTGTACCAAAAAGAATTGGTTGATGTTCATCTATTTCAAGAGGCGACATATGATCAAGAACCAATGGTATGGAAGAAGGTGAAGCTGCACTGAAGAATCTGGCTAAGAACAAGGCTCCAGGAATTGATGTAATACCCGTTGAGATGTTTCAACAAATGGATGTCCTAATAGAGGCACCCACTTGGCTATGCCAAGAGATTTGGAAGACAGCTACCAGGCCAAATGATTGGAAAAGATCCATATTTGTACCCATTCCAAAGAAAGGTGATCCCACAGAATGTGGAAATTATAGAACAATATCACTAATATCACATGCAAATAAAATCTTACTGAAGATAATTCAAAAATGGTTACAACAGTATATTGACAGAGAGCTTCCAGAAATGCAAGCTGGATTCAGAACAAGACATGAAATGAAGGCTATCATTGCTGATGTCTAATGGATCTTAGCTGAAAGCAAAGAATACCAGAAAGATATTTACTTATGTTTTATTGACTATGCAAAAGTATTCGATTGTGTGGATCTTAACAAATTGTGGACAACATTAGGAAGAATGGGAATTCCAGAACACTTGATTGTACTCATGAGGAACCTGTACATAGATCAGGAGGCTGTTGTTCAAATAGAAGAAGGGAACACTGCATGGTTCAAAATCAAGGAGGGAGTATGTCAAGGTTGTATTATTTCACCATATTTATTCAACTTGTATGCTGAGCAAATAATCTGAGAAGTTGGATTTCATGAAGAAGAATGTGGCATCAGGATTGGTGGAAGACTCATTAACAACTTGTGATACGCAGATGACACAACTTTGCTTGCTGAAAGTGAGGATGACTTGAAACACTTACTGATGAAAATTAAAGTTTACAGTCTGCAGTATGGATTACAAAAATCTTCACAACTGGAAGAATAACATCAAGTTAAAGGAGAAAAGATTGAAGTTGTGATATTACTTGGTTCTACTATCAACAACAATGGAAGCAGCAGTCAAGACATCCGATGACATATTGCATTGGACACATCTGCTTCTCTTTCAAGTGATGAAGAGTAAAGATGTTTTCTTGAAGATTATTGTGCAGGCCATGGTATTTTCAATAGTGCATGTGAGAGGTGAACAATGAATAAGGAAGAGTGAAGAAAAATTGATGCTTTTGAATAGTGGTGTTGGAAAAGAATGCTAAGAGTACCATGGACTGCTAAAAGGACTAACAAATCTGTCCTGGAGGAAGTGCAGCTGGAATGCCACTTGGAAGTGAGAATGGTCAGACTTAGTCTCATCTATTTTGGTCATGTTGTCATAAGGAACCATTCCATGGAGAATGATATCATGCTTGGTAAAGTGGAGGGTCAATGAAGAAGGGAAGGCCCTCTTAGAGAAGGATAGGCACAGTGGCTGCAATCATGGGATCAGGTATAGCAAGGATTGTGAACTGGCACAGGACCAGGCAGTGTTTCATTCTGCTGTGCATAAGGTCGCTATGGGTTGGAGATGACTTGATAGCACCTAACAACAACAACAACAACAACAACATCTTTATCCCTTGTTTCTATTACTTTGCCTTGCTTCTTTGTGTGAACTGGGACGTTGTCTCCAAGACACTGTGACATCATTGTAATTATGGTGACAGTATGCATGTTGATGTGATTCTTACAAGGTTTTTTTTCTTTATTTTGTTTTTATATATCTGAACGAGCTGTGTATTGTGCTCCCCTATTTGCTGTCACAGTAACACAGTGACTAAGGCATCTGACTGCCAATCAGAAGGTTGGTAATTCAAACCCATCAGCCACTTTGCAGAAGCAAGACTGGGAAACATACTTCCATAAAGATTTACTGCCTTGGAAACCCAAAGGGCATTGTTGCTATGAGTTGTAATGAACTTGATGGCAGTGGTTTTTTTTTTTTTTGGTTATTTGTTGGTTGGCAGGCAGCACTTTGGGAAACACCACTTGTCTCCTGATGGGTGTGATAGAGAATGAGAGTGTATGCTCAGATCTGTCTTAGCTGTCCATAAAGAATCAGTTAAAGTGAGTTGGGCTGGTATTGGTCACCATCTGTCATTGGTCAGTTGGTTCAGAAGCAAGTGGTGGTCTTCACTCAGTGAGTGGGCCTGGAGGTGTGGGTATGGTTGCATCATATGGACACAGTTGCTGTCTCTCCCTCAGTTACACAAAAAATCAAACAAGAAACCACTAAAAAAAATATAAACAAGAGGACAAACAACACAAACCTCAGAAACAAATAGTAGCAATTGCAAATAAAATAAGAAAAGGCAATAAATAAGAAATATTTTTAAAAATTCAAAAGAAAGATAAAGATAAAAAAAACACAATGTGTACATGGTGGGGAATAAGAGAAATAAGTAAAAGAATAATAAAGAAAAAATGAGAAAAATGCAAAAAGGAAACAAGGGATGGGAAGAACTAAGAGAAAGAAAAAGGAAGGGAACCACAAAAAGGGAAGAGAAAAAATGAAAAACAAGAACTAGGGAAGGAAAAGAGAAAAAGAAATTTAAAAAAAGAATGGAGGAAGAAAATAGAATAATTAAAAAAAAATAAAACTGGGGGTGGGGTGGGGTAGGTCACCCAGCCTCTGTCAGGGCACACAGACTGGTGTGGACTCTCTGCCAGTCCAAAAGGAGGGTGGAAGTTTGGGATGGTCAGAGCTCCATTCACCAAGAGGGTTTGGATTGTAAGAGTAACAAAGGGAATATCACACTTTTCTAGTCAGCCTCTAGTGCAGTTGTCTGCACTGTCCTTGGCAAGTGGAGCCGATTCTTAGATTGCTGCTCAGATTGGAACACCACTTGCAATGTTCAAAGTGGCTGCACCCTCAGGACAGCCAAAACTCCACAGCTCAGTTTGTCTCCTTATTCTCTATTTTCCTTTCTAGTTCTCAGCCACTAATGCAGTTGCTCATGCCTTCTTTGGTAAGCAGAGGTGATTCCTAGGTTGTCCAGATTGGCATGCCACTTGTAAATATTCAAACTGGCTGTGCTTTCAGGATAACAGACAGTCCACAGCTCCGTATCCTTATTCACTGCTTTCACTCAGGTTCTTCTATTAGTTGGTATTTAATCCACTTCTTTATCCTTCCCTTAAAATCTCAGTGTTCCAGGATTATCTTCTGTATCTGTTTCAATTGATTTCTTGTTTCTTTGTTGAAGAGGGATCTGTGTAGCTTTATTGCCTATTCTGACATCTTGCTGGAAGTCCTCTTAATCTTAAATTTTGAGTAACCAAATAATTCTTTACTTCTTGTCTGAGAGTATTTATTTATGTGTTTACTGCACTATGTTTTATATGAATGAATAAGACAAATACTATTTAGAGTTACAATAATATTTTTTTTCTTCTAATATTTATAAATAATGACATGAAAACCATCCAGTTTGATGTAGTGGAAAGAACTCAAAACTCTGTTGAAAGTTAGACATGGGTTTAAATCCTGTTGCATCCACTTATTAGCCATGTAAAATTTACAAAATAGTGAACTTAAGTCTCTCTCTATAAAAAAAAGGTTAATAATACCTCTCACCTATTTTGGTCATGTTGTAAGAGGGACCATTCCCTGGAGAAGGATGTCATGCTTGGTAGGGTGGAGGGTCGACGAAAGAGGGGGAGGCCTTCAACGAGATGGATTGATACGGTGGCTGCGATGATGGGCTCAAGTATAGCAGGGATTGTGGGGCTGGCGCGGGATCGGGCAGTGTTTCGTTCTGCTGTGCATGGGGTCGCTATGAGTCGGAAACGACTCGACGGCACTTAACAACAACAACAACAACAACAACAACTATTGTTGCAATGATTAATTGAACTAGTGATATATGTAAAACAATTTTTATAATAATATGTTAGAGAAATTTGATTTGTACTATTTATTACAAAGATACAAAGACATTTTCCATCATGATATTTTAAGTATTTTATGGATAAACCTTCTGAAGAAGTGAGTCTCAATATCTAAAGAATCTCCAGCATGTGTGCCTTTAAAACACTGCCTCTTAGATACTGTTAACAGTAAGGCTAATTTCAAAAGTTCTTCTCTAATTTCCTCTTTCCTTTTACAATATTTGTGGGTCATCAAAGACAGCTTTTTTTTTTTTTTTTTTTGCTGGTAAATTCAAGTTTTTTAAAATATTTGAAACTATCTGCAGTGTGGGTGGGTCTAAATTGCTTCCTTTTATTTTTTCGTTCACATCAGGCTCTTACCAAGGGAGCAGTCGATTCTTCTCCTCTTTTGTTGATTTCTGTACCTCTTAGACACTTTTTGGCAAATATGTATCCACAGAATATATACCAGTGCATACACCAAAAAGAAAAAAATGTGGGCATTGTTCCGCGATCCTGCCCAACAGGCCATTACACTGTGGACATTGCTATATTTATGATTATCAGAGGGAAGAGCTCAGTGAGGAAAACTTGTGCCTTACCAAAAAGGGATAACATACTGGTAGGGGATTTAGTTGGTATCCTATTAATAGACCATACGCCAGATCCCTCTTTCAGCATAGATTTTGAGAAACTCATTTAAGTAGATACAGTGATCCTGAAGTTATGAGCATCTGTGGTGTAGTAAATTATTTAGTGTGGCTTTTCTACCCATAAGTCTTTGTAAACTCTAAGGTGGGATTTTCTATGAGCAACTGAGGAGCTCCTGATTGCTGAAGTTGTCCACCTGAAGTATTTCTGTTGGGAGAGGCACAAAACAATGTTCTGGGAGGTGCCCACTCTCTCTCAGGTGCTTAGAGTCCTGATGCTATGATTGGCTATGATTTGAGACCCTGCCGGTCTCAAAAGGAGGCCTCTTAGAGGCAGAACTCTCTCTGACTGCTGGCTGAGGAAGACGTACTGCTGAAAGAGACATGCGCTGCTGGGAAAGAGATGCAAGAGACATGCATCACTGAGTGAGACACTGAGGGACACGCACTGCTGGGGGAGAGACTGAGAGACTGTTGGCTGAGGGACGGTGGGTTGGGAGAGAGCCTGAGCATTTCTCCTGAACTTGAATTGTAGCTTGTGTTGCTTCCCTAATAAACCCCATAATCTGTGAGCTCTGTGTGGCCACTGCAATGAATTATCGAACCCCGGAGAGAGGTGGTGGGTGCTTTGGGAGGAACGGTTGGCGCAAGGGCTGGAGGGAGGCAGCATGTCTGGCCTTGTAGGAATAGGCCTTGGGTTACTGCTGGTAATTCTGTCTTCCTCTTGTAAGGTTAGAGGAGGTCAGAACATGTGGCCTCCTTGCCGTTTTTGCAGTATCTAATGAGAAGATCAAGTATTAGATCCAGTGAAGACAGGGAAAGGGAGCAGGTAAGAAAGACAAAAAGGCAGCCAGCACTTGAGATGAAGAGAAATCATTAGAAAGGCAAAGGAGCTTAAGGAGGAAAAGAAAAAAAAAAAAAACTTCACAGAATCCACAGGTGTTAAAGACACA
>NW_006921827.1:2270705-2273222 GCF_000298275.1 Orycteropus afer afer | reverse complement strand
GTTAAAGACACAGTGGACAGAATGGGAGGATTTCAAGGTGGGCTAAAGCCTCACGAGTGGGTGAAGGTCATGTTGGGAATGGATCAGGACTCCTGTAAAAACAGAAGCTTCCATGAAGTCCAGGAGAGAGTAAGAGAAACTCTCTCAGAATAAACAAAACCCCAAATTGGACCCATGGCAGTGGGTTCATGTCTAACTCTTAGCAACCCTTTTTTAGCACAGAGTGAAACTGTGACCTGGGATTGTGGGGCTCAAAATTCCTTGCAGAGGAGGCTTGCCCTTGCTCCTTTGGGGTGGGTGGTGGGTTTCAATTACAGGGCTTTGATTAATGGCTGAACACCATCATCAGCAAACTTCTCTGAACAGACACAGGGGCTGCATCACTGGCTGAACTATCTCACACTAAGCACAAAAAACAAGCTTTAGCCTTCTCTCCTGGAGGTCACTTCTTCTGCCAATCTCCTTTCTCCTACACAGGCACTTGGTGAATGAACATATTCTGCCACAATAGCCAGATGCCTGGGCTGCTGGCTGAACATAACTAGAAAAATACCTCCTCAATTACCTTATTCTCCCCTTATTTTTTAAATTTCCTCATACCCATTTTTTCTTCCTTCCTATCTGATCATTTAACCTTGTATAACCTTGTCTTTCACTTTTACCAAACCTTCATCTCTCTCACTCACCCACTTTTCACTTTTTTTTCTCTTTTTCTTATATATTTTTCCTCTTCCCCTATTTCTTATCATCTATTTTTATTCTGTCTTTTCATTTCTCCTTCTTCTCCTTGACTTCCTTTTTCCCCTAACTCTTTATTTATTCCTTGACTCATGCAATAAGAGGAACATATTAACCCTCCACCAGTCAGCCATAGCTACTACACCAATCACCTATCCAAACATGAATGACAACAATAGCTCCTACACCAAAGGATCAATGACAGACAGTGAACAATACCTGCTCTTCTCAACTGGAGTTCCCCTTCACGATGAACAGATACCTGCACCAAAATCCCCACCAGTTACTCCACCAGTACAGAGAAAGATGGAGAGTGACCCAACACAGCCATGCTAACAACCAAAGAAGTCCACCTGCTGCATACTTCTAGATATATTAAAACAAAGTAAAACATAAAACCAGGGTGAAAAAAATTAGTACATAACAAAGAAATAAAGATAACAACTTCAAAATATCTAGAAAACAACCAAAACCAAACCAAACTCACTGTCATCAAGTCAATTCTGACTCATAGTGACCTCCTTTGGTTTTCCAAAGCAGTAAATCTTTACAGAAGTAGATTGCCCAGTCATCTTTCTGCAGAGTGACTGGTGGGTTTGAACTATGAATCTTCTGGCTAGCAGTCAAAGGCCTTAGGCTCTATGTCACCACAGCTCCTTTAGGAAACAACAGACAACTTCAAATAATAATAATAATAATAAATAGGACAAGGTAGTAAAAATAAGAAACTAAACAATTAGAAAATTTTTCCATATATATATGGGACCATCCAAGATCTCAAGGGTATCATAAACAGAAACAACAAAAACACAAACAATACCCTTGAAGAATTCAGGATAAACATTTAAGAGCAAAATGATAAAATGAATACACAATTAGAATTCATATCCATTGTTAATTACACTGAATGTGAATGGACTAAATGTATCAGTCAAGAGAAAGGGAGTGGCAGATTAGATAAAAGACCCATCAATATCCTGCCTACAAGAGACCCGTCTTAGACACAAAGATAAAAATAAAAATCAAGGCATGGAAAAAATGTATCAAGCTAATGGAAACCAAAAAAGAGCAAGAGTGGCAATATTAATTTCTGATAAAATAGACTTCAAGGTGAAATCCAGCATAAGGGACAAAGAAGGAGTTCTGGTGGCATAGTTCCTAAGGCATTTGACTGCTAACAAGAAGGTTGGTGGTTCAAACCCCACCAGCCACACTACAGAAGGAAGACTGGGAAATCTACTTCTGTAAAGATTTCCTGCCTCATAATCACAAAAGGGGTCACTATGAGTTGGAATCAACTCAATGGCAGTGAGTTTGATTTGGTTATTATATGAAGTTAAAAGGATCAATTGACCAAGAGGACATTACCATAATAAATATCTATGCATCCAAAGGCAGAGCTCCAAATACATAAAGCAAACATTAACTGAATTGAAAAGAAAAATAGACAATTCTTCAGTAGTAGTAGGAGACATTAACATGCTACTTTCAAGGAAGGACAGAAGTAGGAAAAAAAAAAAAAAAACCTCAACAAAGATGCAGAAGATCTCAACAACACAATCAACCAACTTGACCTCATAGACATATAGAGGGGACCATTTTACCCAATAAAAACACAGTAAACATTCTCCTCCAGTGAGCATGGATAATTCTCTGAAATAGATCATATAAATTTTAAAACGATCGTGTTCAGTGCCTACCGGGAGGGACCAGGTCTTCGGGAGCAAGGTAAGCACAGGCGTAGCACAGAGTAGCAGGCCGGAAGAGCAGGAGGAAGGG
>NW_006921827.1:2263651-2267050 GCF_000298275.1 Orycteropus afer afer | reverse complement strand
GTGCGGGATCGGGCAGTGTTTCGTTCTGCTGTGCATGGGGTCGCTATGAGTCGGAAACGACTCGACGGCACTTAACAACAACAACAACAAATTTTAAAACACTGAAATACTACAAAGCATCTTCTTGGATTGTAATTCTATAAAACAAGAAATCATTAAAAGGAAGACCTAGAGAGAAAATAAATATGGAAACAATAACACATTGCTCATAAACTACTGGGTAACAGAATTAAAGTGTGAAATAAAAAAATTCTTAGAAAAATATGAGAATGAATATACAACTTAGCAAAACCTTTGGGACCTAGCAAAAGCAGTACTCAGAGGTCAATTTATAGAAATAAATGCATACATCTAAAAAGGTGAAAGAATCAGAATCAAGAGTGTTTTGGTTACCTATTGCCACTTTGACAGGAATCTACCACAAATGGGGTGGCTTGAACAAACAGAAGTTTGTTCTTACAATTTTGAGGCTTTAAGTCCAAGTTCAAAGTGCCAGGCTCTAGGAGCTAGGTAAAAGCTCCTCAACCTTGGGGTTCAGTTCTACCTCCTGCTCCCGGCCCACTGGAGCTACAGGCTTTTCTTCACTCAGAGAGCTGCTGGCTGCTGAGACTGACAAACCCAAGGTTGACAAGTAAAAAGGCAGAGTCCTAATATTACTAAACCACATGGTAGGCCATTAATTTAAGTCCACTGAAAATCTCAAGGTTGGCAGAGAATGGCAAGCTGCTGTACAATGACATGACTACATGCAGGGTTCAAGTGTGCCATAAGCTAGAGACCATTCTCAAAGTTGTTTCTTATGTATGGGAAGCAGACCACATACCCAAAGGCAACCACACAGCTTCTCACTGTAGATTCCACAATGGAGTAGATTATCAGTCTCATCATGGGGGATACTACATCCAGCTGCATAGCCACCCAACTAGGACCAGCCAAGTTGACACACAAACTTAACCACCACAATTACACACCTTGTCAACTTGGCATCTGAACAGATCTTCACTGGGTGACATCTGTACAGATCTCTGGGTGACTTCAGTCAACTAGTTCCTGAGTGGCAACCTCACCCCCTTCACCTGGTGGGCCCTGTTCCTCTTCCTCTTGGACATGGCAGCCCTGCTCCCTCACTCTTGGGCAGTGGCTTGATTCCATCCCACCAGATCACATGAACGAGCAGTCTCACACTCTAGAACCAAGTTGGTAAAAGTCTGGCTCTTTGCAACCTAGGGGGCTGTGGTGGTTCTATCCCTAAAGGCCATGGTCCTACTCTTTGAGGCTGAGGAAGTTCTGCTTCCCATTTCCTTGGTCTCTCTGTGTCTGCTGATTAATGCCAAAGGCAACCCACTCAGCAGGGTGAGACCTTTTAAAAGTTAAATTCTGATGTGCATCAAAAGACTTCTCCAAAAGGGTAAAATGAGAATCCAGATACTGGGAAAAAGTAATTGGCTATGACATATCTGACAAGAGACTTATCTCTAAAATTGACAGAAAACTTCAACACCTCAACACCAAAAAGACAAATAATCCAATTCAAAAATGGGCAAAAGACATGAACAGACACTTCACTAAAAATTACATACAGGCAGCCAATGAACACATGAGGAAATGCTTACAACCATTATACATTAGATATGCATGTCAAAACAATGAGATATTATCTCACCCCAGCAGTAATAGCAAAGTTCAACAAGACAAAATGACAAATGTTAGTGAGGATGTGGGGAGATTGGGACTCTCATACACTGCTAGTGGGACTGTAAAATTGTACAGCCACTGTGGAAAATGGTGTGGTGTTTCCTTAAAAAAATGAAAATAGAAATACCATTTGATCCAGCTAATCCATTACTAGGAATATATCCTAAAGAGGTGAGTCCAGGACACAAATAGACATATGCAGACCCATATTCATCACAGCACAATTCACTATAGCAAAGAGATGGAAATAACCTAAGTGCCCATCAACCTATGAATGTATAACCAAGCTATAGTACATTCACACAATGGGATATTATACAACATTGAAGAATAATGAAGAATCCACAAATCACCTCATAACATGGATGAATTTGGAGGACATCATGGTGAGTGAAATAAGTAAATCAGAAAGACAGAAGGACAAATATTGTATAAGTCCATTACTTTAAAAAGCTAAGGAAAGGTTTACACAGGGAAGAAAATTTACTTTGTTGGTAACTGGTGATGGAAGGATGAGGGGGTGGTAATTTCTGACTAGTTAAGAGTGATATGTTGATTTGGGTGAAGGGAAAGGCAATATAACAAAAGTGTGTGACAAGCACCATGACAATAGGGAAAAGGAGGACACAGAAACATACACAAAGGACATACATAATAGCAGCAAATACTATTAATGCAATATATTGCATTACCAGTGACACCAAACACTAGCCCATGGGTAAATGCATAGATAGGTGAGACAATCAGGTGTGGGTAGGCAAAAAAGACTATACGCAAGACCAATGATAGATTTGGCTGAAAATATGTACTTGTGCTACAAAAACATCCATATACATTACAGAAGTAACAGGGGACAAGGTTGGAGAAGCTTCTCAGAGACAACCAAATACCTTGAGGGAGAGTCATCATGCCTTCACATTTGGGAACATAGTTTCAGGGACGCTGTGCTCAAATGATACAACATAGCACATAAAAATCTTGTTCTATATCGTACTTTGGTGAGTAGCAACTGGGGTCTTAAAAGCTATTGAGTGCCCATCTAAGATGCAACTATTGGTCTCCCCTCATCTGGAGCAAAGAAGAGTAAAGGAAATCAAAGTCATTTGAAAACAGTAAGTCCAAAGATATGATGGACAATAGTGACCTCAGCCTTCACAATGTTGAGACCAGAACTAGATGGTGCCTGGCTTCCAATGCCAACCACTTGGAAAGGGATCAAAATTGGAGATCCTGAGTAGAGTGGGAACAAAAAGGTGGAAAAAGATTTAAAAACACAAAAATGACCAGAATTACTGGTAGGATAGAGGCTGATGGAACCCCTGAGACTATGGCCCTGGGTTATCCTTCGGGCCTGGAACTGGACTCACTTCCATGGTTTAGATCTCAGCCAAACAGTAGAAAGACATACAATCAGAACACCTACCTGAGGGAGACTCACTTACCTACCTTAGGGCGAAGCATCCCTCAGATCAATTAACCATGAGACATCAGAAAGGCAGCATTTCCATAAAGGGAAATCTGGACAGACAAATTCATAGATAAGAAGGGCACAGTAAAATGATAGTTACAGGGAGGAGATAGGGGGAGAGCTTTTATGGTTGGGGATTGTAATTGGAGCTATTAAACCAAATGTACATGAACTGTTGTGTGTAAATGAATCTCCTTTGTAAATTAGCACTCACATCACAATTAAAAAAAAAAAAA
>NW_006921827.1:2260672-2263411 GCF_000298275.1 Orycteropus afer afer | reverse complement strand
CTTTACGGAAGTAGATTTTCCCGTCTTCTTTCAGTGGAGTGGCTGGTGGGTTTGAACCACTGATCTTCTGGTTAGCAGCAAAGTGCTTTATCTATTATGCCACAAGAGCTCCTCAAAAGAGACCTATACAAAAGGAAAAAAAAAAAAAAATCATGCTCACTGGAAGACTTAATATTGTGAAAATGTCAATACTACCCAAAGTGAACCTATCAGCTACTGCAGATGTGGCAGTCTGCTTTCATAAACATTACAGAGTTGGAAATCTTATGGGACCCTTCTACTCTGTTCACTAGGGCCACTATGAGTCAGATTTGAATCAATGGCAATCATTTTTTTTTTGTTGTTTGTTTGTTTAGAATGGGGAAGATTAAAAACAAGCACCAAAAAAAAAAAAAGGGGGGGTGATAACACTTGTTGGGGATGTGGAGAAATAGGAATCCTCATCTATTGCTGGTGAGAATGCAAAAGTACAGCATAATCATTATGGAAACTATCTGATGATTCCTCAGAAAACTAGAGGTAAAGATTCCATATGACCTAGCAATTTTACTCCTAGGTATATATCTTAGGGGTTAATAGAAGTGAAAGGAACAGACATATGCACACTTATGCACATCACAATAGTATTCAAAACAGCAAAAATATGAAAATAACCTAACTATTCATCAGCAGAAGAATGGATAAATAAAATGTAGTACATACATACATTGGAATACTACTCAGTAATAAAGAGAAATGAGTCACCAAAACTACTTTGAACATGGATTAACATAGATGGCATTATGTTTAGTGAAATAAGTCAATAACAAAAAAATATATATTGTATGTTCTCAATTTTATGAAATTACATCAACAAGTAGATATATAGAAAGTGATATTAGTAGTTACAAGAATGGGTGGTTGGATAGTTGGACTTTTTAGATAGTAAATATTTGCTATTTTTGATGATGGGAAAGGTAACATGGAATGAGAATGAAGTGTACACACCTTGATGAAGGCAAATGATGTCATTAAAAGGTATATAAGAAAAAAGGACCTGTTGATAATTGGCATATATAATTTTGAAACAATAGCAAGAGTATATGTGTGGGTGCAAAAAGGACATGGGGGCATTGATGTCCAATATTTTCTAACTTCCCAAAGGGAGAGAAGGATAAAGTTCAACAGCCACTCCTCAGAAAGAAGATTGGGCAATCTACTTCCATAGAGATACTGCCTTGGAAACCCAAGAAGGTGTCATTATGAGTCGAATTGACTCAACGGCAGTGAGTTTGGTTTTGGTTTGTAGGGTGCCAGGCACCTTATTCACTTTATTAACAAGCTATCCGATCTTCTTGGTGGGCCACAAGCACCTCACATCATAATCCACACAGTTGCCTGATGAGAGTCAAATATTATGCCTAGAAGGGCCATGTTAATTAATTCACTGCACCACAGAGGGTACAGGGTCACCATGAGGCAGAATACACTTGATGGCAGGGGGTTTTATATATGTATGTACACAGGCATATATATGTATGTTGTTAGGTGCAATCAAATCAGTTCCAACTCATAGCAATCCTATGCCTAGTAGAATGGAATCTATGTTTGAGCCCATTGTTGCAGTCACTGTATCAATCAATCTTGTTGAGGATCTTCTTTTTTTGCTGACTCTCTACTTTACCAAGCATGGTATCGTTCTTCAGGGATTGGTCCCTCCTGACAAGATGCCCAATGTATATAAAATGAAATCTCCCCATTCTCACTTCTAAGGGCCAATTTGATTATACTTCTTCCAAAACAGATTTGTTCCTTCTGTGGGCAATCTATAATATATTGAATATTATTTACCAGCACCTTAACTCAAAGGTATCAATTCTTCTTTGGTCTTCCTTATCTATTTACCAGTTTTTCATGCCCATGAGGTGATTGAAAATACCCCTTGAGTCCTCAGAGTGATATCTTTGCTTTTTAACCCTTTAAGTCTTTTGCAGCAGGTATATCCAATGCAATGCATCACTGGATCTCTTGATTCCTACTTCCATGGGCATTGATTTTAAATCCAAGTGTAATGAAATCCTTGACAGCTTCAACATTTTCTCCACTTAACATGATGTCTAATTGGCCCAATGGTGAGAATTTTTGTTTTCTTTATGTTGAGGTGTAATACATACTTAAGGCTGTAGTCTTTGATCTTCATCAGTAAGTTTTTCAAATCTTCTTCACATTAAGCAAGCAATACTATTTCATCTGCATAGAGTCTTCCTCTAATCTTGATATGGTATTTTTCTTCATGTAGTTCAGATTTTCAAATACTTTGCTCAGCATACAGATTGAAAAAAAAAAAAACAAAAAAAAAAACTCATGGCCTCATGGCCATTGAGTTGATGCCAACTCACAGCAACCCCTGTTGGTTGGGTTTCTGAGATGGTAATTCTTTACAGAAGTTGATTTCCCATCTTCATTCCATGGAACAATAAATATGGTGAAATAATGCAACCTTGACTCACATTTTTTTTTTTTAACTTTAAACTATGAAGCATCCCCTTGTTCTGTTCAAATGACTGCCTCATGGTCTATGTACAGGTTCCACACAAACATGAACACAATTAAATTCTATAATCTCCATTTATCACAATGTTAACCATAATTTATTATGATTCACATTGTCAAATGCCTTTGCATAGTCAATAAAACACAGGTAATCATCTTCCTGTGTATATGTGTATAGAAATGTGTATATGTGTTGTATATATGTGT
>NW_006921827.1:2256983-2260572 GCF_000298275.1 Orycteropus afer afer | reverse complement strand
TATGTATATATAGCAAATCACATAGAGAACAGAGCTAAGGATACTACTTAGAAATTGCCAAACACCTCATAGGTGTGGATTTCTGGATTTAAAAGATTAAGACCAGTCTTGTGACATTTTAGTCAATTGTTCTAATATAGTATATAATGTTATATTCTATATTCTAGTTTGGTGAGTAGTGTCTGAGGTGTTAAAAACAGGTGAACGATGATCTAAGAAACAACCATTGGTTTCTATTTGTGTAGAGCAAAAGAGAAAGAAAGAAACAAAAGATTCAAAGAAGAAATTAATCTACATAACAAGCATTCTCACAAACCATGCCCTCATCTATCATCCTGAGAGCAGAAAAACTATATGGTGCCTGGCTACCACTACTAATCACTCTAATAAGGACCACAATAGATTGATCCTGATAGAATGGAAGTAGACTGTAGAACAGAACCTCAAATTCCTAAAAAAGGAGCCAACCAACAAACAAAATACCTCTTGAACTGGTTGAGACTGTAGCATTCTTTGAGACTATTAACTTGAGATAGTCTTCAAACCTTGAACTAAAATTAACTTCTGGGGTCACCTTGTAGCTAAAATACAAACTGGGTCAAAAAATAATGGATATTACCTGTAAGGAGTATGCTCCTTTATAAAATCAACTACATGAGATAAAACTGTCAACAATTACTTTAAAGTAAACAAGAGAATATAAGGGGGCAGGGAAACTAGATTAATGGAAACAAAACAATGAGAAGAGAAATAATGAGAATGTTCATGCATTGTGAAAAATGTAACCAATGTCACTGAACAATATGTTTAGAAATTATTGATTGAGAACATAAGCTGCTGTGTAAACCTTCACCAAAAACACAATAAAATATTATTATTTTTAAAATCATTTAATTTATACTGTCTGTTTATTCTTCTTGAAAGAGAGAAATAAGGGATTTCTCAGAGGTGGACTCTTTGTGGTGGAGATGCCTGTGATAAGGTGAAAGATAATCTCCCATAGAATAGGTTATGTGGTAGTGATGAATGTGAAATAAAGCAGAATGAAATAGAATAAAATATGAACTGCAAATATTGAAAGTCCTCTATTACAGGGCACACTTTCTATGTGGTTAAAGAATGACAGTAATCCCATAAAAGGAAGCTTTGAGGGAGATACTTTATTATTCTCAGCAACTTAAGGTTAGTCCTGAATTTCTATTCCTTTGAAAAGTGTCATGAATTGGAATTTATCCTCCCTTAAAAAGTTTACCCCACTATATATTTCTGTGCCAATAATTTTTCTACTTTGATTGATATTTGCTAATTCTACCCAAAAGAATAGATTTAGCAAAATTTATGCAGAGATTAAATAGGAAGATGGTAAGCATCATGACATAATTTATTATTCATTTAAGATGTAAACATTTTTTGATTGAAAAATCATGAGGAAGTTTAAAATGATAAGTAATGTAAAAATAGGAAATTTAAAGATTACACAGAACATGTATTATTTAAAGGAAATGAAGAAATGGTATTACCAAGCACTGTAGAGATACCACCTTGGAAACCCAAGAAGGGGTCGCTATGAGTCAAATCAACTCAACTGCAGTGAATTTGGTTTTTTTGATTAGTGAGACTGCTGGATAAAATGGTATTTTTAATTTCAATTTTTTAAGGAATTTTCATACTGCTTTCCACAGTGGTTGGATCATTTTACAGTTCCACAATTAGTGTACAAGAGACTGAATCTCCCCACATCCTTGCCAGCATTTGTTATTTTCTGTCTTGTTGAACTTTGCTACTAGTGCTGGGGCAAGATGGTATATCACTGTTGTATGATTTTCATCTCTGTAATGGTTAATGATCATGAATATTTTGTCACGTGTTTGTTGGCTACCTGAATTTCTTTGGTGAAGTGTCTTATTCATGTCTTCTGCCCATTTTGTCATTGAATTGTTTATCATTTTGTTGTTGAGGTGTTGGAGTTTTCTATCAATTTTAGAGAGAAGTCATTTGTCAGATATGCCATTGTCAAATATGTTTTTCCCAATCTATAGGTTCTCTTTTTATTGTTCTGGAGAAGCCTTTGGAAGCACATAAATATGTAACTTTTAGAAGGTCCCTTTTATCAAGTTTATTTTCTGCTGCTGCTGAATTTTAGGCTATGCTTGGCAATTTATTTATGCCATAAATTAGGGCACATAAGTTTGCCCTAAGTGAAGAAGTGCAGCCAGAATGCTCTTTGGAAGGGAGGATGGCCAGACTTCATCTCACCTACTTTGGTCAGAGGAGCTTCCAGACTAAGAGAGACTAGGAAGAAGGAAGAGGCCATCCACTTCTTAAAGAATTGGCCAGTGAAAACCTTATGAACAGTAGTAAAACATTGTCTAATATATTACTGTAAAACTTTACGAATAGCCCTGAAACATTGTCTGAGACAGTGCCAGAAGATGAACCCCTCAGGTTGGAAGGCACTCAAAATACGACTGGGAAAGAGCTGCCTCCTCAGAGTAGAGCTGACTTTAATGATGTGGATAGAGTAAAGCTCTCAAGATCTCCATTTGCTGATTTGGCATAACTCAATATGAGAAGAAACATCTGCAAACACCCAATACAAATCAGAACATGTAACAAACAAAGTATACATCTAGGAAAATTAGAAGTTGTTAAAAATTAAATGGAACACATAAAGAGTGATAACCTAGGCATTAGTGGACTAGTTTTGGCCATTCTGAATCAGACAGACATATGATCTACTATGTTGGGAATGACAAATTAAAGAGGAATGGTGTGACATTCATCATCTCAAAGAATGTTTCAAGATCTATCCTGAAGTACAATGTTCTCAGTGATAGGATAATATCCATAAGCTTATGAGGAAGGCCAGATAATACTACCATTATTCAAATTTACATACCAACCACTAAAGCCAAAGATGAGGAAATTGAAGATTTCTACCAACTTCTGCAGTCTGAAATTGACCAACCATGCAATCAAGATGTATTGATTATCACTGGTAATTGGAATGCAAAAGTTGGAAATGAGGAAGAATCACTGGTACTTGGAAAATATGGTCTTGGTGAAATAATGCTGGAGATCACATGATAGAATTTTGCAGGACTAATGACTTATTCATTGCAAATACCTTCTTTCAGCAGCACAACTGGTGGCTATATGTGTAGAATTTTCCAGATGGAGTACACAGGAATCATATTGACTATATCTGTAGCAAGAAGTGATGGAGAAGCTCAATAACTTCAGCCAAACAAGGCTAAGATCTGACTGTGGAACAGACCATCAACTGCTCAAATGCATGTTCAAGTTGAAGCTGAAAACAATTAAAAGAAGTCCACAAGAGCCAACATATGACCTTAAATATATACCTCCTGAAATTAGACATCACCTAAAGAATAGATTTGATGCACTGAACACCACCAATGACTGAAAACCAGAGGAATTGTGGGATGACATCAAGAACATCATCCAAGAAGAAAGAAAAAGGTCATTAAAAAGGCAAGAAAGGAAGAAAAGACCAAAATGGATGGCATAAGAGACTCTGAAACTTGCCCTTGAAGGGAGAGTAGTTAAGCAAATGGAAAAAAAAAAA
>NW_006921827.1:2255884-2256558 GCF_000298275.1 Orycteropus afer afer | reverse complement strand
CAAGAGATTTTTAGGACAGCTACCTGGCCAACTGACTGGAAGAGATCCATATTTGTACCCATTCCAAAGAAAGGTGATCCCACAGAATGTGGAAATAATCTAATAACATCATTAGTATCCCACACAAGTAAAATCTTACTGAAGATAATTCAAAAATAGTTGCAGGAGTATATTGACAGAGAAATTTCAGAAATGCAAGCTAGATTCAGGAGAGGGTGTGGAATGAGGAATATCATTCCTGATGTCAGATGGATCTTGGGTGTAAGCAAAGAGTACCAGAAAGGTGTTTACTTATGTTTTATCGACTGCAAAAGCATTCAAATGTGTGGATCATAACAACTTATGGATAACATTGAGAAGAATGGGAATTGTCAAACATTTGATTGTAGTCATGAGGAGCCTGTACAGGGACACTGCATGGTTTAAAATCAGGAATAGAGTGACACAGTGTTGTTTCTTTTCACCATACTTATTCCATCTCTATGCTGAGCAAATAATCTGAGAAGCTGGATTATATGAAGAAGAACATGGCATCAGAATTGGAGGAAGATACATTAGGTGTTTGTGAATATTAACCCGTTTGCATATACAGTACTGAGTTCTCAGTGAAGGCAAACATGGGTATATGGATGGATAGATAGGTGGACAGGCTAAACAATTAGGTATGTCTATGA
>NW_006921827.1:2246649-2255354 GCF_000298275.1 Orycteropus afer afer | reverse complement strand
TGGAACCACTGAGACTATGGCCCCTAGCTGCCCATCAGGTCTGGAACTGAACCCACACCTGAGGTTTCCAGCCAAACAAAGTATAGGCATGTGAGTTAAACATTAACCTCAAGTAGACACACGCCCTGGAGAGAACAATCATGAGAGAAGGAAGGGCTGCTTATGTACAGGGAGACAGCTCTGGGGGCAGGAGTATGAAGGGATGGACACTGGAAAGTGGTAACTATGGGGAGGAAGTGGGAGGGGAGCTGCTGCATTGTGGTAAACTGTGGTCAATGACATGAGACATAGTATATGTGAACTGCTGTATAGAAAGTGAATTTGCTCTGTAAATCTTCACCCAAATCACACACACACACAAAAAAAAAGATTCATTAGGAATTTGTGATACAAAGAGGACACTACCTTGCTTGCTGAAAGTGAGGATGACTTGAAGCACTTACTGATGAAGACTGAAGACTACAGTCCTCAGTATGGATTACATTTCAATATAAAGAAAACAAAAGTCCTCACAAGTGAACCAATAAGCAGCATGACAAGTAGAGAAAAGATTGAAGTTGTCAAAGACTTCATATTACTTGGTTCTATAATCAACACCAATGGAAGCGGCAGTCAAGACATCAGATGATGTATTGCATTGGGCAAATCTGTTGCCAAAGACCTCTTTCAAATGCTGAAGAGCAAAGACATCTCCTTGAAGCCAAAGGTGCACCTAACCAAAGCTGTGGTATTTTCAATTGCCTGATATGCATGTTAGAGCTGAAGAATGAATAAGGAAGACCCAAGAAGAGTTCATGCTTTTCACTTGTGGTGCTGGCGAAGAATACAGAAACTACCATGGATTGCTAAACGAAATCTGTCCTGGGAGAAGTGCAGGCAGAATGCTCCATGGAAACCAGAATGCCCAGACTTCATCTCATCTACTTGTCCCTGTCAGAAGGGACCATTCCCTGGAGAAAGATATCATGCTTAGTAAAGTGGAGGGTCAACAAAGAAGGGGAAGGCCCTCAACAAGATGCATTGGCACAGAGGCTGCAACAATGGGTGCAGGTATAGCAAGGATTGTGGGGCTGTCACAGGACTAGTCAGTGTTTTGTTCTGTTGTACATAGGGTTGCTATGAGTCGGAGTTGAGTCGACAGCATCTAACAACAACCACAAATTTGCCCTTATTTTTTCATTGAGGAACTTTACAGTTTTAGGTTTCACATTTAAGTCTTTGATCCATCTGAAGTTACTTTTCGTGTATGGTGTGAGGTACGAATGTTCTTTCATTTTTCTGCAAATGGATATCCATTTTTGCCAGTACCGTTTGTTAGAAACAATTTCATCCCCATTTAATGGATTTCAGCCCTTTGTCAAAAATCAGCTGACCATAGGTCAAAGGATCTATTTCTGGGTTGTCAATTCTATTCCACTGGTCTATATCTGTCACTGTGCCAATAACAGACTGTTTTGACTACTGTGGTTGTATAGTAGGTTTGAGATACAAGAGTGTGCGACATCCTGCTCTGTTCTTCATCTTCAATAGTGCGTTGCTTATCTGAAGTCTCTTTGGGTCCGCACTTTTTATACTTATCAAAAAATATCTTTAAAAAATAGAAGAGTTATTCATAAACTTTCACAACCAATAAAACTGTTTGTTATTGTTAGGTGACATTGATTTGATTCTTACTTATAGAGACCCTACCTATAACAGAATGAAACACTGCCCAGTCCAGAAGGATGGGGCCATCCACTTCTGAAAAACTTGGCTACTGAAAACCCTATGAACATCAGTGAGATGATATATGATATAATAAAACTATACAAACTAAAAAATCAAACTCACTGCCACTGAGTTAAATTAGACTCAAAGCAACCCCTTTTGGGTTTTTGAGTGGGTAAATCCTTATGGAAATAGATTGCCCAGTCTTCCTTCCATGGATTGGCTGGTGGGTTTGAACCACCAACCTTCCGGTTAGCAGTCAAATGCTTTAGGCACTATGCCACCAGAGCTCCTAATAAAACTGTATAGAACTTAAAAAATACACACATGTGCACACATACATGCACAAATACACATGTAAACACTTGTAAAGTAAAACTGAGAAAACCTGAATAAGATTAAAGGTTTATATCAATGCCAATATTATGGTTGTAATATTTCTCCCTTGAGTGACTTGTGGGTTCCAACCACGGCCTTTTGATTAGAAGCCGACCACTTAATCACTGTGCCACAAGAGTTCATAACTGTAAAGATTACAGATTTGGAAACCCTGTGAGGCAATTATACTCTGTCCAGTAAGGTCACTATGAGTTAAAATTCATGGCATCAGGTTTGTTTTGTTTTGTGTTTATCCAATATTAAATTGTGTGCACATTGGACAAGGTCTTCCCAAAAGTTCTTCATAAAGTCAGTACACACAGATGCCTTGAGTGAGTAGTTTGCAATCAAGGAAAGAAGCTGAGTACCAAGTCTGGATCAGTGAGTTATAGAACAGCAAAAGGCTGAGTGAGATGTTAAAATAATGATTTAAATTGAAATAATTCAGTAGAATCTGAAGCCTGGAGCCTGAGATGACGAAGAAAATGTACTTCTTGATGTAGGATGTTATTTTGATTTTACAAAGTATAGTGGTATCAGCTGACATTTTGTTTAAATGATGATAAGAATAGTAGAAAAGCTATATGAAACAAACCAAATTAAATTATTTTAAATTTTTATATAACCTACTATAGGAACAAAATCAAAAGATAAATGACGACTCTTCCATATTTGGAAGAATATTTATTATTTAATTCTCATGGTGATTTTTAAAAATAATATAAAGATGAATGTTGCAATTGAACAAATTGGCATAGAATATGAAGAGGAAATTTATAAAACAAAAATTACAAAGGGGTAAGAAACATTTGAAAAATATTCAGTCTTACTAGTAATCAAAAAATGCAAAATAGCATAATGTGATACTATTGTCACCTATTTGACAAAGATTCAAATAGTATAATACTCAGTGTTGAACTGGGAAGACAATTGTTCATAACGCTGGTGGAATGTGAATTAGTATTATTCTCAAGGATGTGAATTAGATAATATAGATCAGTCTCTATTCTGCCTTAGTATTTGAAAGCAAGAGAAGTTTGGGTTCCGCTCTAGTCAATCAAGTCAGACTCTTGTGAGATGAATATTTTTAAAAAGCTCTCCAAATAATTTCCATGTGCAGCCAGGATTGAGAACCACCAATATATATTAATAGCTTAAGAATATGCATTGATGCATGATTTCTATTTTCTTAATACTATTACAAAAATAAAATTAGATTGTACACAAGGGTTTATGTATAAGAATATTCATTAATGTTATAATAGTGCAAATGGGAAATCTGGATAAAGAAATATGGTAGAATATTATGTTCTAAATACATTTTTATATGGAGAATATTCACATGGGAAAATGCTCATAATTCACTCATAGTGAACACAAAACTATATATAAAGGGTGATTCAAAAATCTGTGAACTATTACCTGAATGTCCTTTGTATTAGTGGAAAAATGCAGAATGATATCAAATATTTAATATAATTTTTCTCTGGGTCAACTTCAGAACATTTTTTATAATGTTATAATGTTATAATGTTATAAATGTTATGTAGTGAACATAGGTGAATCTAAATTTTTCCATTGGGATTTACTGTGTAGCAATTTTCAGCATATAAAGGGGGAGAGAGAAGGAATGAAAAAGAATACATGTTTTCTGTATTGTTTAAAGACTTTTTCACTGTAACCAGTCTTATCTCCTTAACTCTCAAACACTATTGTCAGCCTTTCCTTTTTCCATTCCACTCTTCACCTCTGATACTCTGCCCAGAAAAAGTCATCTTAAAATATACTAAAAATGAGAGTCCTTTTGCTAAGCAAATTACACTCATCTGCCTCGGTTGTTGACTGATTTAGAGAAGTAGAGAAAGAATAATGTATTTCTGTTTGTCCAAGATGAAGTTCTTAGTATCTTTTCATACTGAGAAGCATACTTGCATATAATGGATAGTTTGTAGAGTGTTATTCCTAATAGAGCTCTGAACATTATGATTTGAATAGGCTAATATTGACTGGCTTGGGATCCAGCTATCGTTTACAGTGTTTAGTTAGCGAAGAAATACCATTGCAAATAATAGACTTATGTCTGTTTGGAAATTGAGAATTGTTTCTAATCAATCTATTTATACACTTTTCTTTCTTTCTTTCTTTTTAGTATTGAATTTTAGAAGTAATTGAATATTGAATCACTTCAGTTAATATTAACTTGTGATGTTCTTTTTATTTAGTTGTAAATGAGAACGTCAGCTCACTTGCTCTAGCTCACTCTTTCCACCTCAATTTCGCTCCTCCACTGAGGCAAGAAACAATATATACAGTTTATGCCTAACTCTTTTTTTGTTGTCGTGGTTAAAGGACAAGTTTTGTTTCAAAATACTATTTGAGTTAACTTTTAACATGTTCTTAGACTTCTGGAAGTTAACCAAATAACTTAAAAGAAGGAGCTTTATTTCACATTAATATCTTTAACCACATAATGTCAGAATTTGTGTTGTATATGTGGTCAAAGTCAATCATATTTGTAGTGACAAGAAATTTTAATGAGGTATTTCATCACTTTCAACTCAGTTTAGTATGCCTGAGTAGAGAAAAGTAATGAAGGGTTGCACTGATACATATTATAGCAGTAGATCTCTAGCTATAGAAATCACATTCCTAGGAAACTTTTCCCTGAGATTGTAATTTTTCATTGCAAAGACATGGTAATAAATGAGTTCTACCAGATGTTTTCTTCACAAGAAATATATCACTAGAAGATGGTCTACGCAGAAGAAAGTTTTCCAAATAAAATTCTGTATAAACAATGCAAAGGAATTCTTGTTAGTTTTGTGGTTTATATCACTTCAAAATGACTGATAGCTCAATAGGGCAAATGACACTTAAATAGCTATCAATTTAGATTGCTTATATTTACTTGTTGAAGTATTGAGGTTTTCTGCAAATTTTGAAGATTAGTCCCTTGTCCAATATATCATGGCTAAAAATGTTTTCCCAGTCCATAGGTTCTTTTGCATCTTTTGACAAAGTCTTTTGATGCACATACATTTTTAATTTCTGGGAGATTCCAGTCAGCTACTCCTTTTCATTTTTAGTTATGTTTGATGGTATATTTATGCTATGCAGTAGGGCCCCTATGTTTGTGTCAATTTTTTTCTTTGATCATCTTTGTTGCTTGACAATTTACATTTAGGTCTTTTATCCATCTCAAGTTATTTTTTTGTGTATGGTGTGTGATATGGACCCTTCTCATTTTTCTGCAAGTGAATATCCAGGGTCACTATGAGTCGGGTCCGACTTGATGGCACATAACAACAACAACAACAAAAATTGTTAAAGAGACTATCTCTTCCCCCTTTAATGTGTTTTATCTTTTGTTAAATATCAGCTATCTATATATAGGTGAGTGAATTTACTTCTGGTTTCTCAATTTTATTCTCTTGGTCTGTGTGTCTATCATTTTACACATCCCAGGCTGGTTTGACTCCTGTGGCTCCATAGTAGTAGGTTTTGAGATTGGGGAGTGTGAGGCCACTGACTTTGTTTTTCTTTAGTAGTGCTTTGCTTATCCAGGGTCCCTTTCCTTTCCATATAAAGTTTCCATATCTTTAAAGAATGATGATGGAATCTGGATAGAGATAGCATAATATCTGTAGGTTGCTTTGAATAATGTTGCCATTTTTACAATGTTAAGTCTTCCTACCCATGAGTAAGGTATATTCTTCATTTATGTAAATCTTTTTATGGTTTCTTATAGTAGAGTTTTATAGGTGTTTTTTTTTTTTTTTTTTTGTATAGGTCTTTTTTTTTTTAAAATCCTCCGATAAAGTAATTTCTTCCATTTATGTAGTGCCCTTGTTGTCTCTTGTAGCAGTGTTTTATAGTTTTTTTTTTTTTTTTGTATAGGTCTTTTTTTTTTTAAAATCTCTGGTTAGATTTATGCCAAAGTAATTCATCATTTGGGTGGCTATTAAAAAATGGGATTTTTTTTTTTTCCTGATTTATTTCTCAGAGTTCTCTTAGTGTACAAGAAACTGATTTTCATATGTTGATCTTGTACCCTGTGATTTTGCTGAAGGCTTCTATTAGTTCCAATAGTTTCTTCTTGAGTCCCTATTATTGTCTATGTATAGGATCATATAATCTAAAAATAGATAGTTTTACTTCTTTCTCAATGATGCATTTTATTTCCCTTTCTTGCCGTATTGCTCTGGCTAGAACTTCCAGTACAATATTAAATAGGAGTGGTAATAAAGGGCATGCAATTAAATCTATTTAATGCTATTTAAAAAATGGGCAGAGGGCACGAACAGACATTTCACCAAAGAGGACATTCAGGTGACCAACAGACACATGAAGAAATGCCCATAAACACTAGCCATTAGAGAGATGCAAATCAAAACAGCATTGAGATATCATTTCACCTCAGCATTAATACTACAATTCAAAAAAACAGAAAAGAAAAAAAATACTGGTGAGAGTGTGGGGTGACTGGAACATGCACACTGCTGGTGAGATTATAAAAATGTACAACCACTGTGGAAAACAGTATGACACTTCATTAAGAAATTGGAAATAGAAACACCAATGATCAAACAATCTCACTGCAGGAAAGGAGGGGAAAATCTGGGAATGACAAAGTGGCAGGATCCAGAGAAGGGAGGGAGACAGGTCCCACCCAAGAGGCAGGAAAGAAGGGAAAAAACCAGGGACAACAAAATGGCAGGATCCAGGTAAGGTCCTTGGAGGGCAGAGAGGTTTCCAACAGCTAAGGGAGAAAAAACTTGTCTGTCAGTTGTACTGTTGTGGCTTGCATGTTGCTGTGAGGCTTGAGGCTGTGCCACCAGTGTTTCAAATGCCAGCAGGGTTGCACATGGTATACAGGTGTCAACGCAGCTTACAGACTGAGAAGACTAGGAAAAAGGAAGAAGTCCTCTATTTCTCAAAGAATTGGCCAGAGAAACCTTATTAATAGCAGAGAAACACCATCTGATACATTACTGGGCAACTTTATGAATAGCCCGGAAACATTGTCTAATGCAGTGCCAGAAGATGAGCCCCTTAAGTCAGAAGGCACTCAAAATATGACTGTGAAAGAGCTGCCTCCTCAGAGTAGAACAGACCATAATGAAATGGACAAAGTAAATCTTTTGGGACCTCCATTTGCTGACATGACACTGCACAAAATGAGCAGAAACAGCGCAAACATCCATTAATAATCAGAACATGGGATGTATGAAGTGTGAATCTAGGAAAATTGGAAGTTGTCAAAAAATAAATGGAACACATAAAGATGGATATCCTAGGCATTAGTGAGCTGAAATTGACTGGTTTTGGCCATTTTGAATCAGGCAACCACATGATATACTATGTTAGGAATGACAAATTGAAAAGGAATGGTGTGGCATGAATCAACATCACAAACGATGATTCAAGATCTGTCCTGAAATACAATGCTGTCATTGATAGGATACTATCCATACACCTACAAGGAAGACAAGTTAATACTATTATAATTCAAATTTATGCACCAATTACCAAAGCCAAAGATGAGGAAATTGAAGATTTTTATCAACTTCTGCAGTCTGAAATTGACTGAACATGCAATCAAGTTGTGTTAATTATCACTGGTGACTGGAATGCAAAAGTTGGGAACAAAAAAGAATCACCAGTAGTTGGGAAATTTGGTCTTGATGACAGAAATAATGCTAGAGATCGCATGATAGAATTTTGCAAGACCAATGAGTTATTCATTGCAAATACTTTTCTTCAACAACAAAAATGGCAGCTATAAACACGGACTTCACCAGATGAAGTACACAGGAATCAGATTGACTACATCTGTGGCAAGAAGTGATGGAAAAACTCAATATCTTTAGCCAAAACAAGGCCAGGAGCTGATTGTGGAACAGACCATCCACTGCTCATATGCAAGTTCAACTTGAAGTTGAAGACAAAACAGGTCCATGAAAGCCAAAATATGACCTGGAATATATCCCTCCTGAAATTAGAGACCATCTAAAGAATAAATTTGATGCATTGAACACCAATGACTGAAAACCAGAAGAATTATGGGATGACATCAAGAACATCAGCCATGAAGAAAGCAAGAGTTAGCATATGATCAAGAACCAATGGTATTGAAGGAAGAAGTCGAAGCTGCACTGAAGGAATTGGTGAAGAACAGGGCCTCAGGAATTGATGGAATACCCCTTGAGATGTTTCAACAAACAGATGCCCTGCTGGAGGCACTCATTCAGCTATGCCAAGAGATTTGGAAGACAGCTACCTGGCCATCTCAATATAAAGAAAACAAAAATCCTCACAACTGGACCTTTAAGCAGCATCATGATAAATGGAAAAAAGATTGAAATTGTCAGCAGTCAGGACATCAGAATATGTATGTTGTTATGTTGTTAAGTGCCATCGAGTTGTTTCTGACTGATAGTGACCCCATGCACAGCAGAACGAAACACTTCCCTATCCCACGCCAGCCCCACAATCCCTGCTATACTCGAGCCCATCATCGCAGCCAACGTGTCAATCCATCTCGTTGAAGGGCTCCCCCTCTTTCGTCGACCCTCCACCCTACCAAGCATGACCTCCTTCTCCAGGGAATGGTCCCTTCT
>NW_006921827.1:2227208-2245601 GCF_000298275.1 Orycteropus afer afer | reverse complement strand
TACTCATGTTTATTGCAGCAGTATTCACAAAAGCAAAACAAAAAGTTGGAAACAACTTAAATGCCTATCAAGAGGTGAATGGATTAACAAACTATGTACATATACACAATGGAATACTATGCAATATTAAAGAATAATGTTGTTGTTAGGTGCCAACAAGTCAGCTCTGACCATAGCAATCCTACCTTCAACAGAATGAAACACTGCCCGGTCCTGTGCCAGCCTCATAATCTTTACTATACTTGAGCCCATCATTGTAGCCACTCTTTCAACCCATCTTGTTGAATGTCTTCCCTGTTTTTGTTGACCCTCCACTTTACCAAGCATGATATCCTTCTTCAGAGAATGGTCCCTCCTGACAACACGATCAAAGCAAGTGAGATGAAGTCTAACCATTTTTGCTTCCAAGGAGCATTCTGGCTGCACTTCTTCCAGGACAGATTTTTAGTTCTTTGGCAGTCTGTGGAAACTTTAGTATTCTTCACCAACACAACTGAAAAACATGATCTCTTTTTCAGTCTTCTTTATTCATTGTCCAGCTCTCACATGCATATGAGACAATTGAAAACACCATGGCTTGGGTTAGGCACACCTTAGTCTTCAAAGAGTCATCATTGCTCCTCAGCACTTGAAAGAGGTCTTTTGCAGCAGATTTACCCAATACAATATGTCATCTGATGTCTTGACTGCTGCTTCCATTGGTGTTGTAGAACCAAGTAATATGAAGTCCTTAACAACTTTCAATCTTTTCTCCATTTATTGTGATGCTGCTTACTGGTCCAGTTGTGAAGATTTTCATTTTCTTTATGTTGAGATGTAAACCATATTGCAGACTGTAGTCTTTAATCTTCACCAGGAAATGCCTCAAGTCATCCTCACTTTCAGCAAGCAAAGTTGTGTCGTCTGCATACTGCAGGTTGTTAATGAATCCTCCTCCAATCTTGAAGCTGTGTTCTTCTTCACTCATATAATCCAGCTTCTTGGATTATTTGCTCAGCATACAGATTGAATAAGTATTGTGAAAGATACAACCCTAATGCACTCACTCCCTTCTTGATTTCACACCATGCAGTGTCCCCTTGTTCTGTTGGAACGACAGCTTCCTTGTCTATGTACTGGTTCCTCGTGAGCACAATGAAGTGTTCTGGAATTCCCATTCCTCTCAATGTTAGCCATAATTTTGTTATGATCCACATAATTTAATGCTTTTGCATAATCAATACAACAGAAGTAAACATCTTTCTGGTATTCTTTGCTTTCAGCCAAGATCCATCTGACATCACCAGTGATATTCCTTATTCCATGTTCTCTTCTGAATCACTTGCATTTATGAAGTTGCATTTCTGAACGTTCTCTGTCAATATACTGCTGCAACCGTTTTTGAATTATCATCAGCAAGATCTTACTTGCATGTGATATTAATGATATTGTTCGGTAATTTCCATGTTCTGTGGGATCACCTTTCTTTGGAAGGGATACAAATATGGATCTCTTCCAGTCAGTTGGCCAGGTAGCTGTCTTCCAAATCTCTTGACATAGCTGAGTGAGTGCCTCCAGTGGGACATCCATTTGTTGAAACATCTCAATGGGTATTCCATCAATTCCTGAAGCCTTGTTCTTCACCAATTCCTTCAGTGAAACCTCAACTTCTTCCTTCAAAACCATTGGTTATTGATCATATGCCACCTATTTAAAAGGATGAAGATTGACCAATTCTTTTTTGGTACAGTAACATTATGTGTTCCTTCCATCTTCTTTGATGCTTCCTGCATCTTTCAATATTTTCCCCATAGAATCTTTCAATATTTCAACTCAAGGCTTGATTTTTTTCCTTCAGTTCTTTGAGCTTGAGAAATGCCAAATGTGCTCTACCCTTTCGGTTTTCTAACACCAGATCTTTACACATTTCATTCCAATAATTGATTCTGTCTTCTTTCTCTTTGAAATCTTCTGTTCAGCTTTTATATCATGTCATTTCTACCACTTGCTTTAGCTACTCTCCACTCAAGGGCAAGTTTCAAAGTCTCTTCTGACATCCATTTTGGTTTTTATTTCCTTTCCTGTCATTTCCATGACCTCTTACTTTCTTCATGGATGAAGTCCTTGATGTCATCCCACAATTCCTCTGGTTTTCAGTCATTGATGTTCAATGCATCAAATCTATTCCTCAGATGGCCTCTAAATTTAGGAGGGATATAATCAAGGTCATATTTTGTCTCTTGTGAGCTTGTTTTAATTGTCTTCAGCTTCAACTTGCATGTGCATATGAGCAGTTGGTGGTCTGTTCCACAGTCAGTTTCTCACCTTATTTTGGCTGAAGATATCAAGCTTCTCCATCACCTCTTGCCACAGATTTAGTCAATCTTATTCCTGTGTGCTCCATCTGGCTAAGTCCACATGTATAGCCACTATTTGTGTTGTTGAAAGAAGGTATTTGCAATCAGCGAGTTGATAGTCCTGCAAAATCCTATTACATGATCTCTAGCATTATTTCACCAAGGCCGTATTTTTCAACTACCAGTGATTTTTCTTTGTTTCCAACTTTTGCATTCCAATCACCAGTAATAATCAACACCTCCTGATAGCATGTTTGGTCAATTTCAGACTGCAGAGCTTGGTAGAAATCTTCAATTTCCTCATCTTTGGCTTTGGTACAGCACTAGTATTAACTGGTGTTCTTGTAGATATATGGATATTCTATCACTGACAGCACTGTACTTCAGGATAGATCCTGAAATGTTGTTTATGACAATGCATGTCACACCATTTCTCTTCAGTATATCATTCCTAGCATAGTATATCATGTCTGATTCAGAATGGCCAAAACCAGTCCATTTCAACTCACTAATGCCTGTTGTTGTTGTTGTTGTTATGTGCCGTCGAGTCGGCCCCGACTCATAGCGACCCCTCCTTGGGTTTCCGAGGAAGTATCACTACGGAAGTAGGATTGCCCAACCTTCCTTCCGAGGAGTGGCTGGTGGGTTTGAACCGCCAGCCTTCTGGTTAGCAGTCAAGTGCTTTAGCCACTATGCTACCAGAGCTCCTTAGGATATCGATTTTTATGTGTTCCATTTCATTTTTGACAACTTCCAATTTTCCTAGATTCATATTTCATACAGTCCATGTTCTAAGTATTAATGAATGTTTACAACTCTTTCTTCTCATTTTGAGTCATGCCATATCAGCAAACGGGGATCCCAAAAACTTTACTCCATCCACATCTTTAAGATTGGCTCTACTCTGAGGAGATAGCTCTTTCCCAGTTGTATTTTGAGTGCCTTCTGACCTGAGTGGCTTACGATTCAGCACTATATCGGATGATGTTACAGGGCTATTCATAAAGTTTTCCAGTAATATAGTAGACTGTGTGTCACTACTGTTCCTAATAATAAATGAATAATGATGAATCTGCAAAACAACTGATAATATGGATTAATCTGGAAGACATTATATTGAGTTAAAGTAGTCAATCACAAAAGAACAGTTACTGTGTGAGACTACTACTGTAAAAAGTAAAGAAAAGTTTTATACACTGAAAGAATTGTTCTTTGAAGGTTTACCTGAGCTGGAAGGTAAAGGAAGGAAGAGGGTAGACAAGTACTAATTTGGGTGAAGGGAAAGACAATATACAATAACAGAGAGGTCAGCATAAAATGATCAAGGCAGTTGAAGAGATAAGGAAGAGCACAAGAGTTAAAGGCATCACAGGTGAATATTATTACATACATAATCCTGAAGCAATAATAAAAAATCAAAAACCAGACTCACTGCCATCAAGTCAGATCTGACTCATAGTGACCTCTCCTTTGGTTTTCAAGGCAGTATCACTATGGAAGTAGATTGCCACAACCTTCCTTCCAAGGAGTGGCTCATGGGTTTAAACAGCCAGCCTTTTGGTTAGCAGTCAAGTGCCTTAGGCACTATGCTACCAGAGCTCCTATAAAACGTTGTAGAGAAGATATTTAAGTGCAATATGGATATTGCTGTTTTCATTCCATTTGTAATTTGGGGTTACATGATTCCCTAATCTCAAATTACTTACACTATGGGGATTCAATGGGCAGTCTGATTCTGTGTGTGTGTATGTGTGTACGTATCTTTGTGGGAATATAGTACAATTTTTCCTTTTATAGTAATTCATTTGAGGAAAAATAATTGAAACAAAGTAAATTAGATATAGCAAATATGTTGTTTATATCAGAGGAGAATAGGTTAGAAATAGGCTTGTTTAATAGAAAAAAGAAGGGGGGGTTTCATTCCTGAGGAATTCATTCCTGAGACCTGATAATGGAGTTACATGAGTATCAACCTGAGAGCAAGAAGCACCAACTGTTAAGAAATATTTGGAGGGAAATGAAACAAATTGATAATGTTATCAGACTGAAAATAAATGTTAAACTCAGTTTTCTCAGATGGATTTTTTCTTAGATAGATCAGGGGTCTAAATAGGTACAGACTTAGGGGTGAATTGGATAGCATAGGTGAAGATTAAATCCTTCAGATATCAAAGGTTCTATCAAGTGGTGTTCCATTTAAGAAGAAAATATTCAGCAGTAGGACCTGTTAATTTTTTTTTTAATGGAGCATGCTTATTTTAGGTAACTTAATAAGTAAGGATATTAAAAATAAGACATAAAGTACATATTATCTGTTGTTGTTAGTTGTTATTTGCCGTCGAGTCGGCCCCGACTCATAGCGACCCCTCCTTGGGTTTCCGAGGCAGTATCACTATGGAAGTAGGATTGCCCAACCTTCCTTCCGAGGAGTGGCTCGTGGGTTTGAACCACCAGCCTTCTGGTTAGCAGTCAAGTGCCTTAGGCACTATGCTACCAGAGCTCCTACATATTATCTAAGTACCTAGATTTAGCTACTATTGATATTTATGTGTGTATCCTTCCAGAAACTACATATATATGGAAAGAGAGACATGGATCTATATTTATATCAATACACATCTAACTTTTAATTTGTATACTAATCCCATGTTTAACCAAGTTTATAAATCTTTACTTTTATTCATTAATATTTCTACAAATAAATATTAATTGATGAGACATAATATTATTGACTGAAAAATATTACAGCACATAATGACATAACTTGATGGATTATTTTAGTGTTTATTTTAGTTTGAAATAAACTGTGTAAAGTTAGTATCTATAATATTTTTTAATATAGATTTCCAAATTTCTAAAAGTAGATGCACATGTACAATTTTAAAGGCTTTGGCATTACTGGTAAATTATCTTTCATAAATTTAGTTCCATCTCACATTCTCACCATCATGGCTTTAGTGTGGGTCAGTCTGGTATAAAATATTTCAAATCTAAATAATTTATTTTACTATTCACTGTTAGGTACATTTCCAAAGAAAATCAAGAACGATTTCTTGCCTTACTCAATTTATACTCAAGAAACCCCTTTACAGAAGATAGGATGTTGTGTGCTTCCAAGTTTCTTTATTTTGAAGGTTTTGTAAAGGTACTTTGTTGTTGTTATTGTTATGTGCCGTCAAGTCAGCCCCAACTCATAGTGACCCCTCCTCCTTGGGTTTCCAAGGCAGTATCACTATGGAAGTAGATTGCCCAATCTTTCTTCTGAGGAGTGGCTGGTGGGTTTGAACCGCCAGCCTTCTGGTTAGCAGTCAAGTGCCTTAGGCACTATGCCAGCAGAGCTGCTAAAGATACTTTAGGATCTTGTTTAAGGTTCACATGCTAGATGAATGAGATAGGGTAACCAGACCGGAACAGCCTCCATTCTGAACAATACGATGGGAATAATCCTAAAATATTACTTTCATAGTGACAGATAGAAGAGTGAGACACATTGATAGGATTCTTCAAATCTAAGACTATATGAGAAGCATTCTTCTTCGTTCCAGACTCTGATAGCTTTACTGTTGATATCTTTATTCACTCCAAAGACTTAAGATACTTACCTCAAGCCCATTTTTTTTTTTTAATTAGACCTTCAGAAAATTTCATAAGTATAGTTTCAGTTAACCTTGTTGAAAGACTTAGATGATATACAAAAATATTAAACTGGACACTGATGTTTATTATTAACCCCTATATTCCCAATGTGATTGGAGAAATACATCTTAAAAAAAAAAAAAAAAAAGAAATTTATTCTCTTACAGTTTACAGGGCTAAAAATCCAAATTCAGAGGGCCGGCTCTAGGGCAAGAGACCCTGGGTCCACAGTACATGCTCAGCTCCTGGCGCTTCCTTCTTGTTGGTAGAAGGTCACCCTAGAAATATATCAGTTTTATAGCTCTGCTCAGCCTTCTTTGGGGCTGTGCTTCTAGATGTCTTATAATTTAATTTTAACTTAACATTGCAGGATATATAGAAATTTCTAATATTTATAATGAAAAATATTGATGAATTTTAATAATTTTAGATAGGGTGATAAGAAGGATATTAAGATTACTTAAGTACTACTAGTCTTGTTACTTAAATTTTACACATTACCTAAAGAGAAGATGTTTAGTTTTGAAGAGAAAATGAAATAAAAAACAGTAAGAAAGAAGTATGAGTTACGGTAAGTTGCTCTAATTACCCTGAGATATCAGTTTTCTTGATTTTTTTCTTCATTCCTACAACTTTTCCGGGATCTCTGGTAGCATAATGCCTAAGGCACTTGACTGCTAACCAGAAGGCTGGTGGTTCAAACCCACCAGCCACTCCTTGGAAGGGAAGTTGGGCAATCTACTTCCGTAGTGATACCACCTCAGAAACCCAAAGAGGGGTAGCTATGAGTCAGGTCCCACTTGACAGCACATAACAACAGCAACACAACACATCTTTTCCTGGCTGTCTAGATTTCTTTGGGTCTAATCTTATTATGTTGTCGCTGTTATGTGCCGTCGAGTCGGCCCGACTCATAGCGACCCCTCCTTGGGTTTCCGAGGCAGTATCACTACGGAAGTAGGATTGCCCAACCTTCCTTCCGAGGAGTGGCTGGTGGGTTTGAACCGCCAGCCTTCTGGTTAGCAGGCAAGTGTCTTAGCCACTATGCTACCAGAGCTCCCGGGTCTAATCTTAGTGGAATGAATTCAAAATGAGATTTTAATGGGAAATGTTTTCCAAAACAATGTTATTAAGAATCCTTTTTAACAAACAGTTGCTGTCAAGTTGATCCCCACTTATGGTGACTCCATATGTATCAGATAACTGTGCTCCATAGGATTTTAAAAGGCTGACTTCTCAGAAGTAGAGCACCAGAACTTTCTTCCAAGGTCCCTGTGGGTGAACTTGAACTTCTAACTTTTTGGTTGGCAGCCAAGAGAATTAACTATTTGCACCACCCAGGAACTCCCTTTGATGTACAGGAGGGAATAATTTGTTTTTAATTACACAAAAGGAAATGGTAGAATGCTAAGAAGAAAATGCAGGACTTAGGAATTGAAGTATTTCCAATATCTAATATTTGGTAATACTTTCTTTCTCTATGTAGAGAGAATGACTTTTATATATGTGGTAGTTAAGTTGTGTGTCAACTTGGCTGGGCATGGTTGAGTGGCTGGGCAGCTGGATGGAGTCTTCCCCATGATAAGACTGGTAATCAACTCCATGGTGGAATCTACTGTGAGCAGCTGGGTAGCTGCTTAAGGGATGTGATCTCCTTCTTGTATATAAGGAGATGCCTTGGGAATGGTCCCTAGCTTTTTGGCATACTTGAATCCTGCATGTAGCCGAGTCTTCATTCTGTAGCCTGCCGTGTTATCCTGATCTTGGGACTTTCAATGAACTTGAATTAAAGGCCTGCCCTGTTGTTTGGTAACATCAGGACTGTGCCTTTTCACTTGTCAATTTTGGATTTGTCAGCCTCAGTAGACAGAAGCTGCCTGAGTGAAGAAAACCTCCTGTTTCTGTGGGCCGGGAGCAGAGGCAGAGCTGAAGTCAAGGGGCTTTCACCTAGTCCCTAGAGCCTGCTACCTGGAACTCAGACTTGCAGCCTCCAAAACTGTAAAAGAATAAATTCCTGTTTGTTAAAGCCATCCCATTTGTGATATTTCTTTTAGAGTGACACTAGGTACCCAAAACAATATACTTACGGAATAATACTATGTAATTGGTTAGGTTCTGCACAAAAAATGTGTCAAACTTAAAAGTAAAAAGTCAGGGATAGGAAAAATTTGTTCCTTTCAGGTACAAAGGAAAGACATAAATGATTAAGAGATAAAAATAGATAAATGTAATATTTCAGATAATATCAATAAAAATGTTCCTTACTTTATAAAGATTTAAAATAATTCTTGTATGGTCTAATTGCTTTAACTGAATAATTCCCTAATCTTATTTAATAGCAAGACAGGAAAATACTGCACTTTCAATCTGAATTAGTTATAAAAGGCAATCCTCTCTCCTTTGAAATTCTTTAGAACATTTGTAATTTTTGCTGTTTCAGAACTTCAAAAATTTGAAACACTACCTCAAAGATTATTACATTCTATAACGTTCTGCCACTTATTAACTGTTTGCCTTTGAGTTTTAAATTTTCATTCATCTCATTTAAAAATGGAATTTTATACTTACAGGGTTAGTGTGAGAATTAAATGAGTTTATCCATTTAAAAGCACCAACACAATATGTTCAATAAATATTATAAATAACAACATTGTCCCCAATGATCCCTGCTTTCCTCCTGGTATTCACACAGTTACATAGTTCCCTCCCAGATTGTAAATAAGGCACAGACTGTGTAACCAATAACATACTGCTGAAGGGAATATTTCACTTCTGAGTTGATGTAGAAAAGAAACTTCATCCACCTTAGTTCTCTGCCTCTCTTTGTTGGATCACTTGCTCTGGGGGAAGCAAACTGCCATTTTGTGAACAATCTGTGGAGAATTTCAACAGGCAGTGAGGAACTGAGGCCTGACAACAACGAGGACCTTGAAAGGAAATTCTCTGCTGCACGATAACTAGAATTCTGTTTGAAAACTTGATTCCACCTTAGGAAAGACTGAACCAGAACCATTCAGATATGCCATGTGGGATTCCTGATCTTTATAAACTATGTGAGTTAATAAATGTCTATAGTTTTAAGCTGCTAATTAGTGATATAATTAGTTACAAGCAATAGATAACCAATAAACTTCATAATTACAGTGCTTACAATTATAATAACATAGCAATTATTGCAATAAGAAAGAAAGCATTGTATGATCACCTACTACTGTGTCAGAGATGGTACAGACATATTTTTTTCTGAATGATCTCACATACTCCTATTCCTTCTACCCACTAAAAAAGAATACTATCAAGATTAAAATTATTATGCCCAATTTATTGAGGAAAGAAATGGGAATATCTCCAGTATGCACATTAAGGTATGCAATTCCTATTTCATTTGATCTTTACGTTATAGTATAGAGCACAAATAACCCAAATTTGTTGCTTCTTTTCCCTTTTAATATTACTTTGCATAGTCTTTAATAATATAATCAAAGTGTACTCCACCAGCTACTCCCTAGAAATTGTAGAAATGAAGAAAGATTTTGCTTAGAGATAGGTAGGAATGGGCTTATGTAGTCTTCTTGATTTAAGAGAACAGTGTATTAACAAAGTTCGGTAATTGAGTAATTGACTTTAAGGACAGCTTTTTATTTTTATTCTTTTCCTGAATGTTGTTTGTTTCTATCTCTTTCTGTGCATATTGAATATGTGTGTGTGTGTGTGTGTGTGAATGTGATTGTGTTTTGTGTGTCTTTCTGTTCCCAGAAGTTTGCCAGAACCTGGAGTTTGGAGTATGGAGGTGGTGGTATTGTAGCGAAGATTCTTTTAGAATTTTAAGGGTTTTAAACAATTTTCTAAATCCTACATTTTAACTTGATCTTCGTAGACACACCAAAAAACCCAAACTCAGTGCTGTAGAGTCGGTCCCAACTCATAGCGACCCCTCCTTTAGGTTCCAAGGTGGTATCTTTATGGAAGTAGATTGCCCAATCTTCCTTCCCAAGAGTGGCTGGTGGGTTTGAACTTCCAGCCTTCTGGTTAGCAGTCAAGTGCCGTAGGCACTACATCAGCAGAGTTCCCTTGCAGGGATGTTGTTGTTGTTATGTGCCATCAAGTTGGCCCCGACTCATAGCCACCCCTCTTTGGGTTTCTGAGGCAGTATCAGTAAGGAAGTAGATTGCCCCATTTTCCTTTTGAGGAGTGGCTGGTGGGTTTGAACCGCCGGCCTTCTGGTCAGCAGTCAAGTGCCTTAGGCACTACGCTACTAGACCTCCCAATCAGTAAATATTATAATAAGGAAGAATCCTGTGTAAAATTGTAATGTCTTATTACTAAAAGTAACATTTTATATGGTCATGGAAAGAAGTGGGAGGATATAAATGTGGTTAGATATTTTGTTGTAATTTTTCCTGTAATGGAAAATCTGTCATGAAGCAGACATATATAGAAGTTTATGTTACATACATAAGAACAATGACAATTTCATTACATTATTTCAAATAAAAGAAAATAATCATTGCTCAAAGTGTGTACAGTACAATTGTGCAATGCACTGGCTCTTGACATTAAAAGTCAACTTACAAGGAGGCAAAATATGTACTAGCATTAATAGTGTGTTTTTATAAATTAATAGTTTTAAGGAGTTTGTACATCAACATGTCCAAATATTAAATACAATGAGAAAAAAATTAAGAAAGTTATGTAGGTAATATTTTTTGAGTAATTTCTGGACTGTAAAAATATCAGACTGGTGAACACTGGGTTGCCTCAAATATCACAACCTAATCTTGGCAAGAAAAATCTGAATCTGTCTTTCAAACACTCACAAAAGAACTCTTTTCAATATGGGAACTGTTGTTATTGTTGTTAGGTACCATTGAGTCAGCTCTGACCCATAGTGACCCAACAACGTACAACAGAATGAAACACTGCCTGGTCCTGTGCTAGCCTCATAATCCTTGCTATACCTGAGCCCATTGTTGCAGCCACTGTGTCAATCTATCTTGCAATGGGACTTTTTCTCTTTTGTTGACCCTCCACTTTACCAAGGACAATATCCTTCTCCAAGGAATGGTCCCTTCTAACAACATGACTAGAGTAGGAGAGACGAAGTCTGGCCATTCTTGCTTCCAAAGAGCGTTCCAGTTACAGTTTTTCCAAGACATACTTGTTAGCCCATGGTACCTTCAGTATTCTTCAGCACCACAACTCAAAAGCAACAACTTTTTTTTGGTCTTCTTTACTCATTGTCCAGCTCTCACATGCACATGAGGTGATTGGAAATACCATGGCTTGGGTTAGATGCACCTTAGTCTTCAAAGAGACACTTTTGCTCTTCAGGACTTTAAGGAAGTCTTTTGCAGCATATTTGCCAATTGCAATATGTCATCTGATGTCTTCACTGCTTCTTCCATTGGTGTTAATTTTGGAATCAAGTAATATGAATTCTTTAACAACCTCAATCTTTTCTCCATTTATTGTGATGCTTCTTATTGGTCCAGTTATGAGGATTTTAATTTTCTTTATGTTGAGATGTAATTCATACTGCAGACTGGAGTCTTTAATCTTCATCAGTAAGTGCTTCAAGTCATCCTAACTTTCAGCAAGCAAAATTGTGTCATCTGTGTATCGCAGGTTTGTAATGAATCTTCCTTCAATCCTGATGCCAAGTTCTTCTTCATTCATATAATCCAGTTTCTCGGCTTATTTGTTCATCATACAGATTGAATAATATGGTGAAAGATACAACTGTGAGGCTCTCCTTTCCTGATTTTAAACCATGTAGTTTCTCCTTGTTCTGGTCGAATGACAGCCTCCTGGTCTATGTACAGGTTCCTTACAAGCACAATTAAGTGTTCTGAATTCCTATTCTTCTCAATGTTATCCATAATTTTCATGATCCACACAAATGCTTTTGCATAGCCAGTAAAACACAAGTAAACATCTTTCTGGTATTCATTTATTTCACCCAACATCCATTTGACATCAGCGATGATATTCTTCACTCCAACATCCTCTTCTGAATCCAGCTTGCATTTTTGGAATTCTCTGTTAATGTAGTTCTGCAACCATTTTTTAATTATCTTCAGTAAGATTTTTCTTGCATGTGATATTAATGATATTGTTCAATAATTTGCACATTCTGTGGGATCACCTTTCTTTGGAGTGGGTACAAATATGGATCTTTTCCAGTCAGTTGGCCAGGTAGCTGTCTTCCAGATTTCTTGGCACAGATGAGTGAGTGTCTTCAGCACGGCATCTGTTTGTTGAAACATCTCAGTGGGTATTCTGTCAATTCCTGGAGTATTGTTCTTTGCCAATTCCTTCAATGAAGCTTCAACTTCTTCCTTCAATACCATTGGTTCTTGATCATGTGCCATCTCTGGAAATGGTTGAACATTGACCAAATATTTTGATACAGTGACTCTGTATTCCTTCCATCTTCTTTTAAAGCTTTCTGCATCATTCAGTATTTTGCCCATAGAATCTTTCAACATTGCAACTCCAGGCTTAAATATTTTCCTCAGTTCCTTCAGCTTGAGAAATGCTGAGGGTGTTCTTCCCTTTTGGTTTTCTAACTCGAGATATTTGCACATTTCTTTATAATAATTGACTTTGTCTTCTGGAACTACTTTTTGAAATCTTCTGTTCAGCTCTTTTATTGTGTCATTTCTTCCATCTACTTCAGCTACTCTTCACTCAGGGACAAGGTTCAGAGTCTCTTCTGACATCCATTTTGGGCTTTTCTTCCTTTCCTGTCTTTTTAATGACCTTTTGCTTTTTTCTTGAATGATGTTCCTGATGTCATCCCACAATTCCTCTGGTTCTTGGTCATTGATGTTTAGTGCATCAAATCTATTCTTTAGATGGTCTCTAAATTCAGGAGGGATATATTTAAGGTCATATTTGGGCTCTTGTGGACTTGTTTTAATTGTCTTCAACTTCAAATTGAACTTGCATTTGAGCAGTTGATGGTCTGTTCCACAATCAGCTCTTGGCTTGGTTTTGGCTGAAGATACTGAGATTTCCATCATCTCTTGCCACAGATGTAGTTGATCTGATTCCTATGTGCTCCATCTGGTGAAGTCTACATGTACAGCCACCATTTGTGTTATTGCAAAAAGCTATTTGCAAAGAATTAGTCATTGGTCTTGCAAAATTCTATCATGCTATCTACAGTGTTATTTCCATCACCAAGGCCAAATTTTCCAGCTACTGGTGATTCTTTGTTTCCAACTTTTGCATTCCAGTCACCAGTGATAATTAAGACATCTTGATTGCATGTTTGGTCAATTTCAGACTGCAGAAATTGATAAAAATCTTCAATTTCCTCATCTTTGGCCTTGGTGGTTGGTGCATAAATTTGAATAATAATCGCATTAACTGGTCTTGTAGGTGTATGGATATTATCCTATCACTAACAGCACTGTACTTCAGGACATATCTTGAAACATCCTTTGTGATGATGATGAATGCCACACCATTTCTCTTCAAATTGTCATTCCCAACATAGTAGATCATATGGTTGTCTGATTCAAATGGCGAAAAACAGTCCATTTCATGTCACTAATGCCTAGAATGTTGATCTTTATGTGTTCCATTTCATTTTTGACAACTTCCAATTTTTCTTGTTTCATACTTCATATATTCCATGTTCTAGATATTAATAGATATTTACAGCTGTTTCTTCTCATTTTGAGTCATGCCACATCAGCAAATGGAAGTCCCAAAAGCTTTACTCCATCTACATCATTAAGGTTGGTTCTACTTTGAGAAGGCCACTCTTCCCCAGTTTCATTTTGAGGGCCTTCAGATCTGAAGAGCTCATCATCTGTCACTATATCAGACAATGTTTCAGGGCTACTCATGAAGTTTTCCAGTGATATATCAGACAGCATTTCACTACTATTCATTAGGTTTTCAGTGGCCAGTTCTTTGAGTGGTGGCTGGCCCTTTCCTTCTTCTGAGTCTGTCTTAATCTGGAACCTGTCTACCATGGGTGACCCTGTTGGTATTTGACATACCGGTGGCATAGCCACCAGCCTCACAGCAACATGTAAGCCACCACATTATGACAAACTGACAGACAAATAGTGGATATTAGAACTTGTTGTTGTTGTTGTTAGGTGCCGTCAAGACAGACCCAACTCATAGAGATCCCTCCTTGGATTTCCGAGGCAGTATCACTATGGAAGTAGATTGCCAAACCTTCCCTCTGAGGAGTGGCTGGTGGGTTTGAACCACCAGCCTTCTGGTTAGCAGTCATGTCCCTTAGGCACTACACTACTAGTATGTAATAACTTTAAGAGAGTCTACCTGAATGTATTTATGTATTCTTCATATCTATCTATCTATCATCTATCTATCATCTGTTCCCTTTCTGTATATCTTATTAAATGATTGCATATATAAAGAATCATGAATAAATAATTTGTATACCACTTGAAGAATTTCATTAAGTGACTATACCATGTACACAGCATGAAGATGAAGACAGAACATAATCAGAATTCTAGAAGCTCTGTTTTGCCTCCTTATGGTATATACCCCATTCCATAAAGGGAGCTACTATTCCAACTTCTACCATCATAGATTGCTTTTGCAAGTTTTGAAATTTATAAAATTTGAATCTTGTAGCACGCACTCTTTTTGGTCAGTATTAACTTTGTAAGATTTATCTATCTTGTTCAGGTGTTTTGGCATTTGTTTTATATATTCTGCTTAAGAGTGGAGTAGCTGGATTATATCTTCAGCTTTCATAGATAGGCGAAATAGTTTTTCAAATATATTGTACCAATTTATACTCCAAGTGAAAAAGTATGAGAATTCCTGTTGCTATTTCCTTCACAACGTTTGATTTTATGTAACTTTTTAATTTTAGATATTCTAGTGGGTATGTAGGATATCTGGTGGTGCAATGCCTAAGGCATTTGACTGCTAACCAGAAAGTTGGCAGTTCAAACCTACCAGCCCCTCTGCAGTGCCTCAGAAACCCAATGAGGTGTCTCTGAGTTGGAATAAACTCAATGGCAGTGGATTAGTGGGAATGTAAATTAGGTCATTGTGATTTTAATTTTACTTTCCATGTTATTTATTGACGTTTAATTCCTTTTCATAAGTGCATATGCTAGTTGGATATTTTCTTTTGTGAAATATCTATTCAAGTCTTTCAGACACTTTTATACTAGTTTGATAGTTTTTTTTCTTTTTTATTTATATACACTTACATAGCATATATATTTTCTTCATATATTGAATATGAATCCTTTATCAGCTACACACAAACACACACAGTAAAACTCTTCTCCAACTCCATGCATGCTTTTCACACTGATATCTTTCAATGCACAGAATTTTTAATTTTCACTGTCATGTAGTAGATTCCAACTCAGAATGACACCCACTGGTTTTCCAAGACTATAAATCTTTATGGAAGTACATTGCCTCATCTTCCTCCCACAGAGCAGCTGGTTAGCAGCTGACCTTCTGGCTAGCAGCCAAACATCTTACCCACTATGCTACAATTATAGTAATGTTATTCTATTTATTATATTTTATTTTATGCTTATCACTTTTTGTCTCCCATATAAGAAATTGAGAAAGCTTGTTTTCCTCTAATGTCATAAAGATATGCTCCTATATTTTCTTGCTGACAGGGCAGGGCACCCAGGCTCCATCTGAGCACACAGACTGTGATGGAGTTCCTGTGGGCCAGAAGGCAGGTGGGAGTGGGAGATGGCCGCACTTCCATTCACCAAGTGGGTGTGGGGTATAAGAGTAACAAGAGGAATGTTGTACCATTTCAGTCTTGCAGGTCTGGAGGATTCTTGGGGTTGCTGGAAAGCTGAACGTGTTCTTAAGCCCCAGGAATCTGTGAGAGCACTGTCTCTTTAAATATCCAAAATAGTCAAGCCACTTTTTAACATTCAAAATGGCAGCAGCCTCCAGAACAGCAAAAGTCCATAGTTCAGCCCGCCTTTCTCTTTAACTTCTCTGTTTATTTCCCAGCCATCTCAGTAGTCTTCCATGCAGTCCCTGGCTAGAAGGGCTGATTTTTAGGTTAATTCTTAAGTCCTACCAGCACTTGGGAATCTCCAAGCTGTCTGTGCCATCAGGATCGTTCAGGATCACTTCCATACCGCAGCTCGTTATGTCTCCTTTTTTGGTATTTTCACGCAAATTCTTCTGCTAGTTGGGGTTTAGTCCACTTCTATATCCTTCCCTTCAAGGCTCAGGGGTCCAGGATTATCTTCTGTGTCCGTGTTTATTGGTTTCCCTTTTATTTTTTGAAGAGGGTCTGTGCAGTCTTTCTGCCTTGTCTGCCATCTTGCCGAAACTCTCCCAAGTCAATCTTTATGAAAGAAGACTGCCACATCTTTCTCCCATGGAGTGGCTGGTAGGTGCAAACTGTCAAATATTTGGTTAGCAGCAAAATGCTTTAACTTCCATGCCATTAAACTCCTGTTATCATGAATGAGTGTTGAATTTTATCAAATGTATTTACTGCGATATTATCTTTCTCACTTAATTTTGTTAAAAGCTTAAATTATAAATTATATTGGCTTTTAAAAAAGTTTTTATTATAATTTGGGTGAAAATCTGCAAAGAAAATTAGTTTTCCATTCATATACATTTTGTTTATGATATAGATTGCCATCACCAAAATATAATAATGTTCTTTCTACTTCCTCCCTGTATTTACTGTTTCTATCCATCCTTCTTTTTCTATCCCTTCTTGCCTTCTGAGCTTTATCTCTGAGCAAATGCTGCCCATTTGATCTTGCAGGATTGATTGTTCTAAAATGTATGTAACTCCCTGGTGTCATTTTTTACCTTATAGGCTTGTTGGTTGTTTGGCTAAAAGTTGAGCCACAGGGGGGAGTTCAGGTCTAGCCTTAAAGGGAGTCTAAGAGTTCCACCAGTCTCTATCAGATTAGTAAATTTTCAGTCTTATGATTTTCATTTTTGTTACAATTTTCTCCCACTGTATCGAGGACCTCCTATTGTGATTCCTTTAAGAGCAGTCAGGAGTGATAGCTGGGCATCATCTGATTCTTCTGGTCTCAAGGTCATGGAGGCTGGGTTTGGAGTGGGATTAGTCCTTTGGACAACTTCCTTGAATCTTTGATTTGGCCTACTCTCCTTTGCTCTGCATGGAGAGAGATCAATTGTTACACACCATAACAACAACAATAGATGGCTGCTCACAAACATTTAAGATCTCAATCAATACTCATCAAAGTAGTAGGATGTAGAACTTTGTCTTTGAGGACTGTTGTTGTTAAGTGCCATAGTGTCATCCCCTACTCATAGTAATCCAATGCACAGCAGAACAAAACACCACCCAGTCCTGAGCCAGCTCCACGATTCCTGCTACACTTGAGCCCATCGCTGCTGCAGTTGTGTCAATCCACATCATTGAGGGCTTTCTCCTCCTTCGTCTACCCTCCACCTTACCAAGCATGACATCCTTCTCCAGGGAATGGTCCATCCTGACAACATGACCAAAGTAGGTGAGACAAAGTCTGGCCATTCTCACTCCCAAGGAGCATTCTAGCTGCACTTCCTTCAGGACAGACCTGTTAGTTCTTTCAGCAGTCCACTGTACTTTCAATATTCTCTAACACCACAGCTCAAAAGCACCAACTCTTCTTCAGTCTTCCTTATTCATTGTCCAGCTCTCACATGCATATGAGGCGATTGAAAATACCATGGCTTGTGTCAGGCACACCTTAGTACTCAAGGAGACATCTTTGCTCTTCAGCACTTGAAAGAGGTCCTTTGTAGCCAATTTGCCTGGTACTGTACATTGTCAGATGTCCTGACTACTGTTTCCATTGGTGTTGACTGTAGAATGAAGTGATGTGAAGTCTTTGACAATTTCAAATCTTTTCTCCATTTATTGTGACGCTGCTTATAGGTTCAGTTGTGAGGATTTTTGTTTTCTTTATATTGAGATGTAATCCATACTGCAGATTTTATTCTTCAATCTTCATCAGTAAGTACTTCAAGTCATTCTCACTTTCAGCAAGCAAAGTTGTGTCATCAGCGTATCGTAGATTGTTAATGATTCTTCCTCCAATCCTGACGCCATGTTCTTTTTCACAAAGTCCAACTTCTCACATTATTTGCTCAGCATACAGATTGACAAAGTATGGTGAAAGGATACAACCCTGGCTCACTCCCTTCTTGATTTTAAACCATGCAGTGTTCCATTTTCTGTTTGAATAACAGCCTCCTGGTCTATGTACAGGTTCCTCATGAGTACAATTAAGTGTTCTGGAATTCTCATTCTTCTCAATGTATACACAATTTGTTATAATCCACACAACCAAATGCTTTTGCATAGTCAATAAAACACAAGTAAACATCTTTATGGTATTCTTTACTTTGAGCCAAGATCCATCTGACATCAGCAATGATATCCCTT
>NW_006921827.1:2213635-2227095 GCF_000298275.1 Orycteropus afer afer | reverse complement strand
ATAATTTCCACATTCTGTGGGATCACCTTTCTTTGGAATGTATACAAATATGGATCTCTTCCGGTCAGTGGGCCAGGTAGCTGTCTTCTAAATCTCTTGGCATAACCGAGTGAGTGCCTCTAGCAGGTCATCTGTATGTTGAAACATTTCAATGGGTATTCCATTAATTCCTGGAGCCTTGTTCCTTGCAAATTCCCTCAGCACAACTTCGACCTCTTCCCTCAATGCCATTGGTTCTTGAACACATGCCACCTCCTGAAATGGATGAAGATGGACCAGTTCTTTTTAGTACAGTGACTCTGTGTACTCCTTCCATCTTTCCTATATTCACAGATAGATTTGCAGCACATGTAAATATATTTGTAGAAATACCTTCTGTCAAATCTATATATATTCATGCACTGGGGTAGTTAAGGTTGTATGTCAACATGGATACACCATGGTCTTCAATGGCTTGGCAGCTGGATGTAGTTATTCCCCATGATGAGATTATAATCACCTCCATGGTGTAATATGCTGTGAGAGTTGCTTCTAATATTTATGAAGAAGTTTTGGGAAAAATCTTGAGCTTTTTGGCATATTTTGGGCCAAGTTACCTGCCAATTTTGGGTTTGTCACCCACCAAAGTCAGCAGGCTGCTATACTACCTGCTGATTTTGGGTTCATCAGAGCCTGCAGGCTCATGAGTCAGGATGTCTCTAGCTTGACATTTGACCCATGACATTTGGACTTGCTAGCTTCTACAACTGTGTGAGCCATTTCCCTGAGATAAATTTTACTTTCTCTCTCTGCTTCTCTCTCTGCTTATCTATCTAGCATCTGTCTATCTATCTATCCATCTATCTATCTATCTATAAACTTTATTGGTTTTGCTTTTCTAGAAAACTTAGCCTAAGATATGAGTATAGTCCCATTCATCTTTCCGCACCTATTCAACTTGCATGTCTATCTATGTATCCACTTGTAGATTATTGTTATTATTGTTATTGTAGGATTGTGTATGTGATAGTGTTTATCTTTGTTGCTTTTAATGCTTATTCTCCTCCCACTGCCTTCTTTTGTCTTGACCATTTTGTGCTGACTTCTCCCTTATTGGGAATTGCCTTTCCTTTTCCCCAATTAAATGTGTGTCTACCCTCTAGTTAGTGATTTACAATCCCTACTCTTCCCTGGTAATCATCAAAGAATGATCCTTCCTACGTGTAAACTTTTTTTGTGAATTTTTACAACAGTACTCTCACACATTATTTGTCCTTTTGTGATTGATTAATATCACTCAGCATAATGTCCTCTAGGTTCATCCATGTTATGAGGTTGACTATGTAAAGGCATTTGACCATATGGATCATAGCAAATTATGGATAACATTGGGAAGAATGGAAATTCAAGAAGACTTGATTGTGTTCATGAGGAACCTGTACATAGACTAGGAGGCTGTCTTTTGAAAGAGATAAAGAGTATATTGCATCATTTAAAATCAGGAAGGTGTATATCAGGGTTGTATTATTTCACTACACTTATTCAATCTGTATGCTGAACAAATAATATGAGAAGCTGGACTGTGTGAAGAAGACCATGACACCAGGATTGGTGGAAGAATCATTCATTAACAACCTCTGATATTCTGATGATACAAACTTGCTTGCTGAAAGTGACGATGACTTGAAGCGCTTACTGATGAAGATCAAAGACTACAGCCTTCTGTATGGATTACACCCCAACATAAAGAAAATTAAAATCCTCACAAGTGAACCAATTAGCAACATCATAATAAATGGGGAATGTATTGAAGTTATCAGTATTTGATTTACTTGGATCCACAATCAACACCTGTGGAAGAAGCGGTCAGGAAATCAGACATTGTATTGCACTGGGCAAATCTACTGTAGGGTACCTCTTTAAAGTATTAAAGAGCAAAGATGTCCCTTGAACACAAAGTTGTGCCTAACCCAAGCCATGGTATTTTCAATTGCCTCATGTTGTTACATGCCACTGAGTCGGACCCCTTTCTTGGGTTTCCAAGGCAGTATCACTACGGAAATAGATTGCCCAACCTTCCTTCCGAGGAGTGACTGGTGTGTTTGAACCACCAGCATTCTGGTTAGCAGTCCAGTGCCTTAGACACTATGCTACCAGAGCCCCCAAAGAGATGGCTCGGCTACCTGGCAGGCATGTGAAATTTGGACAATGGGTAAGGAATACTGAAGAAGGGTTGATGCCCTTGAATTGTTATGCTGGTGAAGAATACTGAAAATACCATGGGCTGACAGAAGAATGAACAAATTTTTACTGGAAGAAGTGCAGCTGGAATGCTCCTTGGAAATGAGAATGGCCAGACTTTGCCTCACCTAAATTGATCATATTATCAAAGGGGCTATTGTCTGAAGAAGAATATCTTGCTTGGTAGAGAATCAACAGAAAAGGGGAAGACCATAAAAGGGATCAACATAGTGGCTGCAATGATGGGCTTAATCATAGCAAGGATTGTGAGGGTGGTGCAGGAGCAGGCAGTGTTTTGTTCTGTTGTACATAGGGTCATTATGAGTCAGAGCCAACTTGATGACACTTATCAACAACAACAAAGAGTAATGTGGGCTAATGATCACAAGCATTTCTTCATGTGTTTCTAGTGTCCTGAGTGTCTTTTCTGGTGAAGTGTTTGTGTATCTCTTCTGTCCATTTTTAATTGCATTTTTTATCTTTTTGTTGTTGAAGTGTTGGAATTTTCTATAAATTTTAGTGATTAGTTCCTTGCCTAATATATTGCTGCTGATATTTTTACCAGTCTGTAGGTTCTCTTTTTACCCTTTTGGTGAAGTCTTTTGATGCACATGAATGTTTAATTTTTAGGAGGTCCAGTCATCTAGTTTCATTTTGACAACTTCCAATTTTCCTAGATTTATACTTTATACATTCCAAGTTTCTTTTATTAATGGATGTTTGCAGCTGTTTCTTCTAATTTTGAGTTGTGCCATGTCAGCAAATGGAGGTCCCGGAAGCTCTACTTTATCCATATCATTAAGGTCAGTTATACTATGATGAGGCAGCTCTTTTCCAGTTGTATTTTGAGCAACTTCTGACCTTAGGGGCTCATTTCTGGCACTGTATTGGACAGTGTTTCAGGGCTATTCATAAAGTTGGCCAGTAATATATCACACATTGTTTCCACTGCTATTCATAAGGTTTTCCCTGGTCAATTCTTTGAGAAGTGGATGGTCTCTTCCTTTTTCCAAGTCTGTCTCAGTCTGGAAGCTCTGCTGAAACCCATCCACCATTAGTGAGGGGAAATGGACCAGTTTTGGCCATTTTGAATCAGTCAGCCATATGATCTACTATGCTTGTAATGACAAATTGAAGAGGAATTTCATCATCACAAAGAATGTTTCAAGATCTATCCTGAAGTACAATGTTGTCAGTGATAGGATAATATCCATATGCCTACAAGGAAGGCCAGTTAATACTACTATTATTCAAATTTATGCACCAACCACCAAAACTAAAGATGAGGAAACTGAAGATTTTTTATCAACTTCTGCATTCTGAAATTGACCAAACATGTAATCAGGATGTGCTGATTATCACTGGTGATTGGAATGCAAAAGTTAGAAACAAAGAAGAATCACTAGTAGTTGGAAAATATGGTCTTTTTGATAGTAATAATGCTGGAGATTATATGATAAAATTTTGCAGGACCAATGAATTATTCATTGCAAATACCTTTTTTTCAACAACACACATGGCAGCTATACACGAGGAATTTGCCAGATGGAATACACAGGAATCAAATTGACTACATCTGTGGTAAGAGGCAATGGAAAAGCTCAGTATCTTTATCCAAAACAAGGCCAGGAGCTGATTGTGGAACAGACCAGCAACTGCTCATATGCAAGTTCAACTTGAAGTTGAAGACAATTCAAAAAAAGTCCATGAGAAGCAAAACATGACCTTGAATATATCCCTCCTGAATTTAGAGACTGTTTAAAGAATAGATTTGATGTATTGAATACCAGTGACCAGAGGAATTGTGGGATGGCATAAAAAACATCATCGAAGAAAAAAGCAAAAGGCCATTAAAAAGACAGGAAAGGAAGAAAAGACCAAAATGTATGTCAGAAGAGACTCTGAAACTTACCCTTGAGTGAAGAGTAGCTAAAGCAAATGGAAGAAATGAAAAGATAAAAGAGTAAACAGAGGATTTCAAAGGGCAGCTCAAGAAGAAAAAATCAATTATTATAATGAAATGTGTGAAAACCTGGAGTTAGAAAACCAAAAGGGAAGAATACTCTAAGCATTTCTCAAACTGAAAGAACTGACGGAAAAAAAATTGAAGCCTCAAGTTGCAATATTGAAAGATTCTATGGGGAAAATATTGGATGGTACAAGAAGCATCAAAAAGAGGTGGAAGGAATACAGAGTCACTGTACCAAAAAGAATTGGTCAATGTTCATCCATTTCAGGAGGTGGCATATGATGAAGAACCAATTATATTGAAGGAAGAAGTTGAAGCTGCACTGAAGGAAGTGACAAAAAATAGGGCTCCAAAATTGACCGAACACTCACTGAGATGCTTCAACAAATGGATGCCACACTGGATGCACTCACTTGGCTATGCCAAGGGATTTGGAAAACAGCTACCTGGCCAACTGAGTGGAAGAGATCCCTATTTGTACCCATTTCAAAGAAAGGTGATCCCACAGAATGTGGAAAATATCGATCAGTATCATTAATATTGTATGCAAGTGAAATCTTACTGAAGATAATTAAAAAAATGTTTGCAGAAGTATATTGACAGAGAATCCCGGAAATCCAAGCTGCATTCAAAAGAGGGTGTGGAATGAGAGATATCATTGCTGATGTCAGATGGATCTTGGCTCAAAGCAAAGAATACCAGAAAAAATGTTTACTTGTGTTTTATTGAGTATTCAAGAGGATTTGATTGTGTGGATCTGTTCTGGTTACCTAGTGCCTCTCTGACAAGAATATACCACAAATGGGATGCTTGAACAAATGGGAGTTTATTCTCTTACAATTTGGAGGCTTTAACTCTGAGTTCAAAGTGCCAGGCTCTAGGGGCTATGTGAAAGCCCCTCGACTTTGGGCTTCAGCTGGCACCTCTTGCTCCCAGCCCACTGAAGCTAGAGGCATCTCTTCACTCAAGCAGCTACTGGATGCTGAGGCTAACAAGCCCAAGATAGACAAATAAAATGGCACAGTCCCAATGTTACCAAACCACATGACAGAACATGCATTCAAGTCCATTGAAAGTCCCAAAGTTGGCAGAGCATGGCAAGCTGCTGAACAATGACATGGCTATATGCAGGGCTCAAGTGTCCCCTAAGCTGGAGACCATTCCGAATGTTGGTGCTTATATACTGGAAGCAGACCACATACCCAAAGCAGCTAGTCTGCTGCTTGTAGTAGATCCTACCATGGAGTTGATTGCCAGTCTCATTATGGGGAATAACTACCACTAGCTGCCCAGCCACTCAACCAGGCCCAGCCAAGTAGACATACATCTCTAACTATCACAGTGTCATAGCAAATTATGGATAACATTGCAAAGAATGGGAATTTCAGAATTAAATGTATTCATGGGGAACTTGTACAAAGACAAGGAGGCTGTTGTTTGAACTGAACAAGGGGACACTGCATGGTGTAAAATCAAGGAGGGAGTGCATCAGGGTTGTATCCTTTCACCATGCTTATTCAATCTGTATGCTGAGCAAATAATCCAAGAATCTGGACTATGTGAAGAAGAACATGACATCAGGATTGGAGGAAGGCTCCTTAACAACCTTCATTATACAGAGGACACAACTTTGCTTGCTGAAAGTAAGAATGACTTGAAGCACTTACTGAGAAAGGTTGAAGAATGCAGTCTGCAGTATGGACTACACTTCAATATGAAGAAAACAAAATCTTCACAAGTGTACCAATAAGCAGCATCATGATAAATGGAAAAAAAGATTGAACTTGTCAAAGACTTCTTATTAGTTGGTTCTACAATCAACACTAATAGAAGCAGCAGTCAAGACATCAAACGGCATATAGCAACAGGCAAATCTGCTGCAAAAAGCCTCTTTCAAGAGCTGAAGAACAGAGATACCTCCTTGAAGACTAAGTTTCACCTGACACAAGCCATAGGAAGACCAAAGAAGAGTTGATGCTTTTGAGTTGTGGTGTTGGTGAATAATGCTGAAAGTATCATGGACTGCTAAAAGAATTAACAAATCTGTCCTGGAAAAGTGCATGTGGAATGCTTCTTAGAAGCAAGAATGGCCAGCTTCATCTCTTCTTCTTTGGTCACGTTGTCAGAAGGGATCATCCCCTGGAGAAGGATATTATACTTTGTAAATTGGAGGGTTAATGAAAAAGAGGAAGGCCCTCACAAGATGGGTTGACACAGTCGCTACAATGATGGGTTCAGGTATAGCAAGGATTATGGAGCTGACACAAGACTGGGCAGTGTTCCATTCTCCTGTACATAGGGTCTCTATGAGTCAGAGATGACTCCACGGCACCTAATAGCAACAACAAAGGTCACCTAGTCTATCTTTTGCTGTTTCTGCAGTTTTAGTTCTGTTTGATAGGGCATTTATACTATATGTTAAGTCCCCTAAGTTTGTCCCTATTTTTTCATCGATTATCTTTGTATTTTTAAGTTTTACATTCAGGTCTTTGATCCATCTTGAGTTAGTTGTATATGGTGAGAGAGATGGATACTTTCAAATGCACATCTAGTTTTGCCAGCACCATTTGTCATTTAATGGGTTTTGGTTGGCTATGTCAGATCAGCTTTCCATAGGTGGATATATTAATTACTGGGTTATCAATTCTCCGCCATTGGTCTATGTGTCTGTCATTCTACCAATACCAGGGTGTTTTGACTACTGTGACTGTGTGGTAGGTTTTCAGATTTGGGAGAGTAGGGCCTACTAATTTGTTTTTCTTTTTTAGTTGTGCTTTGTTTATCTTGGTCTCTTTCCTCTCCTTATAAAGTTGGTGATTACTTTTTCCATCTCTTTAATTAATGATGATGGAATCTAGATTAGGATTGCATTATATCTGTAGAGCACTTTGGGTACTATAGGCATTTTCACAAAGTCAGGTCTTCTTGTCCATGAGCATGATATATTCTTCCATTTATGTAGGTCTCTTTTGGTTTCTTGTAGTAGTATTTTGTAGTTTTATATATATATATATGTTTTTTGTATGTCTAGTTAGATTTATTTCTAAGAGGTTCATATTTCATTTGTCTATTATAAATTATATTGTTTCCTAATTTCTAATTTCCTTTTCAGAGTTCTTTGTTAGTATAGAGGGATCTGACTGTATTTTGTATGTTCATCTTGTAACCTGGCACTTTTCTGAATCTTTCTATAAGTTCCAGTAGTTTTTTGTGTTGAGTATCTGGGATTTCCTATGTACAAAATCTTATTGTCTGTAAATAGAGATAATTTTACTTCTATCTCACATTATGTTAGTTTGGATAACTTTTATTTCCTTTCTTTCCTATTGCTCTGGCTAGGGAGCTCTGGTGGCATAGTGCCTAAGGCATTTGACTGCCAACCAGAAGGCTGGTGGTTCAAACCCACTAGCCACTCCTTGGAAGGAAGATTGGGCAATCTACTTCTTTAGAGATACCATCTCAGAAACCCAAGGAGGGGTTGCTATGAGTTGGATCTGACTAGTACATCCAATGTAATATTGATTGGATTGGTAATAAAGGGATCCCTGTCTAGTTGCCAGGAGCTCTGGTAGCATAGTGTCTAAGGCACTGGACTGCTAACCAGAAGGCTGGCAGTTCAAACCCACCAGCCACTCCTCGGAAGGAAGGTTGGGTAATCTACTTCCGTAGTGATACTGCCTCGGAAACCCAAGGAGGGGTCGTTATGAGTCAGGGCTGACTCGACAACACATAATAACAAGAATAAAGTCTGGTTGCCACCAGCAAAAAGAATGTTTCCAATCTCTCTCCATTGAGAATAATAGTTGGCCTTTTCTTTTCTTTTCTTTTCTTTTTTTGTATTTTCCCTTAATTATATTGAGAAATTTGTCTTCTAATCCTATTTTGCTGAGCATTTTTATCAAGAATGGGTGTTGGACTTGGTCAAATGCATTTTCTGTATCAATAAATATGATCATGTGATTTATTTCCTTTTTTGTTGGTTGATTATGTTGATTTTCTTTTCTAATGTTCAACCAGTCTTGCATACCTGTATGAATCTCACCTTTGTCACAATGTATTATCTTTTTGATATGCTGTTGGATTATATTGGTTTGTATTTTGTTGGGAATTTTTGCATCTGTGTTCATGAGGGATATTGGTCAATGTTTTTCTTTTTTGTGGTGTCTTTGCCTGGTTTTTCTACCTGGGTTATGCTTGCTTCATAGAATGAGTTGAGGAGTATTCCTTTCTTTTTTATGTTCTGAACTAGTTTGAGTAGAATTGATGTTAGCTCTTTTCTAAATGTTCAGTAGAATTCACCAAAGAAGCCATGTGGGCCAGGATTTTGTTTTGTTGGATTTTTTTTTTTTTTTCAAATTATCTATTCAATTCCTTCTATTGTGATGGGTGTATTCAAATTTTCTACTTCACATTATGTTAGTTTGGATAGGTAGTGTGCATCTAGAAATTTGTCCTTTTCTTCTAGATCTTAAAATTTGTTAGAGTACATACAGTTGTTCCTATTATTCTGCTATTATTTTTATTTCAGTTGTTTCTGTTGTGACATCCCTATTTCATTTGTAATTCATGTTATTTACATCATTTCCTTCATTACATTTGTCAGTGGTTTGTCAATTTTATTAATCCTCATGAAGAACCAATTTCTAGTCTTGTTGATTCTTTCTATTGTTTATCTGTTTTCTGTTAATTTCTGCTTGAATCTTTATTATTTTCTTTCTTCTGGTGACCAGAGGCTTTTTTTTTTTTTTTTCCTCTGTATCTAATTGTTGGAGGTATTGGGTTAAAATATTGATTTTTATTCATTTTTCTTTTTTGATGTGTGTGTTTTAATGCTATAAATTGTCCTCTGAGCACTGCTTTTGCTGCATCTCAATTATTTTGGTATGTTGTGTTTTTATTTCTGTTTGATTCAAGGAATTTTTTTTTAACTTCATTTTTTATGTCTTCTTTCACTCATTAGTTTTCCAGCAACGTGTTACTCAGTTTTCATGTATTTTATTTTTATCCTTGATCTTCCTGGTGTTGATTTCTAATTGCATAACATTTTGATCTGAGTAGATGTTTTGTAGTACTTGGATGTTTTAAAATTTATTGAGTCTTGCTTGTTGCCTAACACATGTTCTGTTCTTGAGAGTATCCCATGCAGAGTGGAAAAACTATATATATTATGCTGTTGTTGGAGTATTGAACATTGTTGAAGACAATATACATTTATAAGGTCTTGTTGGTTGATTGTGTTGTTTAGATCTTCTTACCTTTGTGAGTTTCTTTGTAGTTGTCTGTCCTTTATTGAAAGTAGTGTAATAAAGTCTCCTACTATTATTGTGGAAGTGGTCTATTTCTCTTTTCAACTCTGATAAAATTGGATTTATAATTTTGAAGCTCTTTCACTGGGTGCATAGATATTTATTATTGTTTTACCCTGTTGTTGGATTTACATTTTAATCATATGTAATTTTCTCCCTTTTATCTTTTGGTTGTTTTTGTCTTAAAGTCTATTTTATTAGAAATTAATATTGCCACTCCTGGACTTTTTGGGTTGCTACTTCACTGATACATGTTTTTCTATCCTTTGATTTTTAGTTTACTTTTGTCTTTCTGTCAGCATAATGCTGGGTTATATTTTCATATCTGCCTTTTAGATGGTGTGATTAATTTATTTACTTTCAGTGTATTTGCCAATAGGTATGAATTGACAGCTGTCATTTAACTTTTCTTTTTTTTTAATTTATTTTTTGTTGTGCTGGTGGTTTATTTTTTTATCTATTTTCTTGTGCTGAATTCATGTTTTTACAGATTTACTTATCATTTCCTTCATTGCTATTGTTTTGGTGTTTTCTGAGTCTTTTTAATTTTCTTCTTTTTGTTATCTTGAAAAGGTTTATTAATTACCTTTGTGGTTACCCTGTATTTATTACTATCTTCCCAAGTTTAAAGCATTCATGTTGACTTCCTCTCCATTTAGAAGTTCTTTAAGTATATTATTTATCCCTCTTTTTGCTTTGTAGTTATCCTTGTTTATAAATTGGTATCTCTGGTTCTCTGTTTTCAGTCTTGTAGATTTATTTTATTTTTGATACTTCTATATTTTGCTTGATTTCTGGTTATGCTGTTGTCTGTTTTAATCTGAAGTTTCTGTTTGCCATTGTTAGTTCTTTTCCTGAAGGGCTCCCTTTAGCATTTCTTGTAAAATTGGTCTGGTTTTTAGAAATTTCCTTAATTTCTGTTTTTCTGGAAATGTCCTAATTTGTCATTATATTTAAAGGTCAATTTTGCTGGACATACAATTTTTAGTTAGCATTTTTTTTTTCTTTCAAGGTTTTAGATTTGTTATCTTATTACCATTTTACCTGTATTGTTTCTGCTGAGAAATCAGAACTTAGTCTTATTGGTTTTCCTGTGTAGATGACTTTCTGTTTTTCTTGAGCCACTTTCAGGATTCTTTCTTTGTCTTTGGTTTTGGAAAGTTTGTTATGATATATATTGATGATTTTATTTTTGATTTATCCTCTTTAGGGTTTGTTGAGCTTCTTGAATGGTTGAATCTCTCCTGTCTTTCATGATATTCAGGAGGTTTTCTTCCAATATATCTTTGACAATATTTTCTTTGCTTTTTTAAAATTAACTCTTTCTGTTCTGTAATTCTAATTGGGTTTATGTCATTCCACCTGATAGTGTCCCACATAATTATTAGGCATTCTTCATTTTTTTAAAAAATTCTTTTTTGTTTGTTCGTTTATTTCTCTAACAGCTTCGTATTAAGAGATATGTCTTCAATTTCTCTAATTCTCTCTTCCATTAATTCAGTCCTACTTCTTTGTTCATCCAATGCATTATACTTATATATTTCTGAAATTTGAATATTAACCTTCTTGATTTATATTTGCTGTTTTTTATGAGTTTTAATTTCTGTTTATTTTGCATTATATTCCTGTATTCATTTTTTAATTCTTCTAGAGTTTTTTTTTTTTCTTGATTTTGTTTGTGGTTTATTTGTTTTTTTTTTTCTGTTAATCCAATGACTGTACTAAATACAATACTTTGGAATTCCTTATCAGCTAGTTCCCATAGTATTTCTTCCTCTGGAAGAATTTCTGATCCTGTTGCTTGAGCCATCTTGTTTTGCGTGTGTGTGTGTGTGTGTGTGTGTGTGTGGGATTTGACGTTTTCAGTAGTCTCTGAGACATTTTGGTGTTATTGTGTTTATTTGTTGATTGTGTGTTGGTTTGTGTCATCTTTTTTTTGTCTGTTTAGTTTTAATATATCTAGGCATTGGAGCAGGTGTGCTACTATAATCACTAGTTTGGTAGCACTAGAGTTTTCACAACCTATTTCTGGGTGGATTTGGTAGTGAGTGAGAGAGTGGGCATGTCTCTCTCTCTTTCACCTTATTTAACTTTTTATTGTGATTTGGGTGAAAATTTACAGAACAAATTTGTTTTCCATTGAACAATTTATATGCATTTTGTTTTGTGACATTAATTGAAATTCCCACAATATAACCGGTCTCTTCCTACTTCCTCTCTGTGGTTACCTTTTCCGTTTCCTTCTTTTCTATCTATGCACCCCTCCTTTCTGAGCTCTCTGTCTGTGCTAGTGCTGCCCTTCTGATCTCTGTGATTTATTTCTCTAAGGAGAGCACCTCCCCAATATTCACCTTGTAGATCTGTCTATTGTTTGGCTGGAAGTTAAGCCATGGGCATGAGTTCAGTTCAAAGCTTAAAGGATGACTAGGGACAATAATCTCAAGGGTTTTATCCGTTGGTATCAGATCAGTAAGTTTGGTCTATTTTGTGCTTTTGAGTTTTTCCCACTTTATCCAGGATCTCCAATTTTGATCCTTTTCTGAGTGGTTGGCAGTGGTAACCATGCACCATCTAGTTCTTGTCACAGGGTAATGTAGGATGAGGTTCCCATGGTCCACTAGTTCCTTGGACTAATTGTTTCCATATTACTTTGATTTTCTTCACACTTCTTTGCTCTAAATGAGGAGAGACAAATTGTTTCACCTTAGATAGCTGTTCACAAACTTTTAAGACCACAGACACTATTTACCAACATAGCATGTAGAACAAGTTTTTATGTACTATGTTATGCCAATTCTTTTGGTTACTTTTAGTGGCACTCTAACAAAATACCACAAATGGGTGACTTTAACAAACAGAAGTTTATTCTCTTACAGTTTTGGAAGCTAGAAGTCCAAAGTTCCAGGGTCTAGGGACTGGGTGAAAGCCCCTTGACCTTGGGCTTCATCTCTGCCTCTTGCTCCTAGCCCACTGAAGCTGGAGGCTTTCTTTACCAGGCAGGTACTGGCTAATGAGGCTGAAAACCCAAGGTAGACAAATAAGAAGGTACAATCCCAATATTACAAAACCACACAGCAGGGTTCAAATCCAGAAAAAGACCCAAGATCATCAGAGCATGGCAGCCTGCTGAATGAAGAAGACTCAGATACATGCAGGGTGCAAGTGTGCCAAAAAGTTGGAGACCTTCTTCAAAGTTGCTTCTTATATACTGGAAGCAGATCATATCCCTAAAACTGCTAATCCACTGCTCACAGTAGATTTCACAATGGAGTTGATTACCAGTCTCATCATAATACTACATCCACCTGCTCAGCCACTCAAAACCAGGCCCAGCCAATTTGACACATAGCCTAACTGCCACACTAATTGATCTTGATATTCCTTGTAACTATGGTCCCCAGCCTGCAGGCCCAGTGATAGGCATGAGTCTCTGCTAAAAGGACATGGAGGTAGCATCTTTAACATCCTCTAACTTCACAAATGGAAGACAGAATCACCATCAGCATCCTAAAGCTCATTCCCATGAGGTCGAAGGACACATTCCACTTCACCTCCAGCTCCTTTTACCTCATGGCAGTGAGATCCCCCCTCTACCTCTAGTAGGGCTGATTTTAAGCCTGGTAGAGTGACAAAGCTAACCAATCCCAACAACAAAGTTCTACACACCTCATTTGCATGTTCCCACCCAGTAATCCAGTGGGGGTTACAAAAACTATGGGTACAAAAGCCATATCAAATAATTCATTGCGCCACAGTCTCCTATCACTGGCTGTGTATAGGCACAAAAGGGAGCTTGGACAGGTGTTGGCCACCATCTGTTGTCACTCTAGAGGTACAGGGGCAGGTCATGGTACTACTCAGTGGTTGAGGTGGCAAGTGTAGCAGGTATGAATGAGTTGGGTTCCTGGATCCCAACTGCCATGGTAAAAAAGAAAAGAAAGGAAAAGAAAAAAAAAAAAAAAAAA
>NW_006921827.1:2202216-2213535 GCF_000298275.1 Orycteropus afer afer | reverse complement strand
AAGACTTAAGAAGACAGAAGAGAGAGAAAATAGAAGAGATAACTGGCACAACACTGGTGCAAATGCCAGCCATTACACACAGCTATAGCAGGAATTCAGTGTTTTCTCCATGAAGTAGTGCATTCCCAAACATGGAGAGGCAGGGGTTCACAAATTGAATGTAGTGTTGGCAGCATTTGGGGCATCCACTCCACGGGATTAAAAAATATATACACAAGAAAAAAGAAAAAGCAGGGGTAAGAAAAATTAAAATAGAAGAAGAAAAAGGAGGAAGAGAGAAGAATTGAGAAGAAAGCAAAAAAGAGAAAAGTGGCAAAGTATTTGTGCAAGCATTGTTGTTGTTATGTGCCCTTGAGGCAGACCCAACTCATAGCAACCCCTCCTTGGGTTTCCTAGGCAGTATCACTATGGAAGTAGATTGACCCATCTTCCTTCCAAGGAGTGGCTGGTGGATTTGAACCTCTAGCCTTCTGGTTAGCAGTCAAGTGCCTTAGGCACTATGCTACCAGTGCAAGCATTAGCTGCCAAAAATGGCTGCAGTGGGAACATGGAGTTCACTCCATGGGACTGTGCACACTATCCATGGAGGGTCAGTGTTGGCCACTGCTGATGGCATGGTTGGCTGTGGACTGGAACCCACTCCTCAGGATGAAATAAAAAATGAAAACACAAAGGGTATGAAAGAGGAAGAAAATAAATAGAAAATAAAACAAGAGGGAAAAAGAGGGATGATCTAAGAAGAAAGAAAAAAGCTAAAAGAAAAATGGAAAAGATGAAAGAAGAAAACAGCATAATAGTTGCATAAGTACTAGCTACAAGTACTAACTGTGAAACATGGCTGCAGCAGGAATGCAGTGCTTGCTCCATGGGACTACAAATTCCTGAACGTGGAGAGGCAGATGCTATTGAATGTAGAGGTGGTGAGAAGCAGGGCACCTAGCCTATAGGCTGAAAAATGAATAAATAAAAGAAAAAAGTGCAGGGAAGAAGAAAGAAATAGAAGAAGAAGAAGAAGAAGAAGAAGAAGAAGAAGAAGAAGAAGAAGAAGAAATGGCACAGTACTGACACATGTGTTAGCGACCAAAATGGCTGCAGTGAGAATGCAGAATTCACACCATGGGAGTGCACACCATCTGCAGACATACAAAGGTGGGCATTTGTATTTCCTCTCCCAAAATTATTTATTTGCACCCAGTTTTCTATTGGCATGTCTTTTTTAATGGAATTTTAGAAATTCTTTTTGCATATATTAAAAAAGATGAAAAAACAAAAGAATGGGGAAAAAGAAGAAAAGTAACAAAGAAAAAAAACAAGGAGGAAGAAGAGAAGAACTAAGAAGAAATTAAAAATAGAAATAAAAGGCAGCACAGTACTGATGAAAGCTCTTGCCATCAAGCATGACTGTGGTGGGGACACAGCACTCTTGCCACAATAGTGTGCTTCATTGACTGGAGTGGGGTGCAGTGCAGGTGCTGCTTATTGTGGAGGTGGGGGTGGGGTGGGATGCCCACTCCATAGGATCAAAAAAAAAAAGGAAGGGGTAGGGAAAATAAAAAAGGGGTGAGGGAGAGGGAAGAGCTAAGATGAAAGACAAGGAAAGCAGAAAAAAAAAAAAAAAAAGAACAGTAGCACAGGACTGGTAGGGGGGTTGATTTTGAGTGGTCACCAGGTACGTAGGGTCAAGAAAGGCTGCACCGTGGTTCCTGGGAAGTTGTGCAGAGTAGGGGAAGAGATCACACCTCTCTGGTCACCAATCAGCAATGTGAGTGCCAGTGTAGTCCTGGTGAGGAGAGCCAGTTATCTGGTTCTTGACCCAGTCGGAATGCTGCTTGCAATAATTCAAAATGGCCATGTTGTGCTGGTTGGCACTTCATTGCTCTGTATGTCTCCTTATTCACTGTTTTTGTTCAGTCTCTTCCTCTAATCAGTATTTCTTTATTTTTTGTTTGAAGCCCAGAGTTCTACCATTATCATCTATATATTTTCACTTGTTTTCTCAAGTTTTTGTTGTAGAGAGACTCTGTATAGTAAGTATATCTGCCTAGTCTTCCAAGTTGGATCCTCCTCCTCATTGCCTGATTTTTGAATGCTTGTTGTTGTTGTTATTTGCCATCGAGTTGGATTCGACTCATAGCGACCTCTCCTTGGGTTTCCAAGGCAGTATCACTACAGAAGTAGATTGCCCAAACTTCCTTCCAAAGAGTGGCTAAGTCATCATTTTTTTTTCAAGGAAAAATCTACTTGAGATATATTACCCTATTTATATGTCATTTTGTTTTGTTAATATTTTGCTTACAATTTTTACATTTATGAGGGAGCTTTTTTCTGCAAATCCTGTTTCTTGTAACATCATTTTCAAGTTTCTATATCAAGGCTTTGTTAATTTAATAAAAAAGAATTTTGAAATGCATCCTCTTTTTGTGTGAAATTTTCCACTGTGATCAGGACATTTTCAATCCAGGGAAAAAGGATTTGGGAAAAATCACAAATATTGTTTTTCATGTACCTAATAAATCCCATGCAGTACAATTATATGCCAGATCAGAGAAAGGTGGTGGTTTATGCTATCAAAGTTAAAGGAGGAAAAATAACTTATATAAAGGGGCTATTATGAAAAGTCAGTTTTCCCTTCCATCTCTCATTTTTATTTTTAATCTCACAAAAATACAGAAAGAATATTATGGACAATAAAGAACAAAATATTGGTTTAAATAAAAGATATACATATAAACCTATCTCAAACATGGGTCTTTCATCCATGTGATATTGATTTTGGGGAATAGTTTGTAAATATTTAAATAGAAAATACATAAAAAATATAAAATTAGAATGTAACACTTTGATCTAACATAAGCCATAATAAAAGACTTCTCTGAGGGAGGCAGCTCTTTCCCAGTCACATTTTGAGTGCCTGCTTATCTGAGGGCTCATCTTCCAGCAATATATCAGACAATATTTCAGGGCTATTCATAAAGTTTTCCAGTAATATATCAGACAGTGTTTCACTGCTATTCATAAGGTTTTCATGCACCATTAATTTGAGAAGCAGATGGCCCCCTTCCTTCTTCTGAGTCTGTCTTATTCTGGAAGCTCCACTGAAACCTGCCCACTGTGGATGATTCTGCTGGCAATTAAAATACTGGTGGCATAGCCTCCAGCCTCATAGCAACACTCAAATCACCAAAGTACAACAAACTGACAGACAAGTGGATGGAGTGCGGCTTTCAGGACCTCCATTTGCTGATGTGGCATGAATCAAAATGGGAAGAAATACTTACAAACATCCATTAATTATCAGAACATGGAATGTACAAAGTATGAATGTAGGTAAATTGGAGGTTGTCAAAAATGAAACAGAATGCATGAAGATCAATATCCTAGCCATTAGTGAGATGAAACGGACTGGTTTGGGCCATTTTAAATCAGACAACCAATTATATAATCTACTATACTGGGAATAAGGAGCTCTGGTAGCTTAGTGCCTAAGGCACCTGACTGCTAACCAGAAGGCTGGTGGTTCAAACCCACCAGCCACTCCTCAGAAGGAAGATGGGGCAATCTACTTTTGTAGTGATACTGCCTCAGAAACCCAAGGAGAGGTCGCTATGAGTCGGGTCCTACTCGATGCCACATAACCACAACAACAATATACTGGGAATAACAAATTGAAGAGGAATGGCATGACATTCTTTGTCACAAAGAATGTTTCAAGGTCTATCCTGAAGTACAATGCTGTCAGTGATAGGATAATATCCATACACCTGAAAGGAACACCAGTTAATACTATTCAAATTTATGCACTAACAACCACACCCGAAGATGAGGGAACTAAAGATTTTTACCAATTTCTGCAGTCTGAAATTGACCAAAAACATAGTCAAGATGTATTGATTTTTACTGGTGATTGGAATGTAAAAGTTGGAAACAAATAAGAATCACCAATAGTGGGAAAACATAGCCTTGGTGACAGAAATGATGCTAGAGATCACATGATAGAATTTCTCAAGACCAATGACTTATTCATTGCAAATACCTTTTTCAACAACATAAGTGGCTATACACATGGACCTTGCTAGATGGAATGCACAGGAATCAGATCAAGTATATCTGTGGAAAGAGGTGATGGAGAAAGTCAACACCTTCAGCTATAACAAGACCAGGAGCTGACTGTGGAACAGACCATCAGTTGCTCATATGCAAGTTCAAGTTGAAGCTAAAGACAATTAAAACAAGTCTTGAATCAAATTCACTGCCGTCAAGTCAGACCTGACTCAACATGACCCCTCCTTGGGTTTTTGAGGTGGTATCACTATGGAAATAGATAGCTCAACCTTTCTTCTGAGGAGTGGTTGGTGGGTTTTAACCTCCAGCCTTCTGGTTAGCAGTCAAATGCCTTAGGCATCATATGACCTTGAATATATCCCACCTGAATTTATAAAGGATCTGAAGAATAGATTTGACATATTGAACACCATGTTTTGACTGAAAATCAGATGAAGTTTGGGATGACATCAAGAACATCATATATGAAGAAGGCAAGGTTATTAAAAAGAAAAGAAAGAAAGAAAGAAGAGACTCTGTGGGAAGCTTACTCTTGAAAAGAGGGTTGTTGATGTTGTTACGTACCGTCTAGTCATCTCCAACTCATAGCGACCCTATGCACAGAAGGAAACACCACCCAGTCCTGAGCCAGCTCCATGATCTCGCTATACTTGAGCCCATCACCACTGCCACCATGTCAATTCATCTCATTGATGGCCTTCCCCTCTTTCATTGACTCTCCACCTTACCAAGCATGACATCCTTCTCCAGGGAATGGTCCCTTCTGACAACATGACCAAAGTATGTGAGATGAAGTCTGACCATTCTTGCCTCCAAGGAGCATTCTGGCTGCACTTCCCCCAGGACAGACCTGTTAGTTCTTTTAGCAGTTCAAGGTATTTTCACCAACACCACAGCTCAAAAGCATCAATTCTTCTTCAATCTTCCTTATTCATTGTCCATCTCTCACATGCATATGAGGTGATTGAAAATACCATAGCTTGTGTCAGGCACACCTCAGTCCTCAAGGAGACATTTTTGCTCTTCAACACTTGAAAGAGGTCCTTTGCAGCCAATTTGCCTGGTGCTATACGTTGTCTGATGTACTGACTGCCACTTCCATTGGCGTCAATTGTACAACCAAGTAATGTGAAGTCTTTGAAAATTTAAATCTTTTCTCCATTTATCATAATGTTGCTTATAGGACCAGTTGTGAGGATTTTTGTCTTTTTTATATTGAGATGTAATGCATACTGCAGACTGTATTCTTCAATCTTCATCAGTAAGTACTTCAAGTCATCCTCACTTTCAGCAAGCAAAGTTGTGTTGTTAACAGAGGGTAACTAAACCAAATGGAAGAAATCACAAGGTAAACAAGCTGAACAGAAAATTTCAAAGAGAAGCTTGAGGAGATAAAGTCAATTATTACAATGAAATATCCAAAGGCCTGGAATTAGAAAATCAAAAGGGTAGAACACACTTGGCATTTCTCAAGCTGAGAGAACTGAAGAAATTCAAGTCTTGAGTTGCAATATTGAAAGATTATATGGGCAAAATATTGAATGATGCAGGAAGGGTCAAAAGGAGGTAGAAGGAAGGTAGAAGTCACTGTACCAAAAAGAATTGGCAGTGTTCACCTATTCAGGAGGTGGCATATGATCAAGGACCAATGGCACTGAAGGAAGATGTCCAAGCTTCACTGAAGGAATTAGCAAAAAACAAGGCTCCAGGAATTGATGGAATACCCACTGAGATGTTTCAACAAATGAGATCCATGTTTGAGGCCCTTACTTATCTATGCCAAGAAATTTGGAAGACAGCTATCTGACCAATAGACTGGAAGAGATCCATATTTGTACACATTCCAAAAATAGGTGATTCAACAGAATATGGAAATTATCAAACAATATCGTTAATATGACATGCAAGTAAAAGTTTTCTGAAGATATTTCAAAAATGGTTATAGCAGTATATTGACAGGAACTTCCAGAAATGCAAGCTGGATTTGGAAGAGGATGTTGAATGAGGAATATATGCTCTGATGTCAGAGGGATCCTGGCTGAAAGCAAAGAATACCAGAAAAATGTTTACTTGTGTTTTATTGACTATGCAAAAGCATTCTATTGTGTGGATTATAACAAATTACAGATAACATTGAGAAGAATGGGAACTCCAGAACATGTAGTTGCACTCATGAGGAACCTGTGCATAGACCAGGAGGCTGTTATTTGAACAGAACAAGGGGATACTTCATGGTTTAAAATCAGCAAGTGAGTGGGTCAAGGTTGTATCCTTTCAATCTTTATTCAATATTTATGCTGAGCAAATAATCTGAGAACCTGGAATACATGAAGAAAAATGTGGCATCAAGATTGGAAGAAAACTCATTAACAACGTGAGATATCCAGATGACATAACCTTGTATGCTGAAAGTGAAGATGACTTGAAGCACTTATTGATGAAGATTAAAGACTACAGGCTGCAGTATGGATTACACCTTGTTGTTGTTGTTGTTGTTATTTGCCGTCGAGTTGGCCCCGACTCATAGCGACCCCTCCTTGGGTTTCCGAGGCAGTATCACTACGGAAGTAGAATTGCCCAACCTTCCTTCCGAGGAGTGGCTGGTGGGTTTGAACCGCTAACCTCTGGTTAGCAGTTAAGTGCCTCAGGCACTCTGCTACCAGAGCTCCTTGGATTACACCTTAACATAAAGAAAATGAAAGTCCTCACAAATGGACCAATAAGCAGCATCACGATAAATGGGAAAAGATTGAAATTGCCAGATTTTGTATTATTTGATACCACAGTCAAAACCAATGGAAGGAGCAGTCAAGACATCAGATGACATACTGCACTGGACAGATCTACTGAAAAAGACCTCTTAAAGTTCTAAACAGCAAAGATGTCTCTTTGAAGACTAGGGTGTGCCTGACCCTTGCCATGATATTTTCAGTTGCCTCATATGTATGTGAAAGCTGGACAATGAATAAATAAGGAAGACTAAAGAAGGGTTGATTCTTTTGAGTTGTGGTGTTAGCAAAGAATACTATAAGTACCATGGACTGCCAGAACTAACAAATCTGTCCTGGAAGGAGTGTAGCTGGAATGCTCCTTGGAAGGGAGAATGGCCAGACTTAATCTCACCTACTTTGGTCACGTTGACAGAAGCGACCATTCCCTGGAGAAGGATTTCATTCTTGGTAAAGTGGAAGGTCAGGGAAAAAGAGAAAGGCCCTCAATGAGATAGACTGACACAGTGGCTGCAATAATGGGCTCAGGTATAGCAAGGATTGTGAGGCTGATGCAGGACCGGGCAATGTTTCATTCTATTATATGTAAGGTTAATATGAGTCAGAGGTGACTCGATGGCAGGTAACAACAACAATAACATTGTAAAACTAGATAAAAAGAAAAGTATTAGAAAAGTAACTAAATTAAAAACATCTGCAATTAATAAAGTAAGATAGTATACAAAAAGAATTTCTAAAATCCCATTAAAGAAGACAAGCCAATAGAAAAATGGGCAAAAGTAATAATTTATGAGAGAAAATACAAATGACAAATAGATCTGTGTGAAAATACCCAACATCTCTAGTAATTGGGGAAGTGAGATTAAATAAGAAGGTAGTTGTTTAAACAATTGTGGTGAAATGAATTCCTTTATGTAGACTTTTGCCTGAATTCTTTGGAAAAATAGCTTGAGAAAAATTTCCCCTAAACCTTGAGGAATTACCTCTGCCCTATTTTCTATCCCAAAGTATGTTACTTTTGTCCTGATTGAATGCCACTTCCATAGTAAACTGGAAACAAGGATGGTTTGATGCATTTCTGCCTGGCTTTAGGCTGCAATCTCCTCTATAATTTGGATGAACCTCTCAGGGAACGGCAATGAAGTGTCTGTAGCCTGCTATGCAAATGATGTATCTGTGACCTATCAAGAGGAGATTGTTGGTTAGTTTATAGCCCTGGTCTGGGGGCCTTGAAATTTGATGATGAGTTTGTGTGTATATGCAGTCATCCCCCAGAGATTTTTCAGACAGAAAGAAGCAGGAAGAAAAGCAGCAGGAAAAAGAAGAAGAAAAAAAAAAAAAAAAGCATGACAGAAACAGAGAGTTAGGAAGCAAGGAGATCCTAAAAGATCTGTAACAGAGATCAATGGTGGTAACATTGGAGACAGAGACAGTCCCAAAAGAGGCCCAGCTGCAGAGCTGGTGGCAACAGGTCAGGAAGGGACCCAGTGTCACAGTCAGTAGTGTCAGGTAATAGGGCCAAGAAAAGCCTGTCCTGACTGGGTTGAGAAGAGGACTACATAGCCAAGAGGAGGCCTACATGGCTGAGAGGGGGCATACATGGCAGAGAGAAGGGCCTGAGAGTGCTGTCCTGCACTGAAGAAGAGAGACTGCCTATATGCTTCCTGATCCAGCTCCTCAGTTGTAGCCTGTTAATCCTGACGCATAATTGTACCCTCTTACCTCCTTAAAATACTTAACTGTGAGTATGATCTACAAGTTCTGTGTGGCCCTTGCAATGGATTATCAAACCCAGAAGAGAAGTACTGAATACTTTGAGAGGGATGATTGGTGTCAGAATTGAGTAAAAGATATATCTGACCTCCACCTCATAAAAATCACCTCTGGCCTGATCCTACTCCTTATATAGCCCCCCATACCTGAAGTTATAGGTGCTGATGCTCCTCCTCCCACTGTTTTATAACTATGTAGGGTAACCTTATAAAGATCCTGGTGGTGCAATGGTTAAGCTCTTGGCTACTAACTGCAAGACTGGTGGACTGAATCCATTCAATGGCTTTTGGGAAGAAAGACTTGGTGATCTGCTCCCATAAAGACGATAGCCTAGAAAATTCTATGGTGCAGTTCTACTCTGTTATATAGTGTTGCTATGCGTTGAAATTGACTCAATGGCACCTAACAATACAAATCTCTAACTAAACTCACTGCCATCAAGTTGATTCCAAGTCATGGTGACACTATTGGATAGAGTAGACTAGCCTATAGGGTTTCCAAGGCTGCACATCTTTATGGAAGCAGACTGCCATGTCTTTCTCCCAGAGATCAGCAGGTAGGTTCAAACTTGTAAACTTTGCAGTTAGCAGCCTGGTGCTTTAACCACCAGGACTTCTTTCTAACAACAATAGGGTGATCTTATGTTTCATTTTGGATAGGGCAATCCAAGTATATGTTTGTTGTTCTAGTGTAACCCCCTTTTGTTCTCAAAAGTGTCCTGGTAATCACCCTTGGTGTAGGTGACATATTCAAATGCCTACAGATATCAGAAAAGTGTAAGATTTGGGGACCAGTAGTGTAGTGCTTTTGGTAAATTAGAAGGTATATGCTTTATCAAAAGAAATTCACATTGTAATTTTCAAAAATCCATACGGGCTAAGCAGAATAATACGGAGCCAATTTATACATTGAGCTTCTGGTTTTCTACACTGATATTAAGAAACAAGTACTATAATTTGCTGCTGGTGAGAATGAAAATTGGCATAACTAGCATGTGTGATATGGCATCATTTTTACAATTTTTTAAACTACAAGATGCCCATAAATTAGGATCTAGTAAGTCCACTTTTCCATATAAAACCTAGAATAAAGCATTGTATATGTGCACAAAACATGAATAAGAATATTTATTGCAATATTCTTTAAAATATCAAAAATTTGGAAATTACATAGAAGTCTGTCAATAATGGAATAGTTAAATAAAATGTAATTCATTTATATTCTGGACCATGGTGTATTATGTTAAAAAAATTGAGATAGTTCTATTTGTACCATCATGTAATGATCTTTAAAACAAATGGTGGAATGAAAAGAGAAAATATGAAAAATAAGATAAAAAGTATGTAACTAATTATGATCATAAAATATAAAATTGTACTCTAGATTCCTTAAAGTACATATGTACATATATAAAGTAATTAAAATACACAGTAAACTAATAATTGTGCTTTCTTCTGGTAATTCTGGTAAGGTGCTTTGTGATTTATCAATGTTTTCACTTTTTAATAGAATTTTTATTAAAAGGTTATTTACACCTTCAAAATATTTAAGAGAGAAAAAAAAATCTTGAAAAAAGGATAAAATATAGTCAATAAACAGCCCTCTAATACCATGGCCAAGTTCTTTATTTATAGTTTTAAATGCTTTCCTTTACTTTCAAGGAGCCCTGGTGGTGCATTGGTTGAGTACTAGGCTGCTAACCAAAAAGGTCAGTGGTTTGACACCACCAGCAAGATGCAGCAGTCTGCTTCTGTAAAGATTACAGCCTTGGAAACCCTACGGGGCAGTTTTACTCTGTCCTATAGGGTTGCTATAAGATGGAATCTACTTGATGGCAACAAATTGTTTTTGGTTCCCCTTACTTTCATTGAGATAATTTTCAACATGATAGGGATTATGAGATATGAAAAAGTTTTATTTGCAGTGCATTTAATATAATTTTATAGTGAGAATTGGGGTAGAGAAAATGGAGGGGAAATCAAAATTCTAAATCCATAATTCGTGATATCCCTAGATAGTTAGACAATATTTTAGTAATCAGAAGGAAATATGTAAATATAAATGCCAGTAGCCATTGAGTCAATTCTGACTCATGGTGATTCTACATGTGTCAGAGGAACACTTTTGTCCATAGGATGTTCAAGGGTTGAACTAGATTGTCAGGTCTTTTTTCTGAAGTGCTTCTTGATAAACTTGAACCTCCAATCTTTCAGTTAGCAGTCAAAAAGGTTAAGCATTTGCACTATCCAAGGATTCTCTCCCTTTGTATAATATATACGCGAGCTCTGCTGGAGTAATGCCTAAAGCATTTGACTGCTAACCAGAAGTCTGGCGATTCAAACCTACCAGCCACTCCTCAGAAGGAAGAATGTGTATAGTCTATATATTGTCTTATTGGGTGCCTTCGAGTTTGTTTTGACTCATAGCAACCCTTTGTACATTGGAAGGAAATGCTGCCTAGTCCTGTTCCATGCTCACAATTGTTGCTATGTTTGAGCTCATTGTTACAGGTTACAGCCACTGTGTCAATCCATCTCATTGAGGGTCTTACTCTTTTTCACTGACCCTCTACTTTACCAAGCATGATATCCTTTTCCAAGGAATTGTCCCTCCTGATAACATGGCCAAAGTTCATGAGATGAAGTCTTATAATCTTCACTTCTAAGAAGCATGGGAGCTCTGGTAGCATAGTGGCTAAGACACTTGCCTGCTAACCAGACGGCTGGTGGTTCAAACCCACCAGCCACTCCTTGGA
>NW_006921827.1:2188976-2201720 GCF_000298275.1 Orycteropus afer afer | reverse complement strand
AATAAATGTAAATGTATATATATCCATTTAAAAGAAAAAAGTTACACACAAACAGAAAGATAGACAGTGAGCTATGAGAAAAAAACGACCAAAAAATGAAGGCATAATTAGAGAGAGAAAATACTGTGAATAGTATAATTTAGAATTATAACACATAAATCATCTTAAATCATGTGTATGACAGTGTTAACAGACCCAATAAAAAACTAAATTCATCACTTTCTTTAGTAAAAGCTTCAGAGACACACTGACATAAAACTAGTATTCTTTACGATGAAAGGAGAACAGAATTTTTGTTGTTTCATACAACTGCTGCCACAGTAAAACTCATGATTTTTATAAACATAGAAAACTACAAATTTTTTTATATTTTATTTCAGGTTAAAAATAAAATATGAAGTTAAATATTAAACACTCATTTCTTGTACCTGATATTTAATTAAATATATTTTCAAGCTCTGATTTCAATGTCATTTTTGAAAAGCCTTTGAAATTCATACTATAATGTCAATAAAATTGTTGGTTCCATTCAGAAGTTGTCATCAGAGTCATGTAAAAAGTCCTGGTTTCCTAGGTGGAAGAGCTTGAATTAAAAGTAGGTTTTTTTTTTTTTTTTCCCAACCAGTCAATGAAAATCTTTATAATTTTAAACAAATAAAAGTATATCACCAACTTCCTTTTCCTTAAAACAATTTTTATAAATAAAAATAAATGACTTAGGAAAACAAATTTCTAAAAGCATTATTTGTAGTTTTACATTTTAGCTTGACCCAAGAGATACCTTACATAGCCTATTAAATGTCATTTCTTTGTGCCAATTGATTCTTATTATTTCCTTAAGTAGAAACTTCTGATAAGAGATTGTCAGGTTGAGGGTGTGGGAGTTTAGAAATTTTCAGTAATTCAGCATAACAAGTTGTCAGTTTGTTGAAACTTCCTCTTATCTAACATATGCTTTTGAATTTGTTTGAGATAAAGCCTTTTTTCTGGAAATGATGGCTTTCTGATTTCTTAGAATCAGCATTGCACATCTTTTGTTAATAACTACATGACGAAGGAATAAACACTCTTTCTTGAAATTTGAAATGTTGTTGTTGTTGTTATGTGCCATCGAGTGAACCCGACTCATAGCGACCCCTCCTTGGGTTTCTGAGGCAGTATCACCACGGAAGTAGATTGTCCCATTTTCCTTTCGAGGAGTGATTGGTGGGTTTGAACCGCTAGCCTTCTGGTTAGCAGTCAAATGCCTTAGGCACTACGCTGCCAGAGCTCCCGAAGTTTGAAATAGTCGAGTCTAGAGAGTTGTATTTTATTTTTTACAATGACAACTCTGAGATTACAAGATTTGTCTCAGGTGTGAAAATCAAAATTTTACTTTTGGCACCCATCTCCCCATGGGAGAAACACAAATATTTTCAAGGCTGTTATAATTGCTGCTGCTACTACTTTATTTGGAACACAATGGATTAATGACATTGAACAGCTGTGGTACCTTATTACAGAGGATGGGTGAAGTCTTTTACTTCCTTCTGTCTATAAATTGTGGTCCCTGAATGGCACATATGTTTTCTGTGGTGCCAATGAAAAAAATCTAGCGATCTATCATAAGATTACAGTCATTGCATTGAAAACCCTATGGCGTGCAGCTCTACTCTGACACGCGGGGCTGCCATGAGTCAGAATTGACTCGATGGCAACAAGTTTTTCTTTTTTCCTGGAAGTTGAGCTATACCAGAGTTGTTATCCCTTTAACCAACAGTGAGTTATAATCCCTTTACCCATATGTAGTGTGGAAATGACTAAGATTTGTGATAGCACACAATTTATATTCAAAATCAGACAATCTATCAGAGCAGATGCAGCTCTTACTCCTGTACCATGAAGCCATCTATGCTCTCCTTGGCCTCTTTCTTCTCGAGGTTAAAGAGAGAAAGAGGCAGTCTAAAACACTGAGGCTGGTATCACACAAAATGCCTGGAAGAAAATGTTTTATTTGGAAAGGACTGCAATATATTAGTTTATTACACAAATTTTTACCACTTATTCCAGGGGGAGGAAGATTAGATCAATTATAGAAAATAAAGAGGCTGAATTGTTCCATTATTTTGCCTGCACATCTCAGTGTTTGTGTATGTATGTATGTTTGTGTATATTTGTGTGTATATATATACATATATATGTATATATATATGCATAAGATGCAAAAAACAAAAGATTTTTTGTCGCTTTTCTGCATATGCACACACAGTGTTGCATTCAAACACACTATCCCAGTTTCTAAAGTTGTGGAAACTAGGGATACATAATACTGTAAGGTATGTCGTGTTAACTGCATATATGTGGACACTGGTCATCCATTTATTTACTTTTTTGACTGTCTTGAGGGAACTAAATTATATTTTTATTGTCATTCTTTTGTCCCCTCCCTTCCTCCTTTCCTTCCTTTTTTCAAATGTTGTTGTTGTAGTTGTTGTTATGTGCCGTCGAGTCGGCCCCGACTCATAGCGACCCCTCCTTGGGTTTCCGAGGCAGTATCACTACGGAAGTAGGATTGCCCAACCTTCCTTCCGAGGAGTGGCTGGTGGGTTTGAACCGCCAGCCTTCTGGTTAGCAGTCAAGTGCTTTAGCCACTATGCTACCAGAGCTAGCTAAGTGTTATTACTGCTTCTGTCTTTCCACTGAAGAAGTTGATAAATATACTGAGATTTTCAAAGAGGAAAATGCAGATTTCAATTCAGTACTAACTTTCCTAGCAAACTTAAGATAGGAGCACAAAAATTATGAGAAAGTCCAATTTGCTAAGTGTATTGAAGGCTAGTTAAAACAGTAAATTATATAAAACCAATTATTTAAAGAAATATTAGACACAATTTGTTTGGCATAATTTGTGAAAGCTGATGAAATTTTGAACTCTATAGAACTGAATTATACCTTTTAGTTATTTATTTTAGAGCAATATTATTCAAATTAAAACTATTGTACATTTTCTATTAAAGTTATTTTATTTATAGCTTTTAATAACTGTATCTTTACACTGCCAAAAATTAATTTCAGAGAAATATGAGGAAAATGAACATGTTCTAATGCCAGGCCTAAAAATAATGAGTATATTTTAAGCAACTCAAAAGGCCATTGGGACAAATGTAATCTGAATATGGCAATAAGTAGTTTCTTTTTGTTTAAAATTAATACAAAACAACCTTTTAGTGAATTATAATGACAAACTAGATTTTAGTACTTTTCCCAAATTTCCTTTATATGCCTAAAATAATAGTCTAGTGACTTTGGTTTAAATTCTTGTGAATAACTACAGGACATCATGATCGGTAAAGTAGAGGGTCGGTGAAAACAAGAAAGACCATCAAAGAGACGGATTGACACAATGGCTACAACAGTGGCCTCAATCATAGCGATTTTGAGGACGGAGCAGGAGCAAGCAGTGTTTTGTTCTGTTGTATGTAGATTCTCTACGAGTTGGAACCAGCTTGATGTCACCTAAACAACAACAAATATACATTGAAATAAAAAGTTAGAGGAGTGTACAACAAACTTTGCCCAAAGATTAAAGTCAGTAAGTAATTTTGTATTAGTGTATTAAAGTATATTTAAAGGAGTGTTATTAGTTTGTTTTATAGTTAAGTGCATTCCAGAAATATGTGTGCCTGTTGTTGAACATTTGTTGATTTCAGACACATCCATAAGTTGTTAGCAGTTCTAGTTTTAGCAGTTCTGGTGTTACCAACATTTTTATGTAAACTACATAAAAAATTTATTCTTTCATCTATGATACTGCTCAGAGCAAAGTTTCTCAATCATTGTGGTTCATAGGAAGTTTTAAAATATGCTGATTCCCAAAAGGCATTCCATAGCAATTAGATCAGTATTTGATGAAAAGTACCCAGGCAGGGGTAATTTTTCAAATCTTGCTAATGTCTTTTATCAACTTAACCTAAATATTGGATTTTCCAATTGAATCTTAACACCAGTAATGATTAGAATATTTTGATTTATACAAATAGATCACTATCCTTAGGAACATTTTCTCAGCACTCCTTCATCCACCTATATTGGCTTACTGCCTCCCAAAATTAGTAAAATAGAATCTGCTGGAAACTGCTGTATGAGTTAAGTATGGTTCATTTTTATTAGCTCTGAAGCTCTTATACTACTTTTAGTATGTAATATTTCAATCATGGATTTTACAAGATTAACTATATGGAATTTCTAAGCCCAACATCATTGTGATCAAGACAATTTTGTTTAATCCATAAAAAAGCATGAACCAAAATAGTCTAAAGTATCACATATATCTAATTTCCCCATAAATCTATAAAGTTTAACACATATAATTAAAGAAAATTAATGTCATGCAGTAAAATTGCATGTATATTCACTGTGTTATTTGGAAAGTCAAACCACCTTAAATTAGATGACAATCTGTTAGCAGATTAATACACAATTCTGGCACAGAAGAAGTGAGGCCATTTATATGGGAGGGTAGAATATTTTTATGCTCCATGACAGCATATTAGTTCATTTACCCATAATCATTTACAAATAATAATTATATACTGAAAGCCTCAGAATTTATATCAGTGCACTAATACATGCAAGCACAAACACACACACAAACACAGTATGCCATGGACAAGCTACATAATGGGTGGAGCTGGTGCAAAATGAAAATATTGGTTAAAAAATCACTAAGAATTTTGAGTTGGTTGTAGCAGAAGAGTAATCTAGCAAGGGGCTCTTCTATACAGAATCCTGTGTGACTGCATAGATCAAAATCTCAGGAGGCAGACATGATGGGCTCCCAACTCCCCCACCCCACCCCTTCTACAAATGTCAGGGAGGGTAATTAGAAATTAGAAAGGTATCCATTTTAAGAGCTTCTATAACAATGAAGCTAATATGACATCACTAGAGAGTAGTACTTTGTAGAGATAAGCTCTACAAAGAAGCTCTTGTGGTATAGTGCCTAAGGCATTTGACTACTAACCAGAAGGTTGGTGGTTGAAACCCACCAGCCACTCCACAGAAAGAAGATTGAGCAATCTACTTCCATAAAGATTTCCCATCTTGGAAACCCAAAACGTGTTGCTGTGAGTTGGAATTGACCAGATGGCAGCTAGTTTGGTTTTCTAAGCTCCACCAAACCAAAAGCCCACTGCTGTGGAGAAAATTCTGACTCCTAACACCCTATGGAACAGAATACCACTGCCCCATAAAATTTCTGAGGCTCTAAACCTTTATGGGAGCAGACTGCCTCATCTTTGTCCCAGTGTGGCTGACCAGCCTACCTTTCCATTCTCAGCTTAGAGCTTTAACTCTATGTCATGATGGCTCCCCTGATAAGCTCTATTGTTGTTGTTGTTGTTGTTGTTATATGCCATCGAGTCAAATCTGACTCATAGCGACCCCTCCTTGGGTTTCCGAGGCAGTATCACTACGGAAGTAGGATTGCCCAACCTTCCTTCTGAGGAGTGGCTATAGCACTATCTAAATGACAATAGAACTTTGGCAATTTGAGTGACAAGTATGAGAGGTCATGTGTAACCTGAAAAATGTAATTGCTTCTTTACCCTTTGAAATGAATCTGAACTTATTTTGACAGTTACTGAGTTGGAATAAGAAAGATTAGTATATTTTAAACTTATTGTAGCATTTATATTATCATTATATTGTGATTAACATGTAAGAATTCACTTTCTCGAATTTATTGTTTTTAGAATAATATATGTATCTTTTTTAGTACTTACATTTGAATCACGTACCTCTAGGTTTAACCTATTTTATATTATTATTATTGTGCTAGCTTAGATAGTTTGTTGTGCCGTTGAGTCAGACCCGACTCATAGCGACCCCTCCTTGGGTTTCCGAGGCACTATCACTACACTTGCCTGCTAACCAGATGGCTGGCGGTTCAAACCCACCAGCCACTCCTCGGAAGGAAGGTTGGGCAATCCTACTTCCGTAGTGATACTGCCTCGGAAACCCAAGGAGGGGTCGCTATGAGTCAGGGCGGCTCGACGGCACATAACAACAACAACATATCACTACAAAAGTAGATTGCCCCATCTTCCTTCCGAGGAGTGGCTGGTGGGTTTGAACCACCAGCCTCCTGGTTAGCAGTCAAGTGCCTTAGGCACTATGCTACCAGAGTTCCCTGTAGATAGCTTAGGACAAACTAAAAATAGTCATCAAATGTTTCAAATTAAAAGTATATCATTCATTACATTGGGATTCCTAATCTCTTCAAGCTGGTCAGAGACTCTGTTGACAATCTGGTGATTACTATGAGTTTTTCTTTGTACCCAACCAATTTTGGGTATATTGGATTTTTTCTGCTTAAAGTCACATTTCTGTGTCTTGCTGATTAAATTTAAATTAACCATCTAGGTAATGTAGCTATTCTGGTTAATGGACCCTAGGGTGTCTGCAAACCATGTGAAATTTTGTTATACTTTTTATAAAATAAATCCAAATCATTTTTTACAATACAGCAAGCACACAGACACTTCCCATATGCAGGTAAAAGTGTTAAATTATCAGGGATCAAAGCTTGTTTAGAGTGACTTCATATCTAAATTCATTTGTAATTCAAAACTATCAAAACTTTACAAGCATTCTGCCTTTTGCCAAACTCTCATAATAAAAAAGGATTGTCTGATTACATGAGAATTTTATTTAGTGTTTACCAGACAGTGTTTTGTTTTCTCTATGTTTTTCATTGCATTTATGCGGTAAGATTTTATTAAATATTGTTCCTAGCAGATTTTTATTCTTTTTTGTCTTTCCTAGAGTGGTTACCTTCAAGGCAATCTAATATTTCTTCCATGTGTAGTGCATTTAAATCATTTTAGTCATATTCTACCTTTCAGATGTGCAGACTACAAAGGTCAGATCGAGGTTGATTTCATTCCAGTAACTGAGCAGCATCAGAGTTAGACAGATTCATAACAGGGAATTTGATCTTAGACATTGCCTTGTCTCAGCCCCTGACTCTCTAGATGAAGAAATTTAGCCCTGATATGATTAAATGATCTTTTAAATCCCATTTCAACTATCTAAACTCCATCCATCAATAAATTCAAATATTTAGTATATACTTATTAAATCAAATTGCTGAATATGTCCAATAATAAATATGGTAGGTAAAGGTAAAACTAAAAGTTGAATATAAAATGCTCCACTCACTAAATAATTCAACACTGACCAAATCACCTTTTATTTGCTTTAATCTTGTGGAGAGTGTTTGCATATTAGGATAGCAAAAATTACAGAGAAGATTATTTGGGCATAGAGTATAGGAGACAAGGTGAAGATTTATTGGCACATGGAAGAAAGAGAACCAGAATAATGTCCAATTTGGACTTTGTTGAATGGGGTGTGTATGGGGGGGAGTAGAGCTTTGAGGCTTTTCTAAATAAAATAAAACCATACCATTTTTACACAGAGTTCTTATGGTGCTGTGGTCTAAGTATTGGGCTACTAAACAAAAGGTCTGTGGTTACAACCCACCAGCTGTTCTGTGGAAAAATTTACATCCTTGGAAACTCTGTGGGGCAGTCCTACTCAGTCATATAGGGTTACTATGAGTTAGAATTGACTCAATGGCAGTGGGTGGGTTTTTACACAATCTTGACTTTTTTGTAAAGAGCAGTTTAGGGCAGGTTTGAATTTCATTTCCCATGATATATGGTAGTCAACTTCACTCACTTACCCAATGAGTTGAGGGCAATGAGAAATATATGCTAACAAGTTTTTATTTGAATATGGCAGAATTACTAAATTGGTGAAAGGAAGAACAACCAGTGCCCTATAGCTCTATAATTACTCTGGATTTCTTTCTTCCCATACCTCTTCCTTTTATTTCTTTTTCTTCCTTCTCTTCCTTCCTTTCTTTAATTTATTAATATTCAATATCTATAGGGCAGAATGGGAATAATCTAACAAACATAAAAATAAATAGTTTTAATATGTAATTAAATAGTTTGAATACTTTTGCTGTGTATTTTTTTTTAATACTCATAGCTTTCCTAAGAATCTGTAATAGCATTTTTGCTTCCTTTCTTGACTAAATGGTAATTTACATGACATTCATTACATGACATTCATGTACTTTGCTTATTCTGGAACTTAATCCTTAAGTACTTTGGCAGTTTTCTATTTAATCTGGTCTATATAGTTTTTTTTTTTTTTTTTTTTAATGTATTAAGTTTTTCCTTGTGGTGGTGTAGGAGCTCTGGTAGTATAGTGGTTAAAGTATTCAGCTGCTAACCTAAAGATTGGTGGTTCAAACCCACCAGCTGCTCCACAGGAGATAGATGAGGCAGTCTGCTTCCATAAAAATTCACAGCCTTGGAAACCCTCTGGGCAGTTGTACTCTGCCCTATAGGGTTGCTATGTGTTAGAGTCCACTTGATGGCAGTGAGTGAGTGTAGTGGTATATACTTTGGTGGATACTGATGTTAATTTCCAAACATATTTCTCCTTTCTATAGTGTAGGTTGGAGGTTGGTCCCAACTCTAAGGGAGAGTCCTAATTAATCTTATTTAGACAGTAGTTCCAGCCCCAGCTGCAAGTTGGAATTATCTGGGAGTTTCTAAAGCTTACAGATGCTTAAGGACCTTTCATTCCCCAGGGATGAGATCTCATTATTGTGATATTCAAAAAGCTCTACCAGTGAATCTAAAAAGCAGCCAGACTTGAGAGCAACCAATGATTATTGGTTTCAGCCTCCTCTGGCTCAAGATCTCAGGCCCATGTCCTTAGTGACAGCATTATCCTGACCATAAGGAGAGGTTCCAGAATAGACACATGATCTACTTAAGGTCACGGGACTAGAGAAGAGTTGCAAAGGGCTTCACAGGAAAAATTCCTTACTTAAAAAAGAAAGTCATTGAAATGATTGGTCTCTTATGTCTCTGCATATTACGGTTTGTAGAGTATGAGGCACATTATTTTTACATCCATCTTGCTATCAGGTGAGATTGAAACCAACACTCAGAAAAAAAGAGTAGAGAAAAATGTGCAGGAGAATGGAACTAGCCACTGAATCTAGCCAACCCTAAAATTGGCCTTGCTGTCATCCTACAACTCCTCTGGCCTTTGGTCATTGGTATTCAATGCATCAAATCTATTCTTCAGATGGCCTCTAAAGTCAGGTGGGATATAATCAAGGTCAAGTTTTGGTTCTCATGGACTTATTTTAATTTTTTCAGCTTCAACTTGAACTTGCATATGAGCAATTGATGGTCTGTCTCCCAGTCATCTCTTGACTTTGCTCTGACTGATATTAACCTTCTCTATCAACTCTTTCCACAGATATAGTCTATTTGATATCTATGTATCCCATCTGGTGAGGTCCATATGTATAGTTACTGTTTATGTTGTTGAAAAAGGTATTTGCAATGAATAAATTCTATCATGCAAAATTCTATCATGAAATCTCTGGCATCATTTCTTTCATAAAGAACATCATACATGAAGAAGACAAAGGTCATTAAAAAGACAGGAAAGGAGGAAGAAAAGACTGAAATAGATGTCAGAAGAGACTCTGAAACTTGTCTTGACCTAAGAGTAGCTAAAAAAAAAAAAAAAATGGAAGAAATGATGAACTAAAAATCTGAACAGAAGATTTCCAACAGTGACTCTAGAAGACAAACTAAAGTATTATAATGAAATGTGAAAATACCTGGAATTAGAAACCAAAAGTAAAGAACATGCTCAAAATTTCTGAAACTGAAAGAACTGAAGAAAACATTTAAGTATCTAATTGCAATATTGAAGGATTCTATGGACAAAATAATGAACAATGAAGGAAGTGTTAAAACAAGATGGAAGGAATACAAAGGATCATTGTTCCAAAAAGAATTGGTCAAGTTCAAACATTTTATGAGATAACATATGATCAAGAACCAATGATACTGAAGGAAGAAGTCCAAGCTGCACTGAGGCAATTGACAAAAAAAAAAAAAAAAAAAAAGGCTCTAGGAGTTGACAGAATACCCACTGAAATGGTTCAACAAATGGATGCATCACGGGAAGCACTCACTTGTCTTTTCCAAGAAATCTGGAAGATAGCCACCTTTCTACCTGACTGGAAGAGATTCATATCTATGCCCATTCCAAACAAAGGTAATCCAACACAATGTGGAAATTATTGAACAATATCATCAATATCACATGTAAGTAAAGTTTGCTGAATATAATTCAAAAATGGTTGCAGCAGTACATGGACAGGGAACTGCCAGAAATTCAAGTCTGATTCAGAAGAGGACGTGGAACAGGGAATACCATTGCTGATGTAAGATGGGGTTTGGCTGAAAGCAAAGAATACCAGAAAAATGTTTACTTGTGTTTTATTGACTATACAAAAGCATTTGATTTTGTGGACTATAACAAATTATGGATAACATCATAAAAAAATGGAAATTCTAGAACACATAATTTTGCTCATGAAGAACTTTTACTTAGACCAAGAAACAGTCATTTGAACAGAACAAGTGGATACTGAAGGTTTAAAATCAAGACAGGTATGTGTCAGTGCTGAATTGTTTCACCATACATATTCAATCTATATGTAGAGCAATTAATCCAAGAAGCTGGACTGTATGAAGAAAAACGTGGCATCCGGATTAGAGGAAAACTCATTAACAACATGCAATATGCAGAAGACACAACCTTGCTTGCTGAAAGTGAAGATGATTTGAAACACTTACTGATGAAGATCAAAGTAATTGATGCTACATTTAATTGATTATCTAGGACTAGCCAGGCAGTATATTGGATGCTTTGCATATGTTATCTCATTTAATACTTTTAATCACCCAATGACATAGATACTATTTCTATCTTATGCATAGGAAAAAAAAATGAGGTCCAAGCCATGATGAAGCTGAAAGTCACACCATTAATAAATAATAGAGGTAGAATTTGGAAAAAAAAAAAAAAAAATACAGTCTTCAGTATGGATTACACCTCAACATAAAGAAAACAAAAATCCTCACAATTGGACCAATAAACAACATCTTGATAAAGGTAGAAATGATTGATTTCAGGGATTTCATTCTACTTGGATCCACAATCAACACTCTGGTAGCATAGTGGCTAAAGCACTTGACTGCTAACCAGAAGGCTGCCGGTTCAAACCCACCAGCCACTCCTCAGAAGGAAGATTGGGCAATCCTACTTCCGTAGTGATACTGCCTCGGAAACCCAAGGAGGGGTCGCTATGAGTAGGGGCGACTCGACGGCACATAACAGCAAACAACAACAACACAATCAACACTCAGAAACAGCAGTCAAGAATTCAGATGATGAACTACAATGGAAAAATCTACAGTAAAAACCTATTTAAAGTGTAAAGGAACAAAGACGTCACTTTGAAGACTAAGGTGCACCTGATCCAAGCCATAGTATGTTCAATAACCTCATAGTCATGTGAAATTTGGACAATGAATAAGGAAGATCTAAAAAGAATCAATGCATTTGAATGGTGATGTTGGCAAAGAATACTGAAAATACCATGGACTGGCAGAACTAACAAATCTGTCTTGGATGAACTGCAGCTAGAATACTCCAGAGAAGCAAGAATGGCCAGACTTTATGTCATGTATTTTGGTCATGTTGTCAGAAAGGACAAGTTCTTGGAGAAGGATATCATTCTTAATAAAGTAGAAGGTGAGCAAAAAAGGGGAAGAACCTCAAGGAGATGGATTGATACGGTGGCTGTAACAGTGTTCTCAAGCATAACAAAGATTGTGAGAATGGGGCAGGACGGGGCACTGTTTCCTTCTGTTGTACATAGTGTCACTATGAGTCAGAGCCAAATCGACAGCATCTAACAATGACAAAATTTACCTTATAGCTGTATACATGTATGAAATTAATCAACTTATGTGTTTCCATAAGCATTCCTGGCTTTATTATCTTTGACCTCGTTGTTTAGCTATGCGTGATGCAGTGAATGAATTTTATCTGTAGGAATTTTTCTTTAAACTTAGCATGGATTCCTTTTTTAAGTTGATTGATTAATTGACATATATCAGAGCAGTCACTTCATAGTTTGTTATACATAATTTTTCCATACAGCACTATTTTTATTATATAAATTATTTGAGCATGTCTTCCTCTTTAAGACTGTTGTTATTAGGTGCCATTGAGTTGGTTCTGACTCATAGCAATGTTATGTCCAATAGAAACAAAAACATTGCCCCATTCTGTGCTATCCTCATTGTCCTTGCTATGTTTGAATCCATTGCTGAAGCCCATTGTGGTAGTTGTTTACATCTGATGTTTTCCATGTGTACTTGAGACAGAATCTGGCAAATTTCAGAAGTTAATGTATTAGGAATGACTACCTTTTTTTTTTTTTAATCCATCTGTATTGCCAGTCTTCTCACAGTTTGCAACTTGTTTGAATACTGGTAGTTTTACATCTTTGACAATGCTTTTCTGTCTTTTAAAATTATAAATTGACAAAGAAATGTATTTTTACTGGTTATTGTTTTCTATTATTTCAGCTAATTAATATACAGTAGACAATGATATAGACTTTTTCTAAAATTTTGCAATTATGAAAACTCAAGTATCTACATATAACATCAAGATGAATTTTTGTAAAGTTCTGCTTCAAATCACTAAATTTCATCAGAGTTCTACAATTCAGAAATCCACAGGTGCTAGGTGAGTTCCTACATGAACAAAGCCTCTTTTTTTTTTTTTTTTTTTTTTATT
>NW_006921827.1:2178204-2186275 GCF_000298275.1 Orycteropus afer afer | reverse complement strand
TCTGGGCCAGGACTTTTTTTAGTTGGTAATTTTTTGATGACCTTGAACAAAGCCTCTTAAGTCTCATGTTAGGGAGAGAAAAGTTCCACAGCTGATGTGTTTCAGCCTATTGTTGTCTTGTGGAATTGTGGGCCCAGTGTTGTAAAGTCTGGTTTGCTGGCTAACTTTACCTACTCTTTGGAATCACTAAACGATTACAGCCATCAGCCTGAACCTATAATGGGGAGTCACCTCTGCCTAGTCTCCAGCTCTTGACTGGTGTGGACTCTCTGTCCTAGGATACAGTGGTCAGCCACCAGTGACCTGAGCTTACCTTCCTGCCTCATTATTTTCTGGGGTTTTCCAGGTATGAATAAATAAATATCGGTCTTCCTGTTTTCTTTAGTATTTCTATTCCACAGTTTTTTTTTCCCCACTTTTCAGCATCATAAGCTTCTCAGATTTGGATGAAGGATTGATTTTAAGACAGTATTTGGTGGGAATGTAAGACTGATTTGTCCTTCTTAACTGTATATATTTTTTTCTACTTCTTTCCTGTTGGCCATTAATTGTATTCTCCAATACAAGAAGTGAATGTTCTACAGGCATAGAGAAAAAGAAGTTCTTCCACTATAATGTTGTTGTGATGGTTGTGTACTGCAGAGTCCGTCATGACTTGCAGCTACCTTAAAGGACAGAGTAGAACTGCACCATGGAGTTTCCTGGGCTGTAATCTTTACAGGAGTAGACCGCCAGGTTTTTTCCCTAACGAAGCTGTTGGGTGTGAACTGCTGACCTTTTGGTTGTAACCAAGAACTTAACTATTATACCAGCCGGACTCCTTTCCACTATTATAGATGTATACATTTAATTACAATGTACATTTTTTTTCTTTTTTCTTTCATGCATACTCTTATTAAATAATGTTGTTTGTATTAGGTAATTTGATTTAGGTTAAATTATAATGACATAGTAATGTAAAAGGAACTGAGAAAATAATTTTGCTGGTGGATTTGATGACAGAGTCCTATTTCATCATCAAATATTATATTATATTAAATTTCCATATAATGCAAGGTATTTTTGTGCTGAAAAACTCAAATGAATAGTACAATTGTTGACACCTTAAGGTGCAGTTTGAATTCTTCTTTTTGGCATCAGTTAAGGGAATTGTGGTTATTTTTCTGACAATGGTTAGTGCCACTTTATTATTCTGTGGCCTGGGAATGGTGGTAGAAGGGGAATTAAATCAACAAACAATTACCTTCGGAAACTGTGTGCATTGCTTTGGCAGGAATGGAGACTGCGTTTGTCAAATTTTCTGAAGGTTAGAATCTCAAGGGGCATGTCTGATATCTTCCCAACTTTTTGGGGAGTTTGTAGAAAAGCTCAAGTAGTTTGCAGGCACAACTACAGTTTTACAACCAATTGCGGAAGAAATTCTGTTACAAAAACGTGTTGGATGCAGAAATGATTTTCTAAATGCTTCATTGCTTTGGATATAACTGACCTGGGACATTCCTTATAATACACACACACACAAAAGATCCAGGAAAATTCTAATTCCTTTATTTATTTATTTATTTTGGAGGTGACTTTTTAAATTAAACAAAACACCTGAATATCTCTAAAAAAAATTAAATGGGATACAATAGTTAACCATGAAAATAGGTATTATTTCCACACTAGGTTCTGATAGCCTTCCCAAAGCAATTTTAGCAGTTATTCTATAGATATTTCTTATAGACACACACACACACCACACAAACATATGCACACACACACATGCACATACAATTTGGGTATTGAATTGTTTTTCCTGTGATTTTAAATTTTGAATAAAGCCTCCAAGCTAAATATAAAGTGTACTTAGTTTCTGAAGGGATGTGTTGCCTTCGGCTATACTGGGTTATTATAACATAACTTGTCCAACAAAAATCAAATGTAGCCTTCATTTTCAGGGTATAAAAAAGGAGACTAGACTTTGACTGGTGCTTTAAGGTAGTTTGTGTTATAGTGGAATGATTTGGGACCAGTGGAAAATGATATGTCTTTTAATTGTCCTCTACCCTTGGAAGAGTGAAAAGAGGCATAACTCATCTCTCAGATAAAATGATGTGTATGTTTAAAAGGGCACTCATAGATGTTGGGGGTTTTTACAAGAAAGGGAGGCCAGCATCTCATTCCTCTGCTGGTTGTTTTCTACATAGGCTGTGGTCTCATGGTGGACAGATGATAAAGCTTGGTGAGAAGTAATTCACTGCCATCAAGTTGATTCTGACTCATAGTGACCCTGAGGTGAATTTCCACACATCCCCTGGAGTTCAGAAGCACACACAGACATTGAAGCCTGCTTCATGCCAGGAGCATCCTGAAGGCAGGGAAAGGAGAGAGGAAAGCAATAGGACAAGCCTGCCATGCTATCACTTGTAAAAATGTTGTGCTTTTACCAAATGTGAAATGAACATTGCTGAAGGTAACGTGGCTTTAAGTGTTGTAATGCACCTCTTCAAAAAATTCAGCTGAAGATGGTGATAAGGAGGAGTAATTGAAGAAGCAGCTCTGGTTTTGTACTGGTTAAGGTATATTACTGCTAACCAAAAGGTTTGTGGTTCAAAGACACCAGCTGCTCTGTGGAAGAAAGAGGCAGTCTTCTTCAGTAAAGATTTATAGCCTTGAAAACCCAGTGGGGGTTGCTATGAGTTGGGATTAATTCCATGGCAGTGAGTTTGGTTTGGATTTGAGTAACTGAAGACTATGGGATATAACATCTGGGGCAGTAAATGATGGGGTTTCAGAAAGGTCAGAAATTGGAGAGGGCAAGGCCCACATTAGTTTCCACAGTGTGGAGGTTTTCTTGGAAGAACCATAATACACCTCAGATTACATTCAGCACTTAGTTCCTGCTGTAATGACATTTCATATGACTGGAGAGTCATATTAGAGATTTGAACATATTTTCTTCAAACTCCACTTCAGATAGTGGAGGACAATCAGAGCACCACAATGAGAGGGAGTGGAGAAGAAGGATGTCTGATAGAACAAGAAATATGGGGATAAGGAAGGTGAAAGAAGAGACCACATTTCATCCCCACTGCACGTCGCCAAACTGTAGCTGAAGCTTGAACTGGGAAGGAAAGAAGTGTTTTGCATTTAGAATGGTTTGCATTTAGAATGGACTAGACTTATAGTGTTTGAAAATTAGTCAAAATTATTAAAAATAGAGACTTTTCTTATGAACTGAAAATAATTCAAAATCTATTACACCTTCCCAAAAATGGGAAAGGGCACTGTGAAAATGGAAACAAAGCAGTTTTCTGTTTCATTCTGTGTTGTTAAACCCTCAATAAGCCACTTATAAACAAAGAAAATTCATCTATGTATATTTTTAAAGCATTAATGTGAACATATTAGGTGCGATGCTCTATTCTTTTCCATTTTATTATATTTTGGATTATCTCTTAAATGACTGTGCTATTTTAGATAGGACTACAATAGATAATCCCCAGATCTCAGCCGCTTAGCTCATTAGAATTTTATTGCTCTCTCTCATGATCATTAACTAGTCTTTCCTCTAAGTGGTTATTCAACATCCCAGTGCTTCAGTCTTTGAGTTTGCATCTTCAACATATAGATTCCCAGGTAGCTCTGCTCCTCTGCATTAAATAGAAGAGCAATATAGAGGGAGGACATGAGGAGTTTTGAATCTAAGCCCAGAACGGAACACACCATTTCTGTCCACATTTCACAGGCCTGTTATATTGGCAGGTTGTTTTGGAAATATAGTCTAGCTCTGAGACTTGTAAGAAGAGTAAACCACTTTGGTTATTAGCTTATTGGCTAATGATTAGTTAGCTAATATATCTATATTTACCTTCAAAATAGCTACAGACTATTACATTTTATGGCTGTTCCATAAATTATATAACCAGATCCCTATTGATGGACATACATATTTTTCCAGTGTTTTTCTCTTCTAAACAATTCTGTAGTTAACATCCTTGTGCATAAGTTTGGGCACCTGTGTAGATATATCTCTGAGAAAAAATATAGGAGTAAAATTACTCATTTAAAAGGTGTAAGTAATTCTGCTGTGCATAGGGTCGCTATGAGTCGGTGATGACTCGACAGCACCTAACAACAACAAAGTAATTTTGAATATTTTTATCAATTAAATATCTACCAATAGTTTATGAGGTTGTCTATTTTCCTGCAGCCTTGTCAACATTATTTATTATCAAGACTATTTATCTGTGTCAATCTTATGGAAGAAATTAGTGTTTCATTGTCATTTTAATTGTTACTCATTCTTTTTAATAGATATTTATTTGAATGTGTTTGGTGCAATTATTTCTTAGTGCTATTCCAGATATCCACTACAACTAATTATATCTGTACTCTGCCCTTTAACTAACTCTGTGACTTTGGACAAGTAATCACTTTGCATAACTTGAACTTGAGTTTCTTATTTGGAAAATTAGAATGTTGGACTTGATTTTTTTTTATAAGGATCTCTAAGTTCCTATAATTCATTCAATATGTAAAAAATAAATTTTACAAACTATTCAACTTTTGGTCAAGAACATGTTTTTAGCTTATTTCTTAATGAAGTAAAAGATGTAACACTGGAAGTAATACTAGAAGGGTTTAATGCATTTAAGAGTGGAATGCTTACTAGAATATTAATATAATACTGTAAAGTGTGATGCCTTATAGTGCAGTGAAAACAGATGTTGCTATAATATTACACAGTAAATATTTTTAAAGTCAAGAAAAAGAAAGAAATTACTTGAAGTTTTCAGTTTTATATCATCTGATTTTACATTCTGTGGTTTAATGGTCTGGAAAAGAGTTTCTTTTTGAACAAAAATTTTAAGAATAAGATATTTAAATAAATTTTTAAAATGGAAGTTTGAACAACTGGGAACACTAAAAGGAAAAGTTTGATTTCTGATACTAATATTCTAAATATCTGTTGCTTAATTTGCTTTAACTAAACTTTAATTTGCATCTGGCTATAGGCATATTGTCAAAGCTCTTTGTTGTTGTTGTTGTTGTTAGGTGCTGTGAAGTTGACTTCAACTCATAATGACCTTATGTACAACACAAACAAAAATATTCCCTGGTCCTGGGCCTTCCTCACAATCCTTGCTATGTTTGAGTCTTTTGTTGCAGCTGTTGTGCCAATCCATCTTGATGAGGGTATTTCCGTCTTTTGCTTACCCTCTAACAAGTATGGTATCCTTCTCCAGGGATAACCCCTCTGACAATAAGACCAAAATATGCAAGACAAAGTCTGTCTATTCTTAATTCCAAGGAGCGTTTGGGCTGTACTTCTTCCTATACAGATTTGTTTGTTCTTCAGGAAACCCGTGGTATTTACCATATTGCCAAAACTTTAGTATCAGTTAAAATGAGAGCTAGTTATAAGACAAATATTATCAGAAGAACCTGGAATATGTTAGTCAAATTTGAAAGTAAATGATGAAAGCTGAGTATCTCCAGTATGAGGTTTCTTTGCCAGTAGCTCCAGAGATGGTATGCATGAGTGAGAATGTGAATATGTGTGTGTGTGTGTGTGTGTGTGTGTGTGTGAGAGAGAGAGAGAGAGAGAGAGACAGAGAGACAGAAAGAGAGAGACAGAGAGACAGAGACAGAGAGAATGAGAGAATGTGAGAATGAGTTTGGGGGGAGCTATATTTGTCTATGATAGCTACTGCATCTGAAATTGGGAGTCAAGAGTCACCTCACAGGAATGAAGAGGGAGGTAAAGAAAGGGGAGAAGTCTGATTAGTCAAAATAACAAAGTTTTAGACCCATTTCTAAGGGAAATTGACACTTTTTGCTTTATGTGGGTTCTCCTAGACTTCTGAGGCAAAGCTGTGAAGCAAACAGAGTTGTCTGTCCTCTCCATTCTCAGCCCTCCCACTTTCCTCTTCATCCAGTTCTGGGGATCAGAAATATTAAGTAAAGTAGCAGTGTAGTGGAATTAATTAAGGCAGATTTTTGATTCCAAACATAATGCTCTTTTTATAATATCTTTTTTTTTTTTTTTAATTAAATTCATTATAATATAAGGTCCATTAGAGTAAGGTCCTTACCTTTATGTTTACCTTTCATTCCTCTGGTCCAATTTTATGTTTGCTTGCTCTCTCTTTATATGGAATGAGTGAATCACTAATTAAGAAAGGAGAAAATCACTCTCTTTAGCTAGTAGCATGAGTGACTATCAGTCTATTATTAATATATTTAAGCATAACAAAGCAAATAGTTTTGAAATTCCAGTTAATAAACATCACATTTAAGAAAAGTCAACATAAAGAATACTACTTCATTCCTTTGAGGCTTTAATCATCAAAGTTGTGCTTTGCACAGTTGTTTTATTTGTGTTTAAGTGTTTCCCTGTGGAATAAATTAAAAGCTAATGAATTCAGTGTCCACTTGGAATGCCTGAAAGTAGCCTTTCATTAGATTGCACTAATGCCTCAGGCATCCAAAGAGAGCATCAACAAGGTCAACCTGCACATCCCTCTGACCACAATACAGACGTGAATGTTTTGTATAAAGAAGAAACACATTTTCTCTAAAAGAGACCAATTAGAAAACAACATTCTTATCTCAGGAGAGTAACATTCCCAGATGGTTTCATAATGGCTGGAAATTGGTTGTTTGTTAAATGAACCAAAACTGTCACCTTGTCACTGAATAACAAATTGCCAATGAGGTATAGGCAGTTCTTCATTAAGCTACTCATGGAAGGGAGGCAGATGATACCACATGGTAAGTATTTACCTAGAAAAGATAAAAATTCAGAAAGGCTTGCAAAAAGTGAAATTAAATCATGTTAGTTCTGGATCTCATTATCCCTTGTCCAGAAATATCAACAGCCTCCTGTCACTGGCACCATTCCCTCTAGCCACTCATTTATGATATATCCTCCACTTGAACTCTGGTGAGGAACAAAGGAAAGAACTAATCACGAGCAAGTCAGGTCCTGTTAAATATACTGTCTTAGTTATCTAGTGCTGCTATAACAGAAATATCACAAGTGGATGGCTTTCACAAACAGAAATTTATTCTTTCACTGTTTAGGAGGCTAGAAGTTTGAATTTAAAGCACCAGGTTTAGGGGAAGGCTTTCTCTCTCTGTTGGATCTAGAGGAAAGTTTTTGCCTCCTTTTAACATGTGGGGACCAGGCGTTCCTTGGAGATCTTCATGTCTCTTGGCATCAGTCTTCCATTGGGTCTAGGAGGTTCTCAGCACAGCGACCCTGGATCCAAAGGACATTGCCTGCTCTGGCTTTTTTTCTTGATGGTGGTACTGAGGTCCCTGTGATCTTTGTTGGATTGTTTCATCTCTTTTATATCTCAACAGAGATTGACTCAAGAGAAACCCTAATTCTGTAGATTATATCCTCTCTCATTAACGTAACTGCCTTTAACCCTGTCTCATTAACGTCATAGAGGTTAGGGGTTTACAGCACATAGGATAATTATATCAGACCACAAAATGGAGGATGATTACATATTGATAATCATTGCTTAGCAAGATGACACAAATTTTTGAGGGGACAAATTTAATCCATAACATCTATCTTCAAAGTGTATTTGAATGTTACCACATCTGACTACTGAAATTACCCTAGGCTAAGCCAGGATCATCTCTCAATCAGATTGCTGGAATATACTCCTAGCTAATTGTTTTAATTCTTGTCCTTCTGCACTCTTTTTACCACACATAGCTAGAGTGCTCTTTTTAAACAAAATGGGAGCTGCTTCTTTCATTGCTTTACAAGTCTTATATAGCCTGATTCCTTAACAATTTTTTAATATTTTACTCACCTTCCATTCCGATTTCATATTCAATTCATCATATACTTTTTTTGGTGATCTCTATGCTTTTACTCATTTTGTTTCCTTTATCTGAAATCCTATTCCTTGTTTTAGGCTTCCTTCTTAAAAGAGAACATAATCGGAGTTCCGGCAAGATGGCGGACTAGGCACAAGGACCGCAGAGACGCTCTTCAACAAAGAAAAGGGAAATCAATTAACACAGACACAGAAGATAATCTTGGACCCCTGAGCCTTGAAGG
>NW_006921827.1:2158227-2174229 GCF_000298275.1 Orycteropus afer afer | reverse complement strand
CTGTTGTATTGTGGTAAACTGTGGTCAATTACATGAGACAAAGTATATGTGAACTGCTGTATGGAAAGTGAATTTGCTCTGTAAATCTTCACCCAAATAAAAACAAATTAAAAAAAAAAAAAAGAGAACATAATCACAATTCACCCCAATATTGAAATTTGTGATTATGTACCTGTATGCAAAGTTATTGTAACTTTATGATTTTAATAGGAAAAAAAGTCAATCACTTACACTACTACTAGCAGCCTCTACCTACAACACAGTTTTAATCATCTAATTTTGATATGTTGTTGTTGTTATGTGCCGTCGAGTCGGCCCCGACTCATGGCAACCTGTCCTTGGGTTTCCGAGGCAGTATCAGTAAGGAAGTAGATTGCCCAGCCTTCCTTCCGAGGAGTGGCTGGTGGGTTTTGGTATAGCAAATCAAAAAGAGTGAGTGATTCTTGTCCAGAGAGTCTTGGGCTCCCAGATTCTAAATCATGTTTTTGCTAAACAATTGTAAGGGGATTAGGGTGTGATGCCACATCCTTAATCAGGTCACAGGCTTGATCTAAGGAGAGTTACCCTGGGGTATGGTCCACATCACCTTTATCTTACAAGAGATATAAGGAGAGAGAAGTGAGCAGAGAGAGAGACAGATATACTATTACCAAGAAAGAAGGGCCAGGAATGAAGCACATCCTTTGGATCCAGGGCCCTTGTACTGGGAACCTCCTAGACCCATGGGGAGATTGATGCTAAGACACCTGGAGGTCTCTAAGTAATGCCAGGCCCACAGATGTTGAAAAGAGACAAGGACTTTCTTTCAGAGCTAACAGAGAGAGAAATATTTCCCCTCGAGTCGGTGCTCTGAATTTGGACTTCTAGTCTCCTAAACTGTGAGAGAATAAATTTCTCTTTGTTAAAGACATCCACTTGTGGTGTTTCTGTGAGAGTAGCACTAGATAACTAAGACAGCTGTACTTATTAAACATCTTTACAGATTAAGAATTAGACTGGAAGGGTGGATCAATGACATTGTTCCATTTTTCTCAAGGTAAAGCAGCTGCTTTTATGGGAACTTTTTGTTAAAGAAAGATCCATGAGTGATGCAAATAGTTACCTTTTGAATAGTAGCTGAAAGGTTGGTGGTTCAAATCCCCTCATTAGACTTACAAAACAAAGTCCTGGTGATCCACCTCTATAATATTACAACCATTGGATACCCTATGAATGGAGTTTTACTGAAACATGTGGTGTTGCCATGAGTCAGAATCAATGTTATGGCAATGGGTTTGTTGATTGGTTTATATTAAAACCCATTGTTGTTGTTGTTATATGCCTTCGACTCACATTGACCTTGTGCACAGCAGAATGAAACATCACCCAATCCCACACCAGCTCCATTATCCCTGCTGTACTTGAGCCCATCATCCCAGACACCTTGTCAGTCCATCTCATTGATGGCCCTCCCCTATTTCATTGACCTTCCACCTTACTAAGCATGACATCCTCCTTCAGGGAATGGTCCCCTTTGACAACATGACCAAAGTAGGTGAGACAAAGTCTGGTCTTTCTCGCTTCCAAGGAGCATTCTGGCTACACTTCCTTCAGGACAGAGTTGTTAGTTCTTTTAGCAGTCCATGGTACTCTCAGCATTCTTCACCAGCACCACAACTCAAAAGCATCAACTCTTCTTCGGTCTTCCTTATTCATTGTCTAGCTCTCACATGCATACGAGGTGATTGGAAATATTGTGGCCTGTGTTAGGCATACCTTAGTCCTCAAGGAGACATCTTTGCTTCTCAGCACTTGAAAGAGGTCCTTTGCAGCCGACTTGCCCTGTATTATACGTCATCTGATGTCCTGACTGCTGCTTCCATTGGCATCGATTGTAGAACCAAGCAATATGAAGTCTTTGACAACCTCAATCCCTTCTCCATTTATCATGATGCTGCTTATAGGTCCAGTTGTGAGGATTTTTATTCTCTTTATATTGAGATGTAATCCATATATTAAAACCTAAGAAACTAATTATCTGTTGGTGATAGAGTTTGAATGCTTACCACTTCCTTCCTGCCAATAAAGAAGGAACCAATCACTTTTATTTATGTGAGCGCTCTTGCTATAACCATTCCAAATACATGAAACATTTAAATCCTTCCTTTTCATATGCTTTTGAAAATACTGTGTCAGTTTTCTATTTCTGCATGACAAGTTACAATAAATATAGTGGCTTAAAAAAATACCTATTATTATCTAACAGTTTCAGGTGAGAAGTGTGGATGGGTTTGACTGAGTTCTCTGCTCAGTCTCACAAATCCAAAATTAGTTTGTCATCAGCGCTCAGCTTTTGTCTGGAGGGTTTGGGGAAGAATCAGCTTCCAAGCTCATTCCGGTTGTTGGCAGAATCCAATTCCTTGTTGTAGGTCTGAGGTTTTGTTTTCTTCTGGCTATTTGCTGGGGCCTGCTCTTTGTTCATAGAAGCCTCTTGCATTTCTTCTCTCCTCCCTCCATCAAACAAGCAACAAGCCAATCCAGTCCTTCTCATGCTTTGAATCACTCTGACTTAGTGTACTGCCACCAGTCAGAAACAATTCTCTCCTCATAAGGCTAATTTGATTATATTGGAAATTCTCAGATGATTCCTATCTTATGGTCAAACTATGCCCAGGTTCCAGGTTTTAGGGCAGGACATCTGGGGGAGAGGGTATGTGTTATATTTGACTTTGTCCTTTCAACATTAATTTAACACAGGTTGGTATTAACACAATTGAAGAGATATCCTCTCATAATCACTCTTTACTTTTAAATGTACAATTTCTGACCATCTGCACATAAAATTGTCAGTTCAAATACTTGGTTTCCAATTCTCTGGCCTTTCCAAAACTAGTCACCTTCCCCAACTCATCACTAGGGAAAGTATTACAGTGTTTCTTCCAGGGGAAAAATAACTCTTTAGAAAAAATTTCTCAGTTTTAATTCAGGAATTTCCTTTGTCCATAGGCCAAATACTTATTTTTCATTCAATGACAGTTATATATCTCTACTTCTATGAGAGTCGTTCACATTTTCCTCTGACAGAGACAGTACCCATGTTGTGTCCCAACAATGCTTCTTTCATGTCTCTTAAGTTTTGAGCTATAATTTGTAATTCAATGTTTCTCTCCAGGCCACACAACCAAGGAAACAGTTTGGCTAACTCATTCATAAGATGTTCGGAGAAAATGACAGTAATAATAGTAATAATAATAACAACTTCAATGTATTGAATACATATTTGTGAGAAAATAAATTTAGAGACCATACAAAGAATGGATTTGATGCACTGAAAAGAAGTGACTAAAGGCCAGATAAGTTGTGGGATGACATCAAGAAATCATACATGAAGAAAGCAAACAGTTATTAAAAAGACATGAAATGAAGAAAAAAAAATGAATGTCAGAAAAGACTCTGCAACTTGCTCTTGAACAGAGAGTAGGTAAAGTGAATTGAAGAAATGCCAAAATAAAAAACCAGAACAGAAGATTTGAAAAGATAAGCTTGAGAAGACAAAATAAATTATTATAATGAAATGTACAACGATCTGGAGTTGGAAAACCAGAAAGGAAGAATGCACTCAGCATTTCTAAAGCTAAAAGAACTGAAGAAAAAAATCAAGACATGAATTGCAATACTGAAGGATTCTATGGGCAAAATAGTGAATATGCAGAAAGCATCAAAGGAATATGGAAAGAATACACAAAGTCACTATATGAAAAAGAATTGGTCAGTGTACATCTATTTCAAGAGATAGCATATGATCAAGAACTGTTGGTATTGAAAGAAGAAATCCAACCTGCACTAAAGGAATTGGTGGAAAACAAGGCTCCAGGAATTGGCAGAATGCCCACTGTTGTAGTTATGTTTGTGTGTCAATTTGGCTGGGCCTGGTTGAGTGACTGGGCAGCTGGTGGTAGTTATTCCCCATGAAGAAACTGGCAATCAACTCCATGGTGGGATCTACCAAAAGCAGCCTTTGCGATGTGGACTGCTTCCTGCATATAAGGAGAAGCCTTGGGAATGGTCTCTAGTCTATGGCATGCTTGGACCATGAGTGTAGCCATGTCATTGTTCAGCAGCCTGGTATGCACTGCTGACCTTGGGACTTACATTGAACTTAAGTTAATGGCCTGCCATGTGGTTTGGTAACATCAGGACTGTGCCTTTTTACTTGTCAACCTTGAGGCTTCTCAGCCTCAGCAGCCAGCAGCTGTCTGAGTGAAGAAAAGCCTCTAGCTCCAGGGGACCAGGAGCAGGAGGCAGAGCTGGACCCCAAGATTGAGAGGCTTTCACCTAGCCCCTAGAGCCTGGCACTTTGAACTTGGACTTGAAGCCTCCAAATTGTAAGAATAAACTCCTGTTTGTTAAGGCCATCCCATTTGTGGTATATTTCTGTCAGAGTGGCACTAGGTAACCAGAATACCCAATGTTGTGGTTCAACAAACTATTGCATTGCTGGAGACACTTACTCATCTATGCCAAGAAATTTGGACTGACAGGAAGAGATCCATATTTGTACCCATTCCAAACAAAGGTGATCCCAGAGGTGACAATTATTGAACAATATCATACACACGTAAAACCTTGCTGAAGATAATTCAAAAACAGTTACAGCAGTATATTGACAGGAAATTTCCAGAAATGCAAGCTGGATTCAGAAGAGGACATGGAATAAGGAATATCATTGCTGATATCAGATGGATCTTAGCTGAAAGCAAAGAATACCAGAAAGTTGTCTACCTGCGTTTTATTGTTTATGAAAACGTATTCAACTATGTGGATCATAACAAATTATGGTTAACATTGTGAAGAATGGGAATTCCAGAATATTTAATTATTTTCATGAGGAACCTATACATAGACCAAGAGGCTGTCATTCAAAACGAACAAGGGAACACTGCATGGTTCAAAATCAGGAAGGGTGTGCATCCAGATTGTATCTTCTCACCATAATTATTCAATCTGTATGCTGAGTAAATAGTCTGAGAAGGTGGACTATATGAAGAAGAATGCAGCATGAGGACTGGGGGAAGAATAATTAACAACCTGCAATATGCAGATGGCACAAGTTTGCTTGCTGAAAGTGAAGATAACTTGAAGCACTTACTGATGAAGACCAAAGACTACAGTCTACAATATGAATTACACTTCTATGTAAAGAAAATAAAAAAAAAAAATGAAAATCTTCACAACTGGACCATTAATTAGCATTATTATAAATGGAGAAAAGATTGAAGTTGTCAGGGATTTTATTTTACTTGGATCTACAGTCAACACCCATGGATGTAGCAGTCAGGAAATCAGACATCATATTGCATTGGGAAAATCTGCTGCAAAAGACCTCTTTAAAGTGCTAAGAAGCAAAGATGTCACTTTGAAGAGTAAGGTATGCATGACCCAAGCCATGGTGTTTTCAATCGCTTTACAAGCATGTGAAAGCTGGACAATGAATAAGGAAGACCAAAGAAGAGTTGACGTCTTTGAACTGTGGCGTTTGTGAAGAATACTGAAAATACCATGGACTGCAAGAAGAAGGAACAGATCTGTTCTGGAAGAAATGCTAGTGGAATGCTCCTTGGAAGAAAGAATGGCCAGATTGCGTCTTACCTACTTTGGCCATGTTGTCAGAAGGGACCATTCCTTGGAGAAGGATATCACGCTTGGTAAAGTAGAGGATTAGTGCAGAAGGGGAAGAACCTCAATAAGATGGATTGACACAGAGGCTACAATGATAGGCTTAAGCATAGCAAGGATTGTGAGGATGATGCAGGATCCGGCAGTGTTTTGTTTGTTTTGTTGGAAATAGGGTCACTCAGAGTCAGAGCAGACTCAACGGTACCTAACAACAACGATGTAATTGTGCTTGGCTACTGGCCTAAAGTTTTCACTTCTGCCCCACCCAGATATGCCATGGAAGAAAGCCTTGCTTATCTGCTTCTGTAAAGATTACAGCCAAGATAACCCAATGAAGAAGTTCTGCTATGCAACACTTGGTATTGCTATAAATAGTAATCCTTTTGGCGACAATGGGTTAGGATTTATTTTGTTATATATGCTTTACAAAGCTCACTCACTCACTGCTTTCAAGTTGTTTCCGACTCATGCAAATTGCTTATATTGACACAAACTGGTAAGAATCATAAGTTCCAGAGGTTTTTTGTTTGTTTGTCTTTTTTTTTCCCCTTTTGTTGTTGTTATTGCTTGATTTTTTACTTTTGGAAGAAAACTACTTGCATTTTTCTTTAAAAAAAAAAGTATAACAGCAAGTTTGTCATTTTAACTATTTTTAGATAAAATTCAGTGGCATTAATTATATTCACAATGTTGTGAAACTATTACCACTATATATTTCCAAATTTGTTTTACCACCTCAAAAAGAAAATCTGTACTCATTAAGCATTAACTCCACATTCCCCCCTTCTCTAAACCTTTATAATCTCTAATCTATTTTCTGTCTCTGTGAATTTGAAGTGTCAACTTGGTTAGGCTATTTTGGTAGTCAAGGTTGTGTATCAACTTGGCTGGCCCACAGTTTTGAGTGGCTTGGCAGCTGCATGTAATTAGTCCCCATGATGAGAGTGTAATGAACTCCATGATGAAATCTGGTAAGAGACATTAATCAGTGGAAGATGAACTGCCTTCTGGGTGTGGCCTGCTTCCAGTATGTATGGGAAAAGTTTGGGAAATGTCTCTAGTTTTTATGCACATTTGGAGTCTTCATCTCCAGTTCCTTGACTTGAACCACTGGACTCGTGTGTTGCCTGCCAATCTTGGGATTACACCTGGTCTTGAAACCATCATCTGTCATGCCATCTGACAATTTTGGGATTGTGCTGTTTTACCTGTGTGTCTTGGGTTTGTCATCCTCAGCAGTCAGCAGTTGCATGAGTCAGAAGACTTTGGCTTGCTCCAGGGGGCCTGGAACAAAGAGCAGAGCTGAAGCCAAAGTCAAAGGGACTTCACCCAGCCTTTCAAGCTAGCACTCTGAATTCAGACTTCTAGCCTCCTAAACTGTAAGAGAATAAATTCTGTTTAAGTCATCTACTTGTGCTATTTCTGTTATAGCAGCACTAAAGAGCCAAGGAAACTATGATTAGAGATAATTCCTTTGTCAGATACACCATTGACCAATATTTTTTCTTAATCTGTACATTCTCTTTTTACTCTTTTGGAGAAGTCTTTTAATACTCCTAAGAAATTAATGTTTAGAAGGTCCCAGTCATTTAGTTCATCTTCTGCTGTTTTTGAATTTTTAGTTACATTTATTAGCCTATTTATGCCACATATTATGGCCCTTAAAATTGCCCTAATTTTTTCTTTGATGAACCTTATAGTTTTGGGTTTTACATTTAGGTTTTGATCCATCTAGAGTTCATTTTTGTGTCTGGTGTGAGGTACGGATATTGTTTCATTTTTCTGCAAATGTATATCCAGTTTTTCCAGCACCATTTGTTGAGAGATTATCTTTTCCCCCATTTATTGGTTTTGATAGTTAGAGAAATATGAGTTATCCATTCTGTTCCACTAGTCTATATGTGTGTCATTATACCAATACCAGACTGTTTTTGACTACTGTGGTTGTATAGTAGATTTGAGATCTGGGATTGTGAGACCTCTTACTTTGTTGTTCTTCTTCAGTGTTGTTGTTGTTAGGTGCCATTGAGTCAGAACTGACTCATAGCTACCCTATGAACAACAGAACAAATCATTGCCCAGTCATGTGCCATCTTCACAATCCTTGCTGTACTTGAGCCCATTATACAGCCATTGTGTTGATCCTTCTTGTTGAGGGTCTTCCCCTTTTTTGCTGACACTGCACTTTATCCTTCTCCAGGGAATGGTCTCTTCTGACAACATGACAAAAATAGGTGAGATGAAGTCTGACCATTCTTGCCCTAAGGAGCATTCTGGATGTACTTTCCAAGATAGATTTGTTTGTTCTTCTGACTGTGTGGTACACACAGTCAGAAGAACAACTCAAAACACTGACTCTTCTGTCTCCCTTATTCATTATTCATCTTTCATATGCATATGAGGTGATTGAAAATACCATGACTTGGGTTAGGTGCACCTTAGTCTTCAAAGTGATATTTTTGCTTCTTAGCACTTTAAAGAGGTCATCTGCAGCAGATTTGTCCAGTGCAATAGGATGTCTTATTTCTTTCCTGCTGCTTCTGTGGGCGTTTATTGTGTATCCAACTAATATGAAATCTTTGACAACTTCAATCTTTTCTCCATTTATTGTGATGCTGCTTATTGGTCCAGTTATGAGGATTTTGATTTTTTTTTATGCTGAGGTATAATCCATACTGCAAACTATAGTCTTTGATCTTTTTCAGTAAGTGCTTCAAATCCTCTTCACATTCAGCAAGCAAGGTTGTGTTTGCATAACACAAGTTTTTAATGAGTCTTCCTCCAATCCTAGTGCCACATTCTTCTTCATACACTACAGCTTCTTGGATTATTTGCTCAGCATACAGATTGAAAAACTATGGTGAAAGGATACAACCCTGACCCCACTCCCTTCCTGATTTTAAACCATGTAATATCCCCTTATTCTGTTTGAATAATAGCCTCCTAGTTTATATACTAGTTCCTCATGAACACAGTTAAGTGTTCTGGAATTCCTGTTCTTCTCAAAGTTTTCCATAATTTGTTATGATCTACATATTTTAATGCTTTTGTCTAGTCAGTAAAACACAAGCAAACCTCTTTCTGGTATTCTTTGCTTCTGGCCAAGATCTGTCTGACATCAGCAATGATCCATCTGACATCAGCAATGACATCAACAATATCATTCCATGTCTTCTTTTGAATCCAGCTTGCATTTCTGGAATTTCCCTGTCGATATAATGCTGTGACTGTTTTTGAATTATCTTCAGCAAAATTTTACTTCTTCAGTAGTGCTTTGCTTATCCAAGGTCTCTTTTCTTTCCACATAAAAGTAGTGATTTGTGTTTCCATGTCCTTAAAGAATGAAGATGGAATATGGGTTGGGATTGCATTGAATCTATAGATTACTTTTGTAGTGTTGACATTTTCACAATGTTCAGTCTTCCTATCCATGAGTACAGTATGTTCTTCCATTTATGTAGATCTCTCACAGTTTTTCCTCATCTTTGGTTTTGGTAGCTGGTGCATAAATTTGAATAATAGTCATATTAACTGGTCTCCCTTATATATCCATATTCCATCAGCATTCTTTAAGAACATGGAAAAATAAATCACTAATTTTATGTGGAAAGGAAAGAGACCTTGCATAAGCAAAGCACTACTGAAGAAGTAAAATTTTGTTGAAGATAATTCAAAAATGGTCGCAGCAGTATATTGAAGATTTTTATCAGCTTCTGCAGTCTAAAATTGACTGAACATGCAAGCAAGATGTGTTAATTACCACTGGTGAATGGAATACAAAAGTTGGAAACAAAGAAGAATCACTGGTAGTTGGAAAATTTGGCCTTCGTGATAGAAATGATGCTGGAAATCTCGTGATAGAACTTTGCAAGACCAATGACTTACTCATTGCAAATACCTTTTTTTCAAAAACACAAATGGTGACTATACATGTGGAGAAGCCAGATGGAATACACAGTAATCAGATTGACTACATCTGTGGTAAGAGGCAATAGAAAAGCTCCACATCTTCAGGCAAAACCAGGCCAGGAGCTGATTGTGGAACAGACCATCAACTGCTAATACGCAAGTTCAACTTGAAGTTGAAGACAATTAAAACAAGTCCATGAGAGCCAAAATATGATCTTCAATATATGCCTCCTGAACTTAGAGATCATATAAATAATATATTTGATGCAATGAACATCAATGACCGAAAACCAGAAGAATTGTGGGATGGCATCAAGAATATCATACATGAAGAAAAAAAGAGGTCATTAAAAAGATGAGAAATGAAGAAAATACCAAAAAGGAATGCAGAAGAGACTCTGAAACTTGCTCTTGAGTGGATAGTAGCTAAAACAAATAGAAGAAATGACAAGATAAAAGAGCTGAACAGAAGATTTCAAAGAGCAGCTCAAGTGAATAAAGCCAATTACTATAATGAAATGTGCAAAGACTTGGAGGTAGAAAACTAAAAGGGAAGAAAATGCTCAGAATTTCTCAAGCTGAAAGAACTGAGGAAAAAATTTAAGCCTCCAGTTGCAATATTGAAAGATTCTATGGGCAAAATAAAAAATGATACAGGAAACATCAAAAGAAGATGGAAAGAATACACAGAGTCACTATAGCAAAAAGAACTGGTAGATCTTCATCCATTTAAGGAGGTGCCATTTGATCAAGAACCAATGGTACTGAAGGAAGAGGTCAAAGCTTCACTGAAGGAAATGGCAAAGAACAAGGGTGCAGGAATTGACAGAATACCCACTGACATGTTTTAACAAACAGATGCCTCCCTGGAGGCACTCATTCGGTTATGCCATGAGATTTGGAAGACAGCAACCTGGACAACTGACTGGAAGAAATCCATATTTTATACCCATTCTAAAGAAAGGTGATCCCAAAGAATGGGAATTATTGAACAATCTCATTAATATCACATGCAAGTAAGATATTACTGAAGATAATTAAAAAACGGTTGAAGCAGTATATTGACAGAACTTCCAGAGGTGCAAGCTGGATTCAGAAGATGACATGGAACAAGGGATATCATAGCTGTTGTCAGATGGATCTTGGCTCAAGACAAAGAATACCAGAAAGATGTTTACTTGTGTTTTATTAACTATGCAAAGGCATTTGATTGTGTGGATCATGACAAATTATGGATAACATTGAGAAGAATGGGAATTCCCAAACACTTGATTGTACTCATGAGGAACCTGTACCTTGACCAGGAGGCTGTCATTAGAACGGAACAAGGGGACACTGTATGGTTTAAAATCAACAAGGGAGTGTGCAAGGGTTGAATCCTTTCCCCATACTTATTCAATGTCTATGCTGAGCAAATAATCCTAGAAACTGGACTATATGAAGAAGAACACAGCATCAAGATTGGAGGAAGAATCATCAAAAACCTGCAATATGTGGATGACACAACTTTGCTTGCTGAAAGTGAGGATGACTTGAAACACTTACTGATGAAGATTGAAGAATTCAGTCTGCAGTATGGATTGCATCTCAATATAAAGAAAACAAAAATCCTCACAACTGGACCTAGAAACAGCATCACGATAAATGGAGAAAAGTTTGAAGTTGTCAAAGACTTTATATTGCGTGGCTCTACAATTGATGCCAATGGAAGCAGCAGTCAGGACATTAGATGATGTATACCACTGGGCAAGTTGGCTGCAAAGGACCTCTTTCAAGTGCTGAGGAGCAAGGATGTCTCTTTGAGGACTAAGGTGTGCCTGACACAAGCCATGATATTTCCAATTGCGTTGTATGCATGTGAGAGCTGGACAATGAATAAGCAAGACCAAAGAATTGATGCTTTGGAGTTGTGGTGTTGACGAAGAATATTGAGACTGCTAAAAGAACAAACAAATCTGCCCTGGATGAAGTGCAGCTGGAATGGTCCTTGGAAGAGAGAATGGCCAGACTTCATCTCGCCTACTTTGGTCATGTTTTCAGAAGGGACCATTCCCTGGAGAAGGATGTCATGCTTGTTAAGGTAGAGGGTCGATGAAAGAGGGGAAGGCCATAAATGAGATGGATGGACACAGTGGCTGTGGCAGTGGGCTCCAGTATAGCAAGGATAGCAGAGCTGACACGGGACTGGGTGGTGTTTCATTCTGCTGTGCATAGGGTTGCTATGAGTTGGACACCACTCGATGGTATCTAACAACAATGACAACTCACAATTTTTGTAGTTTTATTTTTTTAGTTTTCTTTGTATAAGTGTATTACATCCCTGGTAAGATTTATTCCTAAGTATTTTATCTTTTTGGTAGCTAAAGTAAATGGTACTATTTTGCTATTTCCTTTTCAGAGATCTGGGTTAATGTTGAGGTAGCCAACTGATTTTTTTATGTTGATTTTTCTATCCTACTACTATGCTGAATCTTTCAATTTGTTCCAGTAATTTTCTTGCTGAGTCTTTGGGATTTTCTATGTATAGGATCATATCTTCTGCAAATAGTTTTACTTCTTCCTTACCAATTTAAACTAAAAACCAAACTCAGGATTTTCAATACAGTGTGAAATAAAAGTGCTGATAGAGGGCACACTTGTGTCTGGTTCCAATTCACAAGGGGAATGCTTTCAGTCCATCTCTATTGAGAGTAATGTTGGCTGTTGGTTTAACATATATGCTCTTTATTATGTTGAATAATTTCCCTCCTATTCCTGTTTTGCTCAGAATTTTTATCAGGAATATGTGTTGGGTTTTATCAAATGTCTTTTCTGTATCAGTTGATATCATGTGGTTCTTTTCCTTTATTTTACTTATGTGATGGATTATGTTGATTGTTTTTCTAATGTTGAATCATCCTTGCACACCTGGTATGATTCCACTTCATCATGAGGTATTTTATTTATTTATTTATTTAAATATATTGTCGGAGTCTCTTGGCTAGGATTTTATTGATGACTTTTGTGTCTCTCTTCATGAGGGATATTGGTCTGTAGTTTTCCTTCCTTGCGGTATCTTTGCCAGGTTTTAGTTTCAGGGCTTTGCTTGCTTTATAAAATGAATTTGGGAAGAGTCCATACTTTTATATGTTCTGGAGTAGTTTGAGTAGAATTAGTGTTAGCTTTTATCTAAATATTTGATAGAATTCTCCAGTGAAGTTGTGTGGGCCAGGACCTTTTTTGTTGTTGTTGTTCACTCCCTTATTTTGTTATTGATCTTTTCAAATTTTCTACCTGTCTGTGTTAGTTTAGGTAAGCAGTATGTTTCTAGAGATCTGTCCATTTCTCCTTGGTTTTCAAATGTGTACTAAGCACAAATACTTTGTTCAGTGTTTCAGATCAAGAGGTTAGAAAAGTATCTAATAGTTTATTTGATTGGTTCACTAAAGCATAGATTAAGCTGTGGCCCACACTAAATCAAGTCAAAATGCCACACTTGCATTGGTAAACCCCAGAAGAAAGTATCCAAAGTCTTAGGGAGCTTGGCATGTTAGAGGCTATTTATCAGGTTGGATCAACAATCCAGCAATGGCATTTCCAGAGGACACATCTTTTACCTCAACAGTGAAGAACAAATTTTGTGAAGGGTTCCCCAGCATCCTTGAAGACTACTGTGATTGTTACTTTTGTGATTGTTACTACTGTGATTGTCATTTTTGATAGGAACTGTCCTAACTGCAGGAGAACTGGTAGCATAATGCCTAAGGCACTTGACTGCTAACCAGAAGGCTGGTGGTTCAAACTCACCAGCCACTCCTTGGAAGGAAGGTTGGGCAATCTACTTCTGTAGTGATCCTGCCTCAGAAATCCAAGGTGGGGTTGCTATGAGTCAGTCTGACTCGAAGGCACATAACAACAACAATTCTAACTGAATTAAGACACTTAAACCCAATGAGGCTGTTAGAATTTTTGGTGATAGGTGTCAAGTGTTGGCATTTAATTGCCAAAGGCAAAGTGGGTGTGGTTATTGTAATGGACAGTGGATTCAAAGCAGTAAGCAGAATAGTCTGACTCATATAGACTTATGGTGCTACTTAGTCATATTATCCCTTGAAGTGAAATAGATGGGACATCTACTAAATATTTACTTGATGTGTGTGAGCAGAATAATTCTAGTAAAGTAGATGGCTGTCTAATTTGAATTGCTGAGATAGAGAGTCACAGCTCCTCAATCAATTTCCCAGGCTTGGGATTCACAGCATCTTGAATGAAGAGGAGGCTGGGTCACCTTGAGGTATGACCTCACTGTACTGACAAAAATGTATACTGTTAATCTTTATCATAGTCTTTCTCAAAGAGATCTACAATATTTTTTGAAAATAACGTTTATTATGAGAAAGGAAATAATCAGACTTTTTTTTTTTTTTTTTTCATTACTGGATCCTGGCTCTGGCTCTGAACTGACACTAACTCCAGGTAATGTGAAACATCACTGTGGCCCACTGCTCAGAGCATGAATATGTGAAGGTCAGGTTATTCATGGAGTCTTAGCTAAGGTCTGTCTCACAGTGGAGCCAGTGGGTCCCTGAACTCATACTGTAGCAATTCCCCCAAGTCTAGAATGCCTAATTGGAATACATATACTCAGAAACTGGCAGAACCCCCAGAAAGCCTCCCTGACATGTAGAATAAGGACATTATAATAGGAAACACTAGGTGGAAACCAACAGAACTACCTTTAGCTAGAGAGTAGTAAACAAAAAGCAATACCCCTGTGGTAGTTAAGGTTGTGTGCCAGCTTGGCTGGGCTGTGGTTCTGAGTGCTTTGGCAGCTGGATGTAGTTATTCCCCATAATGAGATTGGTGTAGTAAACTCCTCGATGAAATCTGCTATGAGTAGCTGATTAGTTCCTTTGGAGTTTGATCTGGTTCTAGTATGAGTGGGGAAGGTTTGAGAAAGTTCTCTAGGTTTATGGCACATTTAGATTTTGTGTTTGGCCAGTTCTTCATCTATAACTCCTGGACTTGAACCAGTGACCTGCACTGCTGCCTGCTGATCTTATGATTGTGTTAATTCACCTGTCTATCTTGTGTTTGTCAGCCTCAGTAGCTAGTAGCTGCATGAGTCAGAAGAAACCTTCCACTCCAGTGGTCCTGTAACAACAGGTTGAGGGGCCTTCACCCAGCCCTTAAAACTGGCACTCTGAATTCTGACTTTTAGCCTTCTAAACTGTACGAGAATAAATTCCTGTTTGTTAAGGCCACCCACTTATAGTATTACTGTTATAGCAGCACTAGAGAACAAAGACAACCCCATTTCTGGAGGGACTGCAGAGATCAGTGCCACCTTCAGTCACTGGAAGGATGCAGGGTGGTGATTACTACCACATCCACATTCAACTCACCTATCTGCCCTGTGCAAAAAACAGATGAATCTTGGAGAATGACAGTGCATTGTTGTAAACTTAAACAGGTGGTGACTCCAATTACAGATGCTCTTCCAGATGTGGTTTCATTACTTGTGCAAATTAATGCATTTCCTTGTACCTGGTATTTAGCTAATGCCTTTTCCTCCATGATGTTTCAAAAAATTACCAGAAGCAGTATGCTATAAGCTGGTAATGGTATGACATACCTCGGGGGCATGGAAACTCGCTAGCCCTATGTCATAATTTATTCCATAGGGAACTTGATCACCTTTACCTTATAAAAGAAATCACATTGGTCTGTTACATTGATGACAACGTGTTGATTGGACCTAGTAAGGAAGAAGTATCTATCCATGATTCTAGACTGATTGACAATATATTTGCATGCTAGAGGGTAGGGAATTTACACAAAAAAATTCAGGTACTTTGAACCTCAGTGAAATTTTCAAGGTTCCAGTGGTGTAGGTCATGTTAAGAGATTCCATCCAAAGTGAAGGATAAGATGTTACATCTGTTACCTCCTACAACTAAAAAGGAGGCAAAATGTCTAATGAGTCTCTTTGGAGTTTGGAGACAACATATGCCTCATCTGGATGTGCTGTTGTTAGGTTGTTGTTAGGTGCCGTCGAGTTGTTTCCAACTCATAGCAACCCCATGCACAGCAGAATGAAACACTGCCCGATCCCACACCAGCTCCATGATCCCTGCTATACTTGAGCTCATCATCACAGCCACCACATCAATCCATCTCGTTGAAAGCCTCCCCCTCTTTGGTCAACCCTCCACCATACCAAGCATGACATCCCTCTCCAGGGAATGGTCCCTTCTGACAACATGACTGAAATAGGTGAGACAAAGTCTGGCCATTCTCGCTTACAAGGAGCATATCGGGTGCACTTCCTCCAGCACAGATCTGTTAGTTCTTTTAGCAGTCCATGGTACTTTCAGCATTCTTCACCAACACCACAACTCAAAAGCATCAATTCTTCTTCGGTCTGCCTTATTCATTGTCCAGCTCTCACATCCATAT
>NW_006921827.1:2109919-2155672 GCF_000298275.1 Orycteropus afer afer | reverse complement strand
TCTACAGCTTTTTCTCTTCAATTTGAGTGGTGCCACATCAGCAAATGGAGGTATCGAAAGCTTTACTTTATCCATAGGACTAAGGCTGGGTTTCCTCAGATGATGCAGCTCTTTCCCTGTCCTATTTTGAGAGCCTTCTAACCTAACCGGACTATTCATAAAGTTGTGCAGTAGTGTATCAAACAGTATTTCTTTGTTATTCATAAGGTTTTCCCTGGCTAATTATTTGAGAAGTGGACAGCCTCCTCCTTCTTCCTAATCTGTATCAGTCTGTAAGTTGGGCTTATACCTGTGCACCATGTGCATCCCACTGGGTTGGAAACACCAGTGGCTAAGCTTCAAAACTCACATCAACATGTCACCACAGTAGGACAAACTGACAGACAAGTTTGTCTCCCTGTTTGAAACCTCTCATACCACCCTTACCTGGTCCCTGCAGCTGACTCCTCCTCTGTCTAGATTCGTAGGCCTTTTAATCCCCTTTCTCACTCTGTCCCACTCTGCTGCTTTGGACGTGCCTGAGTTCCTCTCCTCACCTGGATCCCTGTGGCTGCCTGCTCCTCTGTCCGGGTTCCTGGCTTTTAATCCCCTTTTTCTTGCTCTCCCATCCTGCTGCCTTGGGCATGCCTTAGTTCCCCCTCCTCACCTGGATCTCTGAGGGTGGATGTGCTACTTCACCCTATTTATCAAGGGATTTGAAAAGCTGCTAGTTGAATGTGGCTCAGAATAGGATAAAGTTTCCCAAGAAGTTCAGACTGCCTTGCAAAATGCTCTGCCATTTGAGCCGTATGATACAGCTGATCCAATGCTGCTTGTAGTGTCAGTGAAGATAGATATGTTGTTTGTAGTCTTTGATAGGTTCTTATTGGTGAACCATAACACAGACCCTTAGGATTGGAGCAAAACCCTACCATCCTCTGCAGATAACTACTCTCCTTTTGAGAAAAGACTGAATGCTTAACCATGGGACACCAAGTCACCGTGTGTCCTGAGCTGCCCATCATGAACTGGATGTTGTCTCACACAAAGAGTCTTAAAGTTAGATATGCACAGCAACACTCCATTATTAAATGGAAATTATATATATGATATTGGACTGGAGAACCTGAAGGCACAATTAAGTTAATTGTGCACTCCAGGTCTGCACCTATGGCCTCATGGGTAGTTCCTTATGATAAGTTGACTGAGAAAGAGAAAAGTTGTGCTGGGTTTACAGATGACTGTATGTGATATGCAGGCATCACTCACAAGTGGACTGCAGTGGCACAGCAGCTACTTTGAGAGCTTCCTGAAGGACAATGATGAAGAGAAATCCTCTCAGTGGGGAAAGCTTCAAACATTGTACCTGGTTGTTCATTTTGCTTGGAAGGTGAGAGGGCCAGATGGGTAATTGTATACTTACTCATGGACTGTGGCCAATGGTTTGGCTGTACGGTCAGGAACTTGGAAGGAACATAATTGGAAAATCAATGATAAAGATGTATGGGGAAGAGGTATATGGATAGACCTCTTTGAATGGGCCAAAGTGAAGATATTTGTGACTCATGTGACTGTTCAGCGAAAGATGAATAGAGGAGTATTTTAACAATTAACTGGATAAATGATGTGTTCTATGGAAACCTCCTTTCCCAGTCATCCTCTTTGCCCAGCCACCCCTGACTATTGACCAATGACTTCATGAAAAAAGTGACCATGGTCATAAGATGGAGGTTATACATGGGCTCAGCAGCATGGACATTCACTCACCAATACCAACTTGGCTACAGCCACTGCTGAGTGTCTAATCTCCCCACAGCAGAGACAGACCCTGAATCTCCAATATGGCACCATCATTCTGAAGTAGCAGGCTTGATAGAATGATGAAATGGCTATTACAGAGCCAGCTAGGTCACAATACCTTGCAATGTTAGGACAAAGTTTTCAGGAAGTTGTATGTGCTCTCATCTAATATATGGTGTTCTTTCTGCTATAGCCAGGATTCATATGTTTAAGAATCAAGGAGTGAAAATAGGAGTGGCACCACTCACTGTTATCCCAGTGACAAACTTGCAAATTTTTGCTTCTTGTCCCCAGGACCCTATGCTCTTATGTCAGAGATCATAATTCCAAAGGGAGAAATTTTCCCACCTGGAGACACAGCACTTAATTCATTGAACTGGAAATTTAGAATTCCACCCAATCACTTTGGGCTCCTCAAGGCTTTGGATCAACAGGAAAAGAGCATTCCATACTGGTTTATGTGACTGATCCTGATTATCAAGGAGAAATTGGACTGATAATAGATAATGGAGTTAAAGAAGAGAATGTCTGGAATATAGGAGATCTTTGCTCTGTGACTAAAGTCAGTGGAAAATTACAGGAACTCAGTTCTCACATAATGAAGGTTTAGGTCATCTCCCTAGACAGACAACCTAACCAGCTGAGATGCTTGCTGTGGACAAAGGGTATAAGGGAATACAGAATGGGTGGTGGAAGGTCATGTGGTCATAACCAGTATTTAGAACTATCAATTGCAGAAACAAAGACTGTAATTGTTTTGATAGTTTTGCCTTGTTTTTTTATACATTTATGTGATGTGTCCCATTACTTATAAAATAAAAGATATAAATGGGACTAGTGAATTTCCAGTTGTTCACATATCTGCTGTGTCATGTTAGGCACAAGTTTGACTTTATAATTGTCTTCATTTAGATATTATGTATGGTTTAAGGAGATATGTACAATTTCCAAGTGGACAAGGGATGGACTGTGATGGTTAATGTTATGTGTCAACTTGGCTAAGCTACGATTCTCATTGGTTTTGTAAGACTTTGGATTGATTACGCTTCCTTAAAGTAATACAATGTAGCCATCCTCTATTTTGTGATCTGATGTGAGATGCCAGTCAGTTGAAAAGCCCATCAGTTTCCTTGGGGATCAGTAGCCTGCATCTAATATATATTTGGTATTCTGTCAAAGTTAGATCCCTCTGGACACTGCCTCCACATTTTCATGCTTTGATCTCCTGTTCTTGGGACATGAACCTACTATCTGACCTGCAAAGTTTGAGTTTGTTAGCCCCTGTAACCATGTGAGTCAGGAAAGGGCCTCCGATCTGATACCTAACTCATGGATTTGCAACTTGCCAGCCTCCATAACAGCATGAACTATTTACTTGAAATAAATCCTTGTTTACAAAGAGCACTTGTGGTGCAGTGGTTAAAGAGCTTGGATGCTAACTGAACGGTTGGCAGTTTGAACCTACCAGATGCTGCATGGAAGAAAGATGTGTCAATCTGCCTCCATAAAGATTTATAGCCTTGCAAACAATACGGGGTAGTTCTATTCTGTTCTATAGGATCACTATGGGTTAGAATCAACTCTGTGGCAGTATGTGGGTATGTATGTTTTCAATGAGCCCTGGTGGCACAGTGGTGAAAGCCCTTGGCTAATTGATAGGTCAATAGTTTGAACCCACCAGCTACTCTGTAAGAGAAAGATATGGCAGTCTGCTTCTGTAAAAATTTATAGCCTTGGGAACTTTATGAGACAGTTCTCTATCTACAGGAGTTGGAAATGACTCTTTGGCAGTGAGTTTTAGTACACTTTACTTGTTTTGTTCCTCTAGAGAACCCAGCCTAAGATATCAGGTAGCGTAGTGCCTAAGGCATTTGACTGCTAACCAGAAGACTGGCAGTTCAAACCTACCAGCCACTCCTTGGAAGGAAGATTGGGCAATTTACTTCCGTAGAGATACTACCTCAGAAACCCAAGGAGTGGTCACTATGAGTTGAATTGACTCGACAGCAGTAAGTTTGGTTTTCTTTTTTTTAGTGTCACTCTAACAGAAAATGCCACAAATGGGTGGCTTTAACAAACAGGAGTTTATTCTCTTACAGGTTTGGAGGCTTCAAATCTGAGTTTGAAATGCCAAGCTCTAGGGGCTGGGTGAAGGTCCCTCAACATTGGGCTTTAGCTCTGCCTCTTGCTCCTGTCCCACTGGAGCTAGATGTTTCTCTTTACTCAGGCAGCTGCTGGCTGCTGAGGCTAATAAGCCCAAGGTCGTCAAATATAATAGCACAGTCCCAATATTACCAAACAATGCGTCAGACTACTAGTTCAAGTTGAGAGACAGTCTCAATATTGACAGGAAACATGGCAGGCTGCTAAATGAAAACTCGTTTACATACAGGGTTCAAGCATACCTTAAAACTGCAGACCTTTCTCAACATTTCTCCTTATATACTGGAAGCAGACCACATCCCTAAGGCTCAGCTGATCCAGTGGATTCCACCATGGAGTTGATTACCAATCTTATCATGGAGAATAATTATAACCAGCTGTCCAGCCACTCAAAACCAGGCCCAGCCAAGTTGACACATAACTACTTAACTACCACATCATGTAAGAGGAATCAAATAATATTTGGTCTTTGGGGTTGGGCTTATCTCACTTAGCAATAGATTTTCAAGGTTCACTCATGTTATAGTATGTATCAGAATTTTATTTTTCTTTATGGTTGAATAATATTCCATCATATGTATATGCCACATTTTGTTTATCCATTCATCTGTTGATAAACCTTTGAGTTGTTTCCACATTTTGGCTCTTGTGAATAACCCAGCTTTGAACATTGGTGTTCAAATATCTATTTGAGTTTCTGATTTCAACTTCTTTATTTAATCTCCCATTATTGAAAAAGAAATTAATGTTCAAACAAGTTTAGTAACTTGTAGAAAGTGGCACAGAATAGGAAGCAAAGTAACTGTTACTCAAACCCAGTCAGCCCTGACTTCAAGATCAGGCTTTTCCCATATGCAAAGTTTTCTCTCCTCTTAAGACAGGGAAAGAAGTCATCTGGCCTCTGGGATTGGAAGGGGATATTCTTGGCTAAGGCATGTCTTTTAGAATCTTCTCATATATCAAAAAATAGGCAGCTGATAAAATCTCTGACTCTCCATGTGCCCTAGAAGCGGACATAGGAACCCCACTTTTCCTAGGCCTTCTTTTAAGAATTGCAGGAGACATTTTTAGCTACTACATAAATCTGTCAGCACCACTAAGCAGGGCTAAGTGGGGTTTTCCTGAGAATTGTTAGGGAATTTGAGGTTTGGACAAACAGGGAAAAAGTAGGTACTAGGAAATAGTTAACATTGGATATAGGGAATACAGAACCAATTCATGTCAAAATAAGTAAGCAAGTGTCTTGATGATTAGTTTGAGATAGAATCTAATGAGAAAGGGACCTTGGAGTTCTGCCAGGACTCTGGAGAAAGAGGTCAAGAATTATTCTGAGGTCAGGATGGTGAATTGGAGAAATGAGAGGAGACTGCCTTGACAGAAGTGATATTTGTGTCTGCAGTGGCCTTTGCTAAGTAGGGACAAAAAACATTGGTAGAACAGTGGGATCTGAACTGCTAACTGAAAGGTTGGTGGTTTTAACCCACCAGCCACCCTGTGAGAGAAAGCGTGACAGTGGCTTCTGTAAAGATCACTGTCTTGAACAGCCTATGGAGCATTCATTTCTGCCCTGCACAGTCACTTTTAGTTATAATTGACTTGAAAGTAACAAATATTTTTTATTTTTATTTTTTGTAAGCAGGGACATAATGCATATGAGACCAGACAATATGTAATAGGAAAATTCTAATCAGCTTTCTTTTTCTTTTTTCCAAATTAGGTTGTAGAACAAGACTTTTGTGTACTCTGTTGTGCCAATTGAGCATGATGTCCCCTGAGACTATGGTCCCAAATGAGCAGGCCTAGTGATTCTCTCTCTCAAAGTGTTTGATTGTCTCTGAGAAGTTATTCCAACTCTATCTTCTGTAGCTTCTGTAATGTATGTGGCTAATTTTGTAGCACAAGCACATATATAAGACTACCTTCAGCCAAATCTATCCTTGGTCTAGGGTATATTTCTGCTCGCATACCCCCACCTAATCTTGTCACTTGTCAATGCATTTATTCATAGCCTGGTATTTGGTACTAGTGGTAATGCAGTATTATGAATGTAATAGTATTTGCCTCTGTTGTCTATATCTTATGTGCACATTTCAGTGTCCTCATGCTTGTCACAAACTCTTTCCATACCATCCCTCCCCTCACCCAAATCAACATGTGACCGCCAACTAGTCTGAAATGTTCCTTCCCCCCCTCCCCCCGGCGGCCAACAAAGTTAATTTCCTCCCTGAGTAAACTTTAACTTGACTTTTTTACAATAAAGGGCTCATACAATATCTGTTGTCCTTCTGTAATTGACTTATTTCACTTAGCATAATGTCCTCTAAATTCATCCACGTTGTGAGATGGTTGGTGTATTCTTCATTATTCTTTGATGTTGTGTAGTATTCCATTGTGTGAATGTACTATAGTTTGGTTATCCATTCATCTGTTGATGGGCATTTAGGTTGTTTCCACCTCTTTGCTGCAGTGAATTGTGCTGTGATGAACATGGGTGTGCATAGTCTGTTCATGTCCGTCTCTCACCTCTTTAGGATATATTCCTAGTAGTGGAATTGCTGGATCAAATGGTATTTCTATTTTCAGTTTTTTTAAGGAAATTCCATAACATTTTCAATAATGGTTGTACCATTTTGCAGTCCCACCAGCAATATATGAGAGTTTGCAGCAGTATGTTGACAGAGAACTTCCAGATGTTCAAGCCAGATTCAGAAGAGGACGTGGAACAAGGGATATCATAGCTGTTGTCAGATGGATCTTGGCTCAAAGTAGGGAATACCAGAAAGATGTTTACTTGTGTTTTATTGACTATGCAAAGGCATTTGATTGTGTGGATCATGACAAATTATGGATAACATTGAGAAGAATGGGAATTCCCGAGCACTTGATTGTACTCTTGAGGAATCTGTACCTTGACCAGGAGGCTGTCGTTCAAACAGAACAAGGGGACGCTACATGGTTTAAAATCAAGAAGGGAGTGCGTCAGGGTTGTATTCTGTCTCCACACTTATTCAATCTATATGCTGAGCAAATAATCCGAGAAGCTGGACTATATGAAGAAAAACGTGGTATCAGGATTGGAGGAAGAATCATTAACAACCTGAGATATGCAGAGGATACAACTTTGTTTGCTGAAAGTGAGGATGACTTAAGGCACCTACTGATGAAGGTTGAAGAATACAGTCTGCAGTATGGATTACATCTCAACATAAAGAAAACAAAAATCCCCACAACTGGACCAATGAGCAGCATCACAATAAATGGAGAGAAGATTGAGGTTGCCAAAGAATTCACGTTGCTTGGTTCTACAATCGATGCCAACGGAAACAGCAGTCAGGACCTTAGACGACGTGTAGCATTGGGAAAGTCAACTGCGAAGGAACTGTTTCAAGTGCTGAGGACCAAGGATATCTCCTTGAGGACTAAGGTGCGCCTGACACAAGCCATGATATTTCCAATCGCCTCATATGCATGTGAGAGCTGGACAATAAATAAGGAAGACCGAAGAAGAGTTGATGCTTTTGAGTTGTGGTGCTGGCGAAGAATGCTGAAAGTATCGTGGACTGCTAAAAGAACTAACAGATCTGTCCTGGAGGAAGTGCAGCCAGAATGCTCCTTGGAAGCAAGAATGGCCAGACTTCGTCTCACCTATTTTGGTCATGTTGTAAGAAGGGACCATTCCCTGGAGAAGGATGTCGTGCTTGGTAGGGTGGAGGGTCGACGAAAGAGGGGGAGGCCTTCAAGGAGATGGATTGATATGGTGGCTGCTATGATGGGCTCAAGTATAGCAGGGATTGTGGGGCTGGTGCGGGATTGGGCAGTGTTTCGTTCTGCTGTGCATGGGGTCGCTATGAGTCGGAAACGACTTGACGGCACTTAACAACAACAACAACAATCTCTCTGCCACCTCACCAGCATTTGTTATTTTCTGTCTTGTTGAACTTTGCTATCATTCCTGGGTGAGATGGTATCTCATTGTTGTTTCGATTTACATCTCTCTAATGGCTAATGATCATGAGTATTTCCTCCTCCTGTGTTTGTTGGCTGCTAGTAAAGCCCCTTAAGTGAAGTGTCTGGTCATGTCCTTTGCCCATTTTTGAATTGGGTTGTTTATCTTGATGTTGCAGTGTTGAAATTTTCTATAAATTTTGGAGACAACTCCCTTGTCAGACATGTCATAGCCAAATATTTTTTCCCAATCTATAGGTTCTCTTTTTACCCTTTTGGAGAAGTCTTTCAATGTGCATACGAATTTAATTTTTAAATGGTCCCAGTCATCTAGTTTCTCTTTCACTACCTGTACATTTTGGGTTATGCTTGATAGTCTATTTATGCTGTAGATTAGTGCCCCTAGATTTGTCCCTGTTTTATTTTTTGAACTTTATAGTTTTGGATTTTACATTTAAGTCTTTGATCCAACTTGAATTAGTTTTTGTGTATGTGGTGAGTATGGGTCTTGTTTCATTTCCTTGTATGTGGTTATCCAAATTTGCTAGCACTATTTGTTAAAAAGGCTATCTCTGTCCCATTTAATGGGTTTTGGTCCTTTGTCAAAGATCAGCTGTCCATACATGGATGGATCTATTTCTGGGTTTTTGATTCTTTTCTATTGATCTATCTATCACTGTACCAATACCACACTGTTTTAACTACTGTGACTGTATAGTAGATTTTGAGATCTGGGATTGTGAGGCCTCTTACTTATTTTCTTCTTCAGCAGTGTTTTGCTTATCTGAGGTCTCTTTCCTTTCCATATGAAATTAGTGATTGGTTTTTCCATGTCCTTAAAAAATGTTGATTGAATCTGGATTGGGATTGCAATGAATGTGCACATTGCTTGGGTAGTATTGACATTTTCACAATATTTAGTGTTCACACTTATGAACAATACATGTTCTTCCATTTATGTAGATCTTTTATAGTTTCCTGCAATAGTATATTTGTACCTACAAATACAAATAGACCTATTAGTATAGGTATTTTGTGTCCCTGCTAAGATTTATTCCTAAGTATTTTATCTTTTTGGTAGTTATTATAAATGGTATTGTTTTCCTTATTTCCTTTTCAGAGGCCTTTTTGTTGATGTAGAGGCATTTAACTGATTTTTGTATGTTACCCTTGTATCCTGCCACTTTGCTGAACCTTTCTGTTAGTTCCAGTAATTTTTTGTGTTTTATTTTTTAATTTTTTTTGCTGAGTCTCTTGGGTTTTCTATGTATAGGATCATGTCCTCTGTGAATAGAGATAACTTTACTTTTTATTGGCCAGTTTGAATGTCTTTTATTTCTCTTTCTTGCTTTATTGCACTGGCTGGGGCTTCCAATACAATGTTGAAAAGAAGTGGTGATAGAGGGCATCCCTATCTGGTTCCCATTTGCAAGGGGAATGCTTTGAGTATTTCTCTGTTAACAATAATGTTGGCTATTGGTTTGTGTATATGTTCTTTATTATGTTGAGTATTTTCCCTTCAATTCCTATTTTGCTGAGAGTTTTGAACAGGAATTGGTATTGAATTTTATCAAATGCCTTTTCTGCATCAATTGGTATGATTATATGATTTTTTTATGTGATGGATGACACTGATTGTTTTTCTAATGTTGAACCATCCTTGCATAGCAGGTATGACTCCCACTTGATCACGGTGCATTATTTTTTTGATATGTTGTTGAATTCTGTTGGCTAGGATTTTGTTGAAGATTTTTGAGTCTATATTCATGAGAGGTATTTGTAGTTTTCCTTTTTAGTTGTATCTTTCCCTGGTTTTCCTATCAGTGTTATGTTTGCTTCATAGAATGAATGTGGGAGCATTACATCTTTTTATATGTTCTGGAATAGTTTTGAGTACTACAGGTGTCAGCTCTTCCCTAAATATTTGGTAAAATTCTCCAATGAAGATGTCTGGGCCAGGACTTTTATTTTATTTTTTGGGGGTGTAGGGAGTTTTTTTTATGACCTACACAATTTCTTCTTTTGTATGGTTCTGTTCACATATTCTGTGTCTGACTGTGATAGTTTATGTAGGTCTTATGTTTTTAGAAACTTGTCAATCTCTTCTAGGCTCTCAAATCTGTTGGAGTACAGTTCTTTATAATATGCTTTTATTATCTGTTTTAATTTCCGTTGGTTCTGTTGTGATTTCACCCTTTTCATTTATTATTTGTATTATTTGCATCTTCTCTTTCTTTTCCTTTGTTAAATTTGTCAGTGGTTTGTCAATTTTATTAATCTTTTCAAAGAACCATCTTCTTTTTTTGTTGTTTTTCTCTGTTATTTAAAATTTTCTGCTTCATTTATACCTGCTCTGATCTTTATTATTTCCTTACATCTGGATACTGTTGTAGGTTTCTTTTGTTGCTCTTTTTCTGATTGTTGGAGTTGCTGAGTTAATGAGTTGATTTTGATTCTTTCCTTTTTTTAAATTTACCTTTTTAAAAGAGTTTTTAGTGTTGTGAAAATATATAAAGAACATTGCATCTGCCAATTCAATTTTCAAGTGTACAATTCAATAAAACCAATTACATCAATCATGTTATATACATGTCACCAATATCTGCCTCCAAAATCTCATAAACAAAAACTCTTTTGCTACCTAAACAGTGAATTCTCCCCTCACCTCTCCCTCTTTCCTCTTTATGATGAATGCATTTATTGCTGTAAATTGACCTCTGAGTACTGCATTTGCTGTGTCCCAAGGGTTTTAGTAAGTTGCATCTTCATTCTCATTTGTTTCTAGGAATTTTATATTTCCTGCTTTTTTTCTTCTGTTACTCAGTAGTTTTTGAGCAGTGTATTCTTCAGTTTCCACATATTTGATATTTTTTCCTTGATTTTCATATTATTGATTTCTAATTTTATAGTATTGTGATCTGAGAAGATGCTTTGTAGTATTCCAAAGTTTTTGAATTTATTGAGGCTTGTTTTGTGTCCTAACATATAGTATGTTCTGGAGAATGATCCATGTGCACTGGAGAAGAATGTGTATTGTGCTTTTGTTGGGTGGAGTGCTCTGTATATATCTATGAAGTCAAGTTAGTTGATCGTGTTGTTGAGTTCTTCTGTATCTTCATTGGTTTTTTTTTTTTTTTTTTTTTCTAGTTGTTCTATCCCTCCTTGAAAGTGGTGTGTTAAGGTCTCCTATTATTACTGTAAAGTTGTCTATTTTTCCTTTTAATTCAATGTATATTTGCTTTATGTATTTGGAAGCTCTTTGACTGAGTGCAAGCATATTTATTATGGTAATGTTCTGTTGGTCAATTGACCTTTAGAGTATCACATAGTGTCCTTCTTTGTCCCTTATGCTTTTTTTTTACCTTGAAATCTATTTTATCAGAATTTAATACTGCCACTTCTGCTCTTTTTTGGTTGCCAAAATCAGCTTTCTTAATAAGTGGGTAAGGTGTAAGCCAATATTGAAAACAGAAAATTCAACTTAGTTCTGGACATGTTAGACTATTCTTGTTTCTTGAGTGATGTTGCAGGGTTTCTAGAGAATGGGGGGGGGGCAGGTAGCTGACAGAGGAAATCTCAATCCAGAGAAATTGCCTGTTTTAAAAGTTTTTCTACATTGAGCATTGTTTTCCTTCTAGCTGAGTCATATAAAACCTGACACATTTAGACAACACATATTGGTTAAAAAGAAGTACACACTTTGTATTTATAGAACTGTGCATAATGTAGAAAGAGGTAACATATAAAGAAAATATATTATATGATTAAGTATTTTTCCCATGATGAATAAAAATGATATTATCAAGGACTATCTCCAAAGTCGTTTTTTTTTTTCTCTTTCTTTTTTTAATTTTTTCAGATGTAAGGAGAACCTATTACAATAAGGACAACTTTATTAAATATGTTACAGATACTTTTTTTCCTTAGCAATTATTAACTTTTTTTTTTTTTTTTTTTTTTTTTATGAAACAATGTCTTGAATATTGAGTAGTCTGAGTTTAGTAAGTGTCTTTGCTGTATTATGCAAATTATGCTTCTGGTTTGTTCATGATTTTCTTCCCCCTTATAGAAAAGAGAAGGAGCTCTGGTAGCACATTGCCTAAGGCATTTAACTGCTAATCAGAAAATTGGCAGTTCAAAACCACCAGCTATCCCATGGAAGGAAGACTGGGCAATCTAATTCCGTAAAGATTTACTGCCTCAGAAACCCAGTAGGAGTTGCTATTAGTCAGTATTGACTTGATGGCAGTGAGTATGGTGTTTTCGTTTTGTTTTGTTTTTGGTTTATAGGAAAGAGGACACAGTAAGTATGTCTTTTCATTTAAAAGTTACACATTGTTGCTGATTAGGTTATAGCTATCCCTTTCTCATAGATCAAATTAGGTCTATAGGAAGTGGGAGACAAAATTATTAGATCACATTTTCTATGGGACATGCTTCTTGAATTTGATTTCCTTAGAGCACATGTATGTTTCAATCAACTTTATACTTGATTTTTAAATTTTGGTACCCTGCTAGACAGCCATTGAAGGCCCTTGGTAAGGACAGGATTGTGTCAGAAAAACATGCTGGAAGGATGCAAGGCAGTGGTCAGTCCCAGAAAATGTTACTGGATCTTCTATATGAAATGAATAAAAATAATGTAGTCAGAAACTGAAAAAGCAAGTTTGCAATATGTATTTGGAAAGTGAGATACCCGTCAAAAGAATTGATAAGTTAACTTGGTTTTATATTAATTTGCCACCCTACAGTCAAAATAAAGCCAACATCTATTTTATGCTAGTAAATAGGGAATAATTTAATATTTGAACAAATAAATGCTAGTTAAATAATGTATGATGACCATAAATGTATTACTTGCTAAAGGTTGACAGAATAACTTCGTTCTATTTGCTCATTGAGGAGATGAACTGGAATCATCTGCTATAAGATATATTTTAGGTCCTATTTAAATTTAATGCAATGAGAAAAGAATACCATTAATTTAATTTATGTTCTGGGTTGAAGCTTAGATTGCGTACTGAGCTTGGAGAACTTTTTAGAGTTCATTGATATTAATGCAAATGGACTCAATTGCTACTGGGAATTTCATCCAGTAAATTAAACTGAAATGACTAAAGTTAGACAATTTTTCTTGCCCAGTTTCATTTCTTTGTTTAAGCTATTGATCAACTCAGGTAAAGTACATCTTGAAACAAAAGACAGTAAGGCTTAGAATACAGTAATAACTAGAAATTAAATATAGCTTTTACATTATAAAGGAATTTTAATAGAATAAAGGCTTTCTTAGTCCTAATCAGATAATTCTTATCTTCCCATGTAACATCTCTAATATGCACACACAGAATTTTTGCCTTGATTGATGTGGCTGCCACACTATCAGGTATGCTCCTCAGTTATAAATAAGGAATGGTTTGAACTTTAAAGAATCAAAATAATCTGAAATGACAGATATATCCAGTATATGTTGTTATTGTTGTTGTTCTGTGTCGTCATGTCAGACCCAACTCATAGCAACCCCTCCTTGGATTTCCGAGGTGGTATCACTATGGAAGTAGATTGCCCAATGTTCCTTATGAGGAGTGGCTGGTGGATTTGAACTGCCAGGCTTCAGGTTAGCAGTCAAGTGCCTTAGGCACTATGCTACCAGAGCTCCTATATCCAATATATGTTTTTGTGGTTGTTATGTGCTGTCGAGTAGGCCCCGACTCATAGTGATCCCCGACTCCTTGGGTTTCCAAGGCAGTATCACTATGGAAGTAGGATTGCCCAACCTTCCTTCCGAGGAGTGGCTGGTATGAATCAGGGCCGACTAGACGGCACATAACAACAACAATATCCAATATATAGAATCCATAAAAAAGTTTCTGTCCAGAAATTTTAAACTGATCTTTGTTAAGAAAGACTTTCAATTTCAAGCATTCACTTGGATATTTTGATCTGGAATGTGACAACTTGCCTTGTTCAAAAAATTAAAAAAAAAAAAAGGATTTGGCTGCTAGCCAAAAGGTCAACAGTTCAAACCCACCAGCTGCTCTGCAAAAGGAAGATGGGATGATCTACTACCATAAAGATTTACTGCCTGAGAAACCCAATGGGGCTTGCTATGAGTTGATTTGACTTGATGGCAGTGAGTTTGGTTTTTATGTTTTTTATACTTGAAAATATGTATTTGGAGAATATTATTTAAAAGAAAACCCTGTCCTGATTTTCCAATTTGAGTCATGTGCTGTGTGTTAGACTGGGTTCTCTAGAGAAACAAAACCAGTAAAGCTTATATATATATATAGAGAGAGAGAGAGAGAGAGAGAGAGAGAGAGAGAAGAGAGATTTATCTTAGGAAAGTGGCTCACACACTTATGTTGTTGTTGTTATGTGCCATCAAGTCAGATCCCACTCACAGCAACCCCTCCTTGGGTTTCTGAGGCAGTATCACTACAGAAGTAGATTGCCCAACCTTCCTTCTGAGAAGTGGCTGGTGGGTTTGAACCACCAGTCTTCTGGTTAGCAGTCAAGTGCCTTAGGCACGAGGCTACCAGAAGCTGGCAAGTCCAAAGTTCCTGGATCAAACATCAAGCTGGAGACTTTTCTCGATTCTTGATGCCGCAGGGGCTGAGGAGCTCAGAGTTGGCAGGTAGTAAACTGGCTGTTGACTCCAATGAATGATGAATCCAAGATCTCCAGGCAAAATGGTGGATTGTTCACTCACGGACAGTTGTAGGCAGCACAACAGATTCCCAATCCACAGAAGAATGTCTCCTCTCCCAGGATGTCCACAGATATACTAGAAGCAGGCCACACCCCTAGGAAAACTCCCTTTCAACAGATTGGCCATGCAAAACATAGTCATCTGATCCCATCATGGGAACAACCAAACCACAACAGCTCAAACCGCACAGAATTGTGTTCCAGCCAAGTTGACATACAGCTCCAACTATTACAGGCAGTTTCTATCCGATATCATGTTTCTTATAGCTTCTTATGCTATACCTATAAAATACTGCATTTCTCTGTATTTGTTAGCTAGGTAATATTAGCTTAAAATTTTATCTCTGATTTTAGATGAAAGAATCACTTGAAAGAAGAAAGACATGCATGTGAAAGCCAATGTCTAAAAATAGTTTCTGAATATGAAGCAAAGAAAACTGCAGTCTTCCTAATAATTAGAGATGTGTGAGGGTGCTGATGTGGAGCCATATGACTTAGATTTGGATAGAGAAAGAAAATGGGGAATAAAATCCTCTTGAGAGAGAAGAGTTTTAACTTTTTATTTATTTATTCATTCATATGAATAACAGCTGAAGGCTTTTAACCACCGTGCCACCAGAACTCCTTCCAATACTCCGAGGTATACATTATTTACACCTTATTTAGAAGATTCTGATTTAAACAGACACATGCACACACACACACACAAGTATATGTCACCTAAGAGATCAAGACAAGTTTGTATTTACAAATGTGCAATATATGCTTCTCAGAAGGTTGTAAAATTAAGCACACAGATAACATGGCATAACATTGTAAGTCAAACCAAACAAAATGAATCATCATCAAATTATATGATAGATATTTTTAATTCCATTCGGTTAGACACATCTGTGATAGAGTCACAGTCTATAAATTATCACAGTGATTGTTATATACTGTAGAATGAGTTGCTATATATTTATACACTATTTCTCTTATCCACAATTGGATAGTAAATGATTGCAAATGACTGACTTTCAGAGTTCTAAAAATACATGGTTTGTGAAATGCAGAAATCCTCTCCAAAACCCATCAAATATTCTCACTTCAAAAAAATTCCTTCAAACTACTTAAAAATACAAAAAATAACTAAGAAATATTTATTACTGGCAAATTTTTCTAACCATGACACATGAAAATTTCAGGAGCTAGACTAAGATTTGACTTCATTTTTTAAAGTAAAGAAAGTAAAATTAACATAAAAAATAGAATAATTCTAATTCTGTAAAATTATACATGATTCAGAACTTCTATGCATAGCTATCTATGACAACTTTGCTTTTTTCAAAGTAAAGAGGATATGAAGCAATTACTTGTGAAGATCAAACTCTTCAATATGGATTACACTTAAGCATAAGGAAACAAAAATCCTCAGAATATGGGCCAATAAACAACATCATGATAAATGAAGAAAAGCTTGTCAAAGATTTAATTTTTTCTTGCTTCTGCAATCAACATCCATGTAAGCAACAATCAAGAAATCAAACAATGTATTGCACTGAGCAAATCTGGTCCAAAAGATCTCTTCAAAATATTAAAAAGCAAAGATGTCACTCTGAGGCCAGGTGAGCCTGACCCAAGCCAGAGTATTTTTAATGGGTTCATATGCATGCAAAAACTGTACAATGAAAAAGGAAGACCAAAGAATTCATGCCTTTGAATTATGAATTTGGCAAAGAATATTAAATATACTATGGACTTCTAGAAAAACAAACAGGTCTGTCTTGGAAGAAGTACAGCCATAATTCTCTTAGATTTAAGAATGGTGAGATTTGTCTCACATACCTTAGGCATGTTATCAGGAGGAAGAAGGACATCATGCTCAGTAAAGTAGATCAGTGAAAAACAAAAAGAAGATCTTCAATGAGATGGAATGACACACCTTGCTGCAAGAATGGACTCAAGCATAGCAATGATTATGAGGATCTTGCAGGACTGGGCAATGTTTTTCTCTTGTACATATGGTTGCTATGAGTCAAAATCAACTCAGTGGCACCTATCATGCCCATCTCTATACAACTGGAGTTGAATTTAAAATAAGAATAATGAAACGGAGGAAAGGATCTAGTCTGGTTTTTTTTTTTTTTTTTGGCACAGGATGGGGAAAAGTAAGTAGAAGTTTAATACACAATTTCAGTGCATTTGATGAGACTTGCATCTTCCATGTAGCTACTATTCCTTAGAGCCTTACACCATTCATCACATTTTTAGGTTTGGTTCCAATGACGATTCAACTGTGAGTCTCAAAAGCAGAGGTGCTGGAAATCAGTAATAAACAGATTTCCAGAAAGAGTTTTGCAGGTGTGATAGTTTTTGGTGAATCCAGAGTTTGGGCCTCAGAACTACTCAGCTTTATCATTTAACCTTAACTTAATCAAGCTTCTAAAAAATATAAACACTAACTCAGAAGGGATAATTTCTAATTCAAAATGCAGTAGATTAACTTTACATGGGGGTATATATTTACTAAGTAAACAAACAATTGGTGCCATTAATTCAGGGCACTCTTTCTCTAGTGTGGAAGAAAGATGTGTCAGTCTGTGTCTGTAAAGTATCAGCCTATAAAATACTACGAGGAAATTCTACTCTGTTCTGTACAGTTACTATGAGTCAGAGCTGACTGGACAGTAGTGGGTTTCTGTTGTAGTGCACCATTTTAAGAAAAAAAACATTTTTCATAAGTTCCTTTAGTGAACAATGACTAAAATCAAAGGACATTAAATAGTCATGAAATCTCCTTTATCCAAAACTGTGAACAAGGTAGAATCCTCACAATAAAATTCACCTGTGGTGACTCTAAAACCAATGGTCATTGAATTCAGAGTCTCTACCTTTGACAGTGTTCAATAAACTCAACCAAAATCTTACTATCCATTTACTTTTCTAGACATAAACCTAAGGACTATATTTGCATTGTTAACAAGTTGGAACTCAAACTGGTAGCATTACAAATGATTGTTTATCAGCTTCTTTAGTGTTTGCCAATTCCACTTAGGAAGAATTACTTTGGAGATGGCCCAAGTTATCTATTATGTTTTGATTATTAAAAATTATGGTCTCAGTAATTCTAACACAAGACTTAAACAGTATTAGAGTGAGGGACTTCTTGTAAGATGATGGAATAGGCAGACAAGCTACACAGACCCTCTTCAACAAAAAAAAAAAAGAGAAACTATTGGCACAGATACAGAAGATAATCCTGGAGCCCTGAGCTTTGAAAGGAAGGACACAGAAGTGGATCAAACACTAGTAGAAGAACCTGAATGAAAACAGTGACTAAGGAAAAAATGGAGCTGTGGACTGTTATCTATCTTGACATCATGGATAGTTTGAATATTTACAAATGGTGCTTAAAAAAAACCACAAAACTTATTGCCATGAAGTCGAATTTGAATCATAGCAACCCCCTTTGAGTTTCTGGTTTTTAGATCTTTATGCACATAGATTGTACAGTCTTTCTTCCATGGAGTAGCTGGTGAGTTTGAACTACCAACTTTCTGGTTAGCAATCAAAATACATTAGGTACTATCACTAGAGCTCCTTGTGGTGTTAGAACCAAAGAATAAACATAAAAATTGGCCCTGCTCACCAAGGGCTGCATGGACAACTGCACTGCTGAGTGGTGACTAAAAAGGGAAACAGCAAAGAAGGAGACAAACTTATCTGTGGACTTTTGGCTGTCCAGAGGGCACAGTCATTTTGAATGCTTACAAGTGGTATCATTTTGGATATTTAAAGTGATAGCATTCTTGTTCACATTTCATGGATCTAAGAATAGGGTCCTCTTGCCAAGGCCAGCACAGACATACCAGAGGCTAATGACTGGAAAGCTTCTAGTATTGGGTTATTTTTCTCTTCTCTTTTCCTGGTTCCCATTTTTTATCTTTCTTGTAGATCTTCCCATCCCTTTTTTATCTTTTTGCATTTTTCCCATTTTTTTTTTTCATTATTCTCTTACTCTAGCTCTTTTCTCTTATTCTTCTCTACCCAGATATTATGTTTTTTTTTCCTCTCTTTTTGTATTTATATTTCCTTTGTCCTTTTAAAGGATTTATTTAAATATTTTGTCTCATTTAATGCCATTCCTTCCCCCCTCCCACTTCTCTTTTTGGTGATTGTTCTTGTGTGTTTATGCAGTATATGTTTTTTGTCCTACTTTTTACATTTTTGGTAGTTTTTGAAAAATTTTATTTTAGTCTGAGTGGGAGAGAGTAACAGTGCCCATATGAACCAACCATACTCATGCCTCTTGCATCCCCACCTACTGAGTTAGAGCCATCACTTGCTTCTGTACCAACTGGTCAATGATACACAACAGCCATTATGAGCCTGACTCACCCTTAATTGCTCTTCACAAAAAGCTAACAGAGATCTGTGGTCCCACTCTCATTCTCTATCATGCCCACTAACAGAAAGGTGGTGAGTGCATAAATGCTGTGAATCACTGAATAGAGGGGCACAGTTCACTCCTTAATCAGATGTATCCAAACAAACAAAAATGAAAATCTTGAACAAACCACTCTAACATACAGTCATCGATTAAATATAAATACAATAATGGCACAATGTCTGAAAGACAACAGACCATCACAGTACACACAAAGAAGCAAGAAAATGCAGTAGAAACAAGGAACTAAGATATAGACTTAAAACACATCCCTGAGGAAGAAGCAGCATTTGGAACTCCCTGATAATGAATTCAAAAGAATTATATTTAGGTACCTTCAACAAATTGAGAGACAGATCAAGGAAAATACTACAACATTAAGGAAAACACAGACAAAACCCTAGAAAAGTTCAGAAGAAAACATAAGAAAATGACAAAATAAATGAAAAATTAGAAATGATACAAAATCTACAGATAGAAATAATAGATATCACATTGAACAGGCAAAGGAATCAAATCAATGTAAGAAAGAATTAGTGGGATTGAAGACAAATACCTCAATACTTTTGGAAAGGGATTAGTCAGAAAAAAGATAAAAACACAATGAAGAAAGCCTAAGATTCATGTGGGATACCATCAAGGGGAATAATGTACATGCAATCAGAATTCCAGAACAGGAAGAGACAAATAAAACCATAAAGACAATAGTCAAAGATTAGTTGGAAAAGAATTTCTCTGATATGATGAAAGACCAGAATATATCCATTCAAGAAGTCCAATGAACCCCAAACAGGGTAAACCCTAAAGGAAAATCACCAAGATATATCATCATTAAACTCAATGAAACCAAAGACAGAAGGAAGAATCCTGAATGCAGCATAGGAAAAATGAAAAGTTACATACAAATTTCAGTCAATAAGACTAAACTCTGATTTTTTTGTCATAAACCATGCAGGTAAGAAGGCAATGGATGATATATATAAAACCCTGAAAGAAAGAAAAAAAAAATTGAACTAAGAATTATATTAAAAAACAAAACAAAAATCACTGTCATTGGGTCAGTTCCAACTCATAGCAACCCCTCCTTGGGTTTCCAAGGGGATATCTTTACAGAACTACATTGCCAATTCTTCCTTCTGAGGATGGTTGGTGGATTTGAACCACCTTTTGTTTAACAGTCAAATGCCTTAGGTACTACACCATGAAGCTTTCCTAAGAATTATATGCCAGGCAAAATTTTCTGTCAAATATGATTGTGAAATTAGGACATTTCCAGTTAAGCAGAAATTAAGTGAATATGTTAAAACCAGACCATCCTTACAAGAGATGCTAAAGGGAGTCCTTTGGACAGAGAACCAAAAACAGCAAAAAACAAGCAACCATTAAAACACATGATGACATAACCATGAAACCAACACAGCTATGGGAATACCCAAAGTTAAATAAGCTTACAAGATTGTAAACAGGGAACCAGAGATATCAATTGGCTAACGAGGACAACTACAAACCAAAAAGAGGGGAAAAAAATAGTATAGTTACAGAACTTCTAAATGGTGAATAAATCAAGACAATTGCAAGATAGAATGGACTGTTCTAAACTTGGGAAGAAAAATGATAAATTACAGGTAACCCCAAAAAAAGATAATAAACCTTTGCATCCAAATGGAAAAGAGGACAAGCACAAATGTTTAGCCAATACTAAAACAACAGCAAGGAAGAAAATGATAATATGATTCATAAACAAAAACAGAAAATTATATGAAACAAAGAAATCAGCAACACCATGAAAAAACACACACAAAATGACAGCAACAGATTCATACTTGTCGATAATTACACTGAATGACAATGGTTTAAATGCACCACTCAAGAGATGGAGAGTTGCAGACTGGATAAGAAAACATAACCCATCAATATGCTGTCTACAAGAGACACACCTTAGCAACAAAGACAAAAATAAGACTAAAAATCTAAGGTTGGAAAAACATATATCAAGTAAATGGCAATCATGAAAGAGCAGGAGTGGAAATACTAATTTCTGATAAAATTCATTTTAAGACAAAAACCACCATAAGAAAAAATGAAGCACATTATATAATGTGTAAAGGGTCAGTTGAACAAGAGGACATAAAAAATAATAAATATCTATGCATTCAATGAAAGAGCCCCAAAATACATAAATCAGACTTTAATGGAATTGAAAAGATAAATAGATGAGTCCAAAGTCATAGGAGGAGATTTTAATACACCACTTTCAATGAGAGATAGAACTGGAAAGAAACTCAAAGACATAAAAGTACTAAAGAATACAATCCAACACCTTGATTTTATAGACATCTACAGAGCACTTCAACCAACAACAGCATGATATACATTCTTTTCCAGTGCATATGGAACATTTTCCAGGATAGATCATTGCAAAAGAGGCAAGGAGGCCACATCTTCTGACCTTATTTAATCTCACAAGAGGAAGACAGAATCACCATCAGTAACCCAAGGCCTTTTCCTGAAAAGCCAGACATGCTGTCTCCCTCCAGCCCTTTCACCAATCCTTCCTCCCACAGCACCCACCACCTCTCTGCTGGGTTTGATCATTCTTTGCAGTGGCCACACAGAACTCATAGGTTATGGGGTTTATTAGGGAAGTACCAGACTACAATTCAAGTTCAGAAATGTACTGTCTCTCGCAGCCAGCTGTCTCAGTTAACAGCCAGCAGTCTCTCTCTCAGCAATGCGTGTCTCTCACATTTCTCTCAGCAGCACATGTCTCTTGCATCTTTCTCTCAACAGCACATCTCTTGCATGTCTCAGAAGCGTGTGTTTCTCACATCTCTCAGCAGCATGTGTCTGTCACGTCTCTCTCTCAGCAAGTGAGTGTCTCTCAGGAGCACGTTTCTTTCAAGAGCATGTCTTTCTCAGTCAGCAGTCTGCTTCTGAGGGCTCCTTTTGAGCCTGACAGAGTGGCCAAACTAACCAATCCCAACATCAGAATTCCATACACCTGAGAGAAAGAAAACTTCCCAGAAGATTGCTTCATGCCACTCTCAACAGAAATACCCCAAGTGGATAACTTTAACAATCAGGAACTACTCAGTTGTTCGTGGCAAATTTCACCACAGAGTTTACAAAGACTTATGGCTGGTAGCATAGTGGCTAAGATACTTGCCTGCTAACCAGACGGCTGGCGGTTCAAACCCACCAGCCACTCCTCGGAAGGAAGGTTGGGCAATCCTACTTCCGTAGTGATACTGCCTCGGAAACCCAAGGAGGGGTCGCTATGAGTCGGGGCCGACTCAACGGCACATAACAACAACAACAACATGGCTAGAAAAGCCACACTATGTAATTTACTACACCATAACCACATGTGGGCCACAAAACAAACATTAATAAATTAAGAACATTGAAATACTGCAAAGCATCTTCTCAGATAACTACACTATAAAATTAAAAATCAACAATAGGAAGATCAATGGAAACAGATTCAATGGAAACTGAAAACACCCTCCTTAAAAACAACTGGGTAATAGAAGAAATGAAAAATTAAATTAAAAAATTCCTTGAATCAAACAAGAATTAAAATACAACATAACAAAACCTTCAAGATACAGCAAAAGTGATCAAGGCCAGTTTATAGGACTAAATGCACACATCCAAAAAGAGGAAAGAGCCAAAATAAACACCTTAGCCAATGTCTCCAACAATTAGAAAAAGAACAGCAAACAAAGCCTACAGTTACCAGAAGAAAAGAAAATAAAGATTGAAGCAGAAGTAAATGAGACAGAAAATAGAAGACAATAGAAAAACAAAACAAGACTTAAAAAAAAAAAAAAAAACCCACAAACTCACTGCTGTTGAGTAGGATCTGACTCATAAGGACCCCCCCTTGGGTTTCTGAGGCAGTATCACTATGGAAGTAGATTGTGCAATCTTGCTTCTGAGAAGTGGCTGGTGGGTGTTTTGAAAAGATTATTAAAATTGACAAACCACTGGCAAATTTAACAAAGGAAAAGGAGAGAATACAAATAACACAACTATGAAATGAATTGGCCAGTGTCACAACAGAAGCAACTGAAATAAAAAGGATAATATCAGGGTATTATGAAGAAATATACTCCAACAAATTTGAAAATCTAGAAGAAATGGACAGATTTCTAGAAACATGCTACTTAGCTAAACTAACACAGACTGAGATGGAAAATTTGAACAGACCCAAACAAAAGAAGAAATTGAACATGCCCTTAAAAAAAAAAAAAATACCGACAAAAAGAGCCATGGGTCAATAGCTCCATTGAAATGTTTCAACCAAACATTCAGAGAAGAACTGACACCAATCCTACTCAAACTATTCCAAAACATAGAAAAGGGTGGAACCTCCTAAATTCTTTTGACAAAGCAAGCATAACCCTGATCCACAAACCAGGCAAAGATATCACTAAAAAGGAAAAAACTACAGTCCAGTATCACTCATGAACATAGATGCAAAAATCTTCAACAAAATCTTAGCCAATAGACTAAAACAACATATCCAAAAAATAATACATTATGATCAAGTGGGGTTCATACTAGGAATGCAAGAATGGTTTAACATTAGAAAAGCAATCAATGTCACCCATCACATAAATAATAAAAAGAAAAAGAACCACATGATTATATCAGTTGATGCAGAAAAGTCTTTTGATAAAATCCAACACCCATTCCTGATAAAAACTCTCAGCAAAATAGGAATGGAAGGGGCATTCCTCAACATAATAAAGAGTATATATGCAAAACCAACAGCCAACATTATTCTCAATAGAGAGAGACTGAAAACATTCCCCTTGCAAATAGGAACAAGACAAGGTTGCCCTCTATCACCACTTGTATTTCACATTGTATTGGGAGTCCTAGCTAAGGCAACAAGGCAAGAAAGGAAACCAAAGGCATCCAAACTGGTAAGGAGGAAGTCAAACTATTCCTGTTTGCTGATGATATTATCGTATATATTGGAAACCCAAGAGACCAGTAGGAACTAATTGAGAGATTTAGCATAGTGGTGGATACAAGATCAGCATCCAAAAATCAGTTGGATTCCCCTACACCAACAAAGAAACTGATGAAGAAGAAATAAGAAAATCAATACCATTTACAATAGCTACCAAAAAATAAAAATACTTGGGAATAAATCTTACCAGGGACACAAAATCCTGTATAAAGAAAACTACAAAAGACTACTTCAAGAAACCAGAATGGGTATACATAAATGGAAGAACATACCACGCTCATGGATAGGAAGATTGGACATTGTGAAAATGTCAATACTACCCAAAGCAATCTATACATTCAATGCAATCCCATTCCAGATGTCATCAACATTCTTTAGAGATCTGGAAAATACAGTCAGTAATTTTATACAGAGAGGAAAGAGACCTTAGATAATCAAAGCACTGTTGAAGAAGAGGAACAAAGTGGGAGGTCTCACACTCCCAGATCTCAAAACATACTATACAGCCACAGTAGTTAAAACAGCCTGGTATTAGTACAATGACAAACACATAGACCAGTGGAATAGAATTGAGAACCTATAAATAGATCCAACAACCTATGGTCAGCTGATCTTTGACAAAGGGCTGAAATCGATTGAATGGGGAGGATATTGTCTGTTTTACAAATGGTGCTGGCAAAACTCGATATCCATTTGCAGAAAAATGAAACAAGATTCCTACCTCACACCATACAAAGAAACTAACTCCAGATGAATCAAAGACTTAAATGTGAAATTTTTAACTATAAAGTTCCTCAAAGAAAAACTAGGAACAAATTTAGCAACCCTCATTTAGGCCAAAAATAAACTGTCAAGCATAACTCAAAATGCACAAACAGCAGACAATGAACTAGATGAATGGAACTTTCAATAAATTAAATTTTTATGTGCTTCAAAAGACTTCTCCAAAAGAGTCAAAAGACAACCTACAGATTGGAAAAAAATATTAGGCAGTGACATATCTGACAAGGCACTTATATCTAAAATTTATAGAAAACTCCAACACTTCAACAGAAAGACAAACAATACTATTAAAAAATGGACAGAAGACACCAATCGACATTTCACTCTACAGGATATTCAGGATTTCAGGCAGTCAACGAACACATAAAGAAATGTTCATGATCATTAGCCATCAGAGCACTGCAAATCAAAACAACAATGAGATATCATCTTGAACCAGGTCTAATAACAAATTTCAGTAAGACAGAAAGTAACAAGCTGGTGAGGATGTGGAGAGATTGGAATTCTCATAAACTGCTGGTGGGATTTTAAAATGATACAACCACTGTGAAAAGTAGTATGGTGATTCCTTGAAAAGTTGGAATTAGAAATATCATTTGATCCAGCAATTGCATTACTAGGTATATATCCTAAAGAAGTGAGAGCCAGGAGAAGAACAGATATACGCACATCCATGTTCATCATAGAACTATTTACAACAGTAAAAAGATGGAAAAAACCTAAGTGACCATCAACAGAAAAATGGATAAGCAAACTATGGTATATACATACAATGGAATACCACAAGAACAACACTTACACACTGAACATGGGAGATTAAATTGCTCCAATCCCTTTGGAAAACAATTTATCAGTATCTTGTAAATCTGAGGATGCACATGTGTGTTTATTTTTCAACAACTCCTTTCCTATTAGAAAAGACTACTTCAAGAAACCAGAATGGAGTGCCTGAGTTAACTCTCCTCACCTGGATCCCTACAGCTGACTGCTCCTCTGTCCGGGTTCCTGGCTTTTTATTCCCCTTCTCCCACACTCCTGCACTTTTTGCTTTGGGCATGCCTGAGTTCTCTCTCCTCACCTGGATCCCTGCGGCTGACTGCTCCTCTGTACGGGTTCCTAGCTTTTTATCCCCTTTCTCCCGCTCTACCGTCCTGCTGCTTTGGGCGTGCCTTGGTTCAAAATGAGATAGCTGCTCAATAAATATTTATTGAACCAAATTCAACTGAAAAATATTAACACTTCATTATATAAAGACTATTACTTTATTAGAGAAGCTCTAGTGGTGCTGCTCCATGGAAAGATGAGGCAATCTATTTCTGTAAAAGTACAGCTTTGGAAATCTGATGGGGTTTGCAATGAGTCAAAATTGACTCAATGGACGTGGAGTATTTGTTTATTAATGGAGCTCTGGTGGTACAGTTGTTAAGGCATTTGGCTGCTAACCAAAAGTGGGTGGTTAGAACTGAACAACTGCTCATAGGGAGAAAGATAAGGCAGTCTGTTCCATAAAGATTCACAGCATTGGAAACCCTATAGGGCATTTCTACTCTGTCCTATAGGTTGCTATGAATTAGGATTGGTGATAAGTATCAAAGCATATGCATGAGTATAGGACCAAGGAACAACTTTGTGAAGGGACGTATGTGAAGGACCACACACGTTATGACAAATATGTTTCAATTGTGCAAACAATTAGCACAACAGATCAGACACGTTGACTAAACTACCTGATTACTTACTTGCCTATAATAAATTAATTTGATCAAATTATTAAACAATTAGCCTCTGTAGTTTCTTTGTCATCTCTAATTTCTAAAGGATAGTATATTTATTTCATTGTCAGCCACAAGGACTATAAAACCAAAAAAATAAAAATAAAAAATAAAAACTCACTGCCATTGAGTCAATTCTGACTCATAGTGATCCCACTGGATTTCAAAGGCTGTAAATCTTTATGGAAGCAGACTATCTGTCTTCTGTGGAACAGCTGGTTTGAACCACCCACATTTTGGCTAGCAGCCAAATGCCTTAACTGCTATATCACTAGGGCTCCTTACAAGGAATAGAATATATTAATTTGTAACTAAATTGAATTTCAAAATTTGGGAGCCTACAAAACAAAATCACCAAAATTTTGTTATATTTTTAAAAATTTCTACAGTGATTAGAAGGCTAATTTAAGTTTTAAAGAATGAAATAGATGATACTTCCTTCTTGGATTTGGGTTACACAAGGTCATGGTGGAGGCAGAAAAGTTTTCCTTCAGGTATTTTGGAATTAGAATAAGGTGAGAATACTGCAATGTGGACATAATTAGCCCTCAATCTAGGAATCTGGGTCCAGTCCAGAGTTCTTAGTATACAGTTACGGAACTTTGGATAAAGTTCTTACCCTTTATGTGACTCATCCCCCACCCCATTATTGTAAACTGAGGAGAGAGGACTAAAGATCCTCTTTAAGAGCCTCTTCAGCAAAAATGTTCTCTGAGTGTAGAAATTTAAAGACCAATCACATAAGTCGGTGCTAACTAGGTACTAAAATCTTACTCCTTTAGGAATTGTCATTTCTTTTCCTTTATACAATGTTTTCTTTCATTACACCAACTGTTTTTCTTTCTTATGAAATTCTATCTTGAGCACTGCTGCCTAACCTTTGGTAAAGGTATTTGCCTATATTAAAAAGCTTTCTAGATAATCCAGTGACAATGGAATATGGCTATGAAATATGGTAATGGGATACAGACATGGAATATAGATAATAGGATGCCTTCCTCATTCAGTCATTTGATTTTGAAAATGTTGTTTGATGGCTCTATTTGTTTATCAACTCTTATATAAAAAGGATATTTTCATGGTACTGAATTCTAAAAGAAAATGCTTATATTTATCTTTATCTTTGAAAACAAAACACTTAATGGCATGTCAGAATTAAAAGGAATAATCTTTTTTCACATGGGTATTTTTTGTAATTAATTTTGATGAAAACCAAATGTATGCCATTAAGGTACACCTTATTGAGGGTGACTATGCTAGGCCTTGGCCCTCCCAAGCAGTGGGAAAGCTGGGGAAAGCAGAGAAAATGCCAGGTGGGGGACCAGCAGAGAGTGAGGAAGCAGAAGCAGAGATCCAAGTAAGGTTGGGGCCCAGGGCATGGCCCTCCCAAGCAGTGAGTAAGAGGCAGGGATCTATGTGAGGAGAGGATGGAGAGGGTGGAGAGGCTTTGAACTGCTAAGAGAGACAAACTTGTCTGTCAATTTGTCCTATTGTGGAGATGTGTTGCTCTGAGGCTTGAGGCTATGCCACTGGTGTCTCACACCCAGTAGGGTTGCACATGGTGCACAGGTTTCAACAGCTTACAGACTGAGACAGACTAGCAAGAAGAAGGAGGCCATCCACTTCTCAAAGAATTGACCAGTGAAAACTTTATGAATAGCAGAGAAACACTGCCTGATACATTACTGTGCAACTTTATGAATAGCCCAGAAACATTATCTGATACAGTACAGGATGATAAAGCACTAGGCCATAGAGCTCTCAAAATATGACCAAGAAAGAACTACATCATCAGAGTAGAACCAGCCTTAATAATACGGATAAGATAAAGCTTTCAAGACCTCCGTTTGCTGACGTGGCATGACTCAAATTGAGGAGAAACAGCTGCAAACATCCATTAATAATTGGAACATGGAATGTATGAAGAATGAATCTAGGAAAATTGGAAGTTGTAAAAAATGAAATGGAACACATAAAGATTGATAACCTAGGCATTAGTGAGCTGAAATGCACTGGTTTTGGCCATTTTGAATCAGACCATCATGTGGTTATTCTGGGAATGACAACTTGAAGAGGAATGATGGGGTGTTCATTATCACAAAGGATGTTTCAAGATCTGTCCTAAAATACAATGCTGTCAGCAATAGGATAATATCCATATTTCTACAAGGAAGACCAGTTAATATGACTATCATTCAAATTTATGCTCCAACTACCAAAGCCAAAGTTGAGGAAATTGAAGGTTTTTCTCAGCTTCTACAGTCTGAAATTGTCCGAACATGCAATCAAGATGTGTTAATTATAACTGGTGACTGGAATGAATGACTTATTCATTGCAACTACCTTTTTTCAACAACACAAATGGTAGAAATACAGGTGGACTTCACCAGATAGAATACACAGGAATCAATTTGACTACATCTGTGGTAAGAGGCAATGGAAAAGCTCATTATCTTCAGGCAAAACCAGGCCAGGAGCTGATTGTAGAATAGACCATCAACTGCTCATATGCAAGTTCAATTTGAAGTAAAAGAGAGTTAAAACAAGTCCACAAGAGCCAAAATATGATGTTAAATATATCCCTCCTGAATTTAGAGACCATCTAAAGAATAGATTTGATACATTGTACATCAATGACTGAAAACGAGAAGAATTTTGGGATGACATCAAGAACATCATCCATGAAGAAAGCAAGAGGTCACTGAAAAGATGAGAAAAGAAGACAAGACCAAAATGGATGACAAAAGAGACTCTGAAACTTGCCCTTGAGCAGACAGTAGCTAAAGGAAATGCAAGAAATGACCAAATAAAAGAGCTGAACCGAAGATTTCAAAGAGCAGCTTGAGCAGACAAAGCAAATTACTATAATGAAATGTGTAAAGACTTGGAGTTAGAAAATCAAAAGGCAAGAACACGCTCAGCATTCCTCAAGCTGAAAGAACTAGGGAAAAATTTAAGCCCTGAGTTGCAATATTGAAAGATTCTATGGGCAAAATATTGAATGATGCAGGAAACATCAAAGGAAGATGGAAAGAATACACAGAGTCACTGTACCAAAAATAACTGGTAGATCTTCATCCATTTCAGGAGGTGCCATATGGTCAAGAACCAATGGTATTGAAGGAAGAAGTCAAAGCTGCACTGAAGGAATTGGTGAAGAACAAGGCTCCAGTAATTGACGGAATACCCCTTGAGATGTTTCGCCAAACAGATGCTCTGCTGGAGGCACTCACTCAGTTATGCCAGGAGATTTGGAAGACAGCTACTTGGCCAACTGACTGGAAGAAGTCCATATTTGTACCCATTCCAAAGAAAGGTGATCCCACAGATTGTAGAAATTATAGAACAATATCATTAATATCTCATGCAAGTAAGATTTTACTGAAGATAATTCAAAAATGGTTGCAGCAGTATATTGACAGAGAACTTCAAGAGGTGCAAGCTGGATTCAGAAGAGGATGTGGAATAAGGGATATCATAGCTGCTGCTAGATGGATCCTGTATCAAACCAAAGAATACCAGAAAGATGTTTACTTGTGTTTTATTGACTATGCAAAGGCATTTGATTTAGTAGATCATAACAAATTGTGGGTTACATTGAGAAGAATGGGAGTTCCAAAACACCTGATTGTGCTCATGAGGACCCTGTTCTTTTACGAGTACACTTTCATTCGAACAGAACAAGGGGCCACTGCATGGTTTAAAATCAAGAGGGAGTGTGTCAGGGTTGAATTCTTTCACAGTACTTATTCAATCTGTGTGCCGAGCAAATAATCTGAGAAGCTGGACTCTATGAAGAAGAATGTGACATCAATATTGGAGGAAGAATCATTAATAACCTGTGATATCCTGATGACACAACTTTGCTTTCTGAAAATGAAGATGACTTGAGGCACTTACTGATGAAGACTAAAGAATATAATCTGCAGTATGGATTACACCTCAATATAAAGAAAACAAAATTCCTCACAACTGGACCTATAAGCAGCATCATGATAAATGGAGAAAAAGTTGAAGTTGTCAAAGACTTCACATTGTTTGCTTCTACAATCAATGCCAATTGAAGCGGCAGTCAGGACATTAGATGATGTATAACACTGGGCAAATTATCTGCAAGGGACCTCTTTCAAGTGCTGAGGAGCAAGGTTCTCTCCTTGAGGACTAAGGTGCATCTGACACAAACCATGTTATTTTCAATCACCTTGTATGTGTGTTAGAGCTGGACAATGAATAAGGAAGACCGAAGAAGAGTTCATCCTTTTGATTTGTGATGCTGGTGAAGAATGCTGAAAGTACCATGGACTGCTAAAAGAACTAACAGATCTATCCTGGGGGAAGTGCAGCCAGAATGCTTCTTGGAAGCGAGAATGACCAGACTTCATCTCGCCTACTTTGTTCATGTTGTCAGAAGGGATCCTTCCCTGGAGAAAGATGTCATGCTTGGTAAGGTGGAGGGTCGATGAAAGAGGGGAAGGCCCTCAACGGGATGGATTGATACAGTGGCTGTTACAATGGGCTGAGGTAGAGCAAGGATCATGGAGCTGGCATGAGACTGGGTGGTGTTTCATTCTGCTGTGCATAGGGTCGCTATGAGTTGGACACAACACGATGGCACCTAACAACAACAACAACAATGGCAGGGAATAAAATATATTTCTCATTGTCAGGGTTAATTTAATAAAAGACAATAGAACTACTACTTGGGGCCAGAATTTGTCTTCCATTTTGATAATGGAATCACAATCCCTTATTTTCCATTTGTAACCCACTTTCCAGGAATCACAGAGCCAAATATAATGTTATCACAGTAATTATAAATAAATATTTTGGTCTAGGTGGTTTAATTATTTCTTTCCTTGCTTCTTATTTTTTATTTTATTGTACTTACTATAACCATGCTTTTCATTATACATTTTCTGAAAGCCATTTTGGAATGAAACCAAACCCAACCCACTACTATCAAGACAATTCCAACTCATAGTGACCCTACAGAATGAGTAGAACTGCCCCATAGGGTGTCTAAGACTGTATATCTTTACCCAAGCAGACTGCCTCAGCTTCCTACAGCAGATTGACTGGTGGGTTAAAACTGCCAACTTTCTGTTGTTGTTAGGTGCCATCAGGTCATCTCCAACTCAGAGTGACCTCATGCACAGCAGAACAAAACACTTCCCAGTCCTGTACCAGCTCCACGAAACTTGCTATACCTGAGCCCATCGTTGCAGCGCTGTATCAATCCATCCTGTTCAGGTCCTTATCCTCCTTCGTTGACTCTCCACTTTACCAAGCATGATATCCTTCTCTAGGGAATGGTCCCCTCTGACAACACGACCAAAGCAGGTGAGATGAAATCTGGCCATTCTTGCTTCCAAGGCTCATTCCAGCTGCACCTCTTCCAGGACAAATTTGGTAGTTCTCTTAGCAGTCCATGGTACTCTCAGCATTCTTTGCCAATACACAACTCAAAAACATCTATTCTTCTGTCTGCCTTATTCATTGTTCAGCTCTCACATGCATAAGAGGCAATTGAAAATACCATGGTTTCTATCAGGCCCACTTTAGTTCTCAAGGAGACATCTTTGCTCTTCAGCACTTGAAAGAGGTCTTTTGCAGCTCATTTGCCCAGTGCTATATGTTGTCTGATACCTTGACTGTTGCTTCCATTGCTGTTGATTGTAGAACTGAGCCGTGTGAAGTCTTTGACAACTTCAGTCTTTTCGCCATTTATTGCCATGCTACTTATAGGTCCAGTTGTGAGGATTTTTGTTTTCTTTATATTGAGGTGTGATACATACTGTATTCTTCAATCTTCTTCAATAAGTGCTTCAAGTCATCCTCACTTTCAGCAAGCACAGTTGTGTCATCAGTGTATCACTGGTTGTTAATGATTCTTCCTCCAATCCTGATGCCACATTCTTCATATAGTCCAGCTTCTCGGAATATTTGCTTAGTGTACAGATTGAATAAGTATGGTGAAAAGATACAACCCTGACACACTCCCTTCTTTAATTTAAACCATGCAGGGTCTTCTTCTTCTGTTCAAATGACAGCCTCCTGGTCTATGTACAGGTTCTTTACAAGTACAATTAAATGTCCTGGAATTCCCATTCTTCTCAATATTATCCATAATTTGTTATGATCCACACAATCAAATGCTTTTGCATAGTCAATAAAACACAAGTAATCATCCTTCTGGTATTCTTTGCTTTGAGCCAAGATCCATCTGACATTGGCAATGATATCCCTCATTCCATATCCTCTTTTGAATTGAGCTTGCATTTCTGGGAGTTCTCTGTCAATATACTGCTGCAACCGTTTCTGAATTATCTTCAATAAGATTTTATTTGCATGCAATATTAATGATATTGTTAGAGAATTTCCACATTCGGTGAGATCACCTTTCTTTGAAATGGGTAAAAATATGGATCTCTTCCAGTCAGTTGGCTGGTAGCAGCCTTCCAAGGGAGTACCTCTTGGCTATGCCAAGGGAGTACCTCCAGCATGGCATCCATTTGTTGAAACATCTCAGTGGATATTTCATCAATTCTTGGAGCCCTGTTTTTTGTAGGGCCCTGTTTTTCCTTCAGTGCAGCTTCAAATTCTTCAATACAACTGGTTCTTGATCACATGGCACCTCCTAAAATGGATGAAGATCTACCAGTTCTTTTTGGTACAGTGACTCTGTGTATTTCTTACATCCTCTTTTGATGTTTCGTGCATCAATCAATATTTTGCCCATGGAATCTTTCAATACTGCAACTCAAAGCTTAAATTTTTCCTGCAGTTCTATCAGCTTCAGAATTGCTGAGTATATTCTTCCCTTTTGGTTTTCTAACTCCAGGTCTTTGCACATTTCATTATTGTTGATTTTGTCTTTTCGAGCTGCTGTTTGAAATCTTCTGTTCAACTCTTTTATTTTTTCATTTTTTTTCCATTTGCTTAACTGCTATCCACTCAAGGGCAAGTTTCAGAGTCTCTTCTGACATACATTTAAACCATGCAGGGTCTCCTTGTTCATGCAGGTCCTTTCCTCCTTTCCTGTCTTCCCAATGACCTTTTGTTTTCTTCATTGATGATGCTCTTGATGTCATTCTACAATTCCTCTGGTTTTTGGTCACTGGTGTTCAATACATCAAATCTATTTTTTAGATGGTCTCTAAATTCATGAGGGATATATTCAAGGTCATATTTTGGCTCTCGTGGACTTGTTTTAATTGTCTTCAACTTCAAGTTGAAATTGCATATGAACAGTTGATGGTCTGTTCCAAAATCAGCTCCTGGTCTGGTTTTGGCTGAAGATATTGATCTTCTCTATCATCTCATGCTATAATTGTAGTCAATCTGATTCCTGTGTACTCCATCTGACAAAGTCCAAGGGTATAGCTGCTGTTTGTGTTGAAAAAAAGTTATTTGCAGTGAATAAGCTACTTCCATAGTGATACTTCCTTGGAAACCCAAGGAGGGGTTGCTATGAGTCAGGTCCAACTCAACGGCACAATACAACAGCACAACAAGTTGTTGGTCTTGCAGAATTCTATCATCAGATTTACAATGCCATTTATATCACCAAGACTGTATTTTCCAACTACCAGTGATTCTTGTTTCCAACTTTTCTTTCCAGTCACCATGATAATTAACACATAGTGATTGCATGATCAGTCAATTTCAGATGGCAGAAGTTGGTAACAAATCTTCAATTTTCTCATCTTTGGCTTTGGAGGTTGGTGTGTAAATTTGAATAATAGTAGTATTAACTGACCTTCCTTGTAGGCGTATGGATATTATCCTATCACTGACAGCATTGTACTTCAGGATAGATCTTGAAACAGTCTTTATGATGATGAATGTCACACCATTCCTCTTCAATTTTTCATTCCCAGTATAGTATATCATATGGTTGTCTACTTCAATATGGCCCAAACTGGTCCATTTCAGCTCACTAATGCCAAGGATATCAATCTTTATGTATTTTATTTCATTTTTGACAACTTTCAATTTTCTTAGATTTATACTTTGTACATTCCATATTCTGACTATTAATGGGTGTTTGTAGCTGTTTTTCCTTAGTTTCAATCATGGCACACCAGCAAATGGAGGTCCCAAAAGCTTTACTTTATCCATATCATTAAGGCCAGTTCTACTCTGATGATGCAGCTCTTTCCTGTCCCATTTTGAGTATCTTTCATCCTAAGGGGCTCATCATCCAGCATTGTATTGGACAATGTTTCTGGACTACTCAGAAAGTTGTCCAGTAATGTATCAGAGTGTGTTTCTTTGCTGTTCATAAGGTTTTCCTTGGGAAATACTTTAAAAAGTGGATGGCCTTTTCCTTCTTCTGAGTCTGTCTCAGTCTGGAAGCTCCATTGAAATCTGTCCACCAGGTGTGACCCTACTGGCATTGGAAACACCAGTGGCACAGCCTCCAGCCACATAGCAACACACACACCACCGCAATATGACAGACAAGTTTGTCTCCTTTAGATGTTCCAGACCTCTCCCTCTCCTTACTTGGATCTGGCTGCCATTGTCCCTGGCTTACTGGCTTCCTGCCTTGGGTGGGCTCTCACCCTCTCCCTCCCCTTACCTGGAACCAGTCAGCCTTTTGGTTAGCAGCTACATGCCTTAACCACTATACTACCAGAGCTCCTTTTTGGAATGAAACAGGGTGTAAATATATAAAATTTGATGAGAAGTTGTGTCTTAGATACTGAGTGCTGTTGTAACAGAAAAACCATAAGTAGGTAGCTTAAATAAAGCAAAACATATTTTCTTACAGTTTAGGAGGCTAGAAGTCTGAATTCATGGTACAGGCTCTAGGAGAAGCTTTCTATCTCTGTAGGCTCTGGAGGAAGGTCTTTGTCTCTTAGTTAGTCTCTGCTCCTGGGTGATCTTCATGTGGCTTGTCATCTTTCTTTTCCTATCTCTGATTTTTTTTCATATTTAATCAATTTTATATTTCAAAAGAAACTGATTTGAGACATACCCTGCAATAATTTTGCCTCATAAAAATAACAAATATAACCCATTGCCAAATGTGATTTTAACTGCAGGCATAGAGGTTAGCATTTATAACACATATTTTTTAGGTACACAATTTAATCCATAGCATTCCATACTTTGCTCCTCAAATTCATGTCCTTCCCACATGCAAAACACATTCACTCCATCACATCATCCCAAAAGTCTTAAGTCAACTTCAAGTACAAAATCTCACATTCTGAGTCAAATAAATCAAATATGGGTGAGATTATAGATGTTTCATACTGGGGCAAAATTCTTTATCTGTGAAGTTATGAAATCTAGAATACATATTATATGTTTCAAAAATATAGTGATAGAACAGGCAAATGATAGATATTTCTATTATAAATAGGAGAAATTGGAGGGAAAGAAGGGATAACAAGGGAAGAGCAATATGGCAAAGTTAGTGGAGGCTCCCATTTACTCCCCTACTAACTAACCCACTGAACAATGAATGAAAACAAGGACAGACTGAGATCTCAGTACTCTGGATGGCAGCTGAGGTATTGGAAAGACTGGGTGAATCCAGAAGCAGGGGAAAGGAGGATCAAGGATATCACAGAAGCCAGAAGAACTTACCCACTCACTGTTTTGGGATGATTCTGGGTAACACTCAAAAAAAAAAAAAGAACACAGAAAAGAGCTAATCTGAGAACGCTGTTGCCTGATTTTCTTTAAGGTAGCACAAAGTGGCCATGGAAATTTTGGGGTTCTCAAATTGGGCAGGGGTTAAAGGGAGACTGTTAAGTTGCAAGAAAGAGCTGTTGAATCTTGCTGAGGTCTGAGATGGACAGCAACTGGGCCAAGGGGGAACAGCAAGGATGCCAAGGGTAAATCTATACAAGGGTACCTGCCAGGGAAAGACAGAGAAACTTCCACCTTCACCACAGGAAAATTGAGCCCCAGCACTTGCATTGATATCTGTGAACAGCTAAACAAACCACCCTTCCATGCTTGTGCATCAGTATTAGAACTCCCAAGTCATTACTGAAAAGAAACTAAGGAAAAGAGGGCCCACTAGTAGTTTTAAGACGATTCCAAGCCTGCTATTGCTGGGTCAGTTCTGACTCATAATATGACACTGTGAGGCTGAGTGGAGCTGCACCATGGGGTTCCCAAGGCTGTGAGTATTTGTGTAAGTGGGCTGTCACGTCTTTGTCCCACAGAGTGGCTGGTAGGGGAAGCTCACCCTTTCAGTTGGCAGCTGGGTGTTTGGCTTCTGCAACATCCTGAACCACATGGTGTCCAATCAGAAAAAATTACCACAAAAACAAGAATACAAAAATTTTAAAAAAATTAAAAAAACCAAAGATAACAAAATGGTCCAAGTTGGGAAAAAAACTAGTAAAACACAAAATCGCAAGTGAAGAAGAACTAATAAAAAGCAAAACATGAAGATGAATTGTTTTTTCTGGATTCCAGAATAGTGCAAATAATTGATTATTTTCAGATGACGGTGATAAATATGTTTAAAGTGTCAAAAAGAAAACTGGAGTTTCTGTCAAAATTAAGGCAAAGAGATTGAAGGAATAGTACAATCTAGATTGGGCAGCAATTTGTGAGGATTCACCAAAGTACTGTGGTGAGAGGAAACTTTCACAGAGCTTAGGTACTAAAAGTCCAGGAACTTACAAGGAAAAAGTTCTGATTGGGTAGTATTTACAAAATCATTCTTTAGGAGACATTTAAAAAAATAAAGAAACTCACTGCTGGCAAGTTGATTTGACTCATAGCGACCCCTTCTTAGGTTTCTGAGGCAGTATCTCTACAGAAGTGTATAGACCAGTCTTTTTCCCGAGGAGTGGCTGGTGGGTTTGAACCACCACCCTTCTGGTTATTAGTCAAATGCCTTAGGTATTTTGCCACCTGAGCTCCGTTGAAAGAGTGTCTGTTAAAGAATAAAAAAGATTCACGCTTCAACTTGCAATATTGAAGGATTCTACGGGCAAATATTGAACTATATAGGAAGCATCAAAAAAATATGGAAAGAATATACAGAGTCACTTGGATCAAAAAGAACTGGTCAATGTTCAACCATTTCAGGAGGTAGCATATGATCAAGAACTACAGTATTGAAGGAAGAAAAAAAGAAGAAATTAGTGAAAAATGAAACCCATTGTCAAATTGTGCTGATTCCAACACATAGTGAAACTATGTTGTTGCTATGTGCCGTTGAGTTGGACCCGACTCATAGTGACCCCTCCTTGGATTTCCAAGGAAGTAGATTGCTCAACCTTCCTTCTGAAGAGAGGCTGGTGGGTTTGAACTGCCAGCCTTCTGGTTAGCAGTCAAGTGCCTTAGGCACTATGCTACCAGAGTGCCCAGTGACACTATAGGATAGAGTAAATTACCCCAAAGGGTTTTCAAGGTTGTAAATCTTTACATAAGCAGATTGCTTCATATTTATCCCAGGGACTGTCTGGTGGGTTTGAACCACTGCTTTTTCATTAGCAGCTGAGTGCCTTAACTGAACCACTGCACCAATAGTGCTCCCTGGTGAAAAGCAAGGCCCCAGGAATTGACAGAATACCTATTAAGCTGTTTTAATTAACAGATACAGCAACAGAGCTGTTCACACATTTATGTCAAGAAATTTAGAAGACAGCTACCTGGCCATCCTATTGGAAGAGATCAATATTTGTATCCATTTGAAAGAAAGGTAATCCAACAGGATGAGGAAATTATCATTATTATCACACACAGGTAAATTTTTGCTGAAGATAATTAAAAAAATGGTTCTAGTAATATGTTGGTAGGGAATTGCCAGAAATTCAAGCTGGATTCAGAAGAGAAAGGGGAATAAGGTATGTCATTGCTGATGTCAGATGAACCTTAAGGCAAAGAATACCAGACAGATGTTTACCTGCATTTTATTGACTATGCAACAACATTTGACTGTGAATGGATCATAACAAATTATGGATAACATCACAAAGAATAGGAATTCCAGAAAGCTTAATTTTGCTCAAGTGGAACTTGTGCATAGATCAAGAGGCAGTTGTTCAAACAGACTAAGAGGATACTGCTTGGTTTAAAACCAGGAAAGATGTGTCAGGGTATCCTTTCACCATACTTATTCGATCTGTTTGCTGAGCAAATAATCTTAGAAACTGGACTATATGAAGAAAAACTCAACATGAGGATTGGAGGAAGGCTCATTAACAATCTGCAATATACAGATAATACAGCCTTGCTTGCTATAAGTGAAGAAGACTTGAACCACTTACTAATGAAGATCAAAGACTGTCGTCTTTGGTATGGATTGCACGTCAACATAAAGAAAACAAAATCCTCCCAACAGGGCCAATAACAACATCATGATAAATGGAGAAATGGTGAAAGTTGTCAAGGATATAATTTTAATTATATCCACAACCAATGCCTATGGAAACAGAAGTCAAGAAATCAAATGGTATCTCATGGGGCAAATCTGTTCCAAAATATCTCTTAAAAGTATTAAAGAGCAAATATGTCACTGTTGAGTCTAAAGTGAGCCTGGTATTTTCAATTGCTTAATATGCGTGTAGAGATACTGCCTTGGAATCCCAAGGAGGGGTCGCTATGAGTCGAAACGACTTGATGGCAGTTTGTTTTTTTGGTTTTAATATGCATGTAAAAGCTAGACTAACCACAGAAGAATTGATGCATTTGAATTGTGTTTGTGAAGAATGTTGGATGTGCCATGAACTGCTAGATGAATGAACAAATGCATCTTTGAGAAACTATAACCAGAATGCTCCTTAGAAACAAAAATGACCAGACTTCATCTCTTGTATTTTGGACATGTTATCAGAAGAGACCAGTCCCAGGAGAAGGATATCATGCTTGGTAAAGTAGAGGGTCAGGGAAAAAGGGGAAGACCTTCAGTGAGATAGATTGACACAATGGCTATGACAATGGGTTCAAGAATGACAAAAAAAAAAAAAAAAATGGGGAAGGTACAGGACTGGGTAGTGTTTTGTTCTGTTGTACACAGTGTTGCTATGAAATGGAACAGATTTAATGGCACCTAGCAACAACAACAAGGAGCTCTGGTGGCACAATGCCTAAGACATTTTACTACCAAATGGAAGGTAATCAGTTCAAACACACCAGCTGCTCTGCAGAAGAACGATGAGGCAATGTATTTTCGTAAAGATTTACCACTTTGGAAACCCAGTGGGGGCTGCTATGAGTCAGGGGTTTTTGGTTTTTGATTTTTTTTTTTTTTTTTTAACAACACAACAGCAGTGTTGGTTTTTTTTTTTTTTTTTTTTTTTTTTTTTTTTTTAATAACAACAGACAATTCTAAGATCCTGTAAACACTGTTTTGTTAATCATAAAGATAAAATCAGTTAGTCTTGTTAGTCTGTGGATATTTCAGGGCCAGGGTGAGTGAATAGCCTTCCTGGGAACAAGCTGTGAGCGAAAGGGGGAGGAGGGGAGCCCTCAGGCTTCCTGAGGTATGCTGGTTAGCTGACTTGTGAAAGTCAGCTCACAATAAGCAGTTAACAGCGAGTACGGAGTCTTGTCTACATCCTTGGCAGAAACTTCTCCTTAGGCCAAGCTCCTAGTTCTTTTGAGTTGCTTCACAATCCCTATTTTTCATCAAGAAATTTTACAGAAATTAGCTGATCACTGTTTTAAGACTTTTCTTCTGCATGGACTTATTTTTCTTGTGTTTAATAGATGGTTGACCTTTATGTTGCACAGTCCAGGGATGCTTATTCTTTTTCAATTGAGACAGATGAATCAAAGCTTCAAGTCTCTGAAATTTAGCAGCATATGCATTACTGAGCAGGACTAAATATGGACCTTTCTAGGGAGCCTCTAAGGAGTCTTTCAACTGGTATCTTTTCTAATACATTTTACTGGGGCAGTTTTAGGCAGATTTTGAAGGACCAGGAGTGGCCTTGGGAACCTCAGGAGCGGCAGAATATCCAGGTTAAAAGGGCAGGAGGCAAGGCTAGGCCCCAAGCCCCCTAGTGCCAGGAAAGGGAGGGACCAGAGGCAGCCTCTGCAACCTAAGGAGCAGCAGGATATCCAGGTTAAAAGGGGTAGGAGGCAAGGCTAGGCCACAAGACCCCTAGAGCCAGGAAAAGGAGCGGCAGTGGACCACAGAGTGGTAGGTTTCAGGTAGGAATTAGATAAGAGGAGGGTGCAGAGGTTTCCAACAGCTAAGGGAGGCAAACTTGTCTGTCAGTTTTTCATCCTGTGAGGCTTGTACATTGCCGTGAGGCTTGAGGCTGTGTCGCTGGTGTTTCAAATGCCAGCATAATTACACATGGTACACAGGTTTCAATGCAGCTTACAGACTAAGGCAGACTAGGATGAAGGAGGAGGCCATCCACTTCTCAAAAATTGGCCAGGAAAAACCTTATGAATAGTAGAGAAATACTGTCTGATACATTACTGGGAAACTTTATGAATAGCTTGGAAACACTGTGCAACACAGTGCAGGAAGACTTGCCCCTTGGGTTGGAAGGCACTCAACATAGGACTGGGAAAGAGCTACCTCATTAGAGTAGAACCAACCTTAATGATATGGATAAAGTAATTCTTTCAGGCCCTCCATGTGCTGAAGTGGCACAACTCAAATTGAGGAAAAACAGCTGCAAACATCCATTAATAATTGGAACACGGGAAGTACAAAGTAGAATCTAGGAAAATTGGAAGTTGTCAAAAATCAAATGGAATGCATAAAGGTTGATATCCTAGGCATTAGTGAGCTGAAATGGATGGGTTTGAGTCATGTTAAATCAGATAACCATATAATCTACTATGCCTGGAATGACAAATTAAAGAGGCATGGTGTGGCATTCATCATCACAAAAGATATTTCAAGATCTGTCCTGAAGTACAATGCTGTCAGTGATAGGAAAATATCCATACTCCTACAAGGCAGATCAGTTAATATGACTATTATTTAAATTTATGCACAAACCACCAAAGCTAAAGATGAGGAAATTGAAGATTTTTATCAACTTCTGCAGTCTGAAATTGACCGAACATGCAATCAAGATGTGTTGTTTATCACTGGTGACTGGAATGCAAAAGTTGGAATCAAAGAAGAATCACTGATAGTTGGAAAATTTGGCCTTGATGAAAAATAACACTGAAGATCACATGATAGAATTTTCCAAGATCAATGACTTATTCATTGCAAATACCTTTTGCAACAACACAAATGGCAGCTATACACGTGAACTTCGTCAGACGGAGTACAAAGGAATCAGATTGACTAAATCTGTGGCAAGAGGAGATGGAAAAGCTCAACATCTTCAGCCAAAACCAGGCCAGGAGCTGATTGTGGAACAGACCATCAACTGCTCATATGAAAGTTCAAGTTCAAGTTTAAGACAATTAAAACAAGTCCACAAGAGCCCAACTATGATCTTGAATATATCCTTTCTAAATTTAGAGACCATCTAGAGAACAAATTTGATGCATTGATCACCAGTGACCAAAAACCAGAAGAATTGTGGGATGACATCAAGACCATCGTCCATGGAGAAAGCAAGAGGTCATCAAAAATAAGAGAAAGAAAGAAAAGACCAAAATGGATGTCAGAAGAGACTCTGAAATTTGCCCTTCAGTGGAGAGTAGCTAAAGCAAATGGAAGAAATGACGAGATAAAAGAGCTGAACAGAAGATTTCAAATAGCAGCTTGAGCAGACAAAGCCAATTACTATAAAGAAATATGCAAAGATCTGAAGTTAAAAAAACAAAAGGGAAGAATACACTCAGCACTTCTCAAGCTGAAAGAACTGAGGAAAAATTTAAGCCTCGAGTTGCAATATTAAAAGACTCTATGGGAAAAATATTGAATGATGCAGGAAGCATCAAAAGAAGATGGAAGGAATACACAGAGTCACTGTACCAAAAAGAACTGGTTGATCTTCATCCATTTCAGGAGGTGGCTCAGGACGGGGTGGTGTTTCGTTCTGCTGTGTATAGGGTCTCTATGTCAGAGACGACTCGATGGCACCCAACAACAACAACTTCTAGTCATCAAGCCTTCTTTAACCTGTGAAATATATTTTTTCAAAGTGGAGTTAAGTGTGGCAGATGCAATATTTTATAATATTACAGGCACTGCAAAAGATTCCTAAATAAAGCAGTGGTGATCAATTTTAAGAGGAAGTTGTCATAGATCACTGAGATGGCAACACTGATTGGTTAAGTCTTCATATACGTAGTCTTGTCTGTAATCCAGAAAACAGTTTTATTTGTCTGCTGCCATTTCCACTTAGACAATGATGTCCTCTTTACCTTCATCCTTTTAGTCAACACAGCAGGATACTAATGGAACATAAAAAATGAAAAAGTTCATAAGAAAGTTTGTTATTTTCATGCAATTGAACTTCTCTGAATCAGAGAGGTTTTGTGGTTGCCTTCTCACTGAAAGCTGATATTTCTGTTAGGAATTTGGTGTGAATGCACTGTGTCCTTACCAACAAGTTCCAGGAAAAATTAGTAACCACATGTGCATAAGCAAGACTTACTTAGCAATCAGTATGGAAAGAGTTGAGATGCTCTATTCATGTTTATTATAATTAAGAGATCTCATCCACAAAATCATTCTGCAAATGGTCAGTATAAACTAGAGGGTAAGAGAATGGTGAGCTGTACTTGCTCTTGCTTCTGTTGGTCAATCATTTCAATGGTTTTCTTGCTCAGAGCCTGGACACTGACTTAAGTATGCATTTCTCAGTTCATTGTGTGAAATCCCTCCTGCTCCAAAGATAACAAAAGGAATCTAGGGTTCATACAGACAATGTATTTCAGAGATAATGAGACTTCAGTCGCATTTTACTTTGTAATACTTCAGTTATAGAGGATAATTCTGTAGATATAAAATGTGAACAGTTAACATATACTTGTCAAGAGCAGCTTCTTTACTACTCGGTATCTATTGGCATGCTGTACTGAAAATCGGTATTAAAAAAAAAAAAGACACAGACTAAATAACCACCAATTTTGCCTTTTTTGTTGTTGTTGTTGTTGAACGTGGGGGGAAAAGTAATCCTTAGAATATGAAATCCTGTACATGACTGTGTGCTACTTCTGTAGGCTGGGTGGAGGAGTGTAGTGTAGTTGCCCAGCAACTTCAAAGACATACACTGAGTTACTCTGCTGTTTAGATGGTGGGGACTTTGCAAAAATTTGTGTAGGAGAATTTACCAACTGTTGTGATGAAATTTGGACTCGCCAGTAGCAAATATTAGAGATTTCTTCACATGATCATCATTTACAGTATCTATTCCTGAATATAACTGGTTCCAGGCTATATTTTCTCCTCACTCTTTAGGAATTATTTCATTGATAGCACATAGCCCTGAAGAAGAGTGACATGGACAACACACTGAAATAAATCTTAATGAAAACTATAAAAATCTTAAATAATTCATGATATAGGCAAGTCACCACATAATAGTTAGGCTGATAAACAGAATCTTACAAATTAAGTAAAAAAAAAAATAGCAGTATAAAATAAAGGAAACATGCACAAAATTTAAGCCATGCTAATATAATTAGGTTTACATCCTACAATTAATTAGAGAAGAAAATACAATAGTTTTCTTGCTGTCTTTAACATAAGTTAAGTTTTAAATTATAGTACTTGAAATTTAAAGGATGAATTACTACATAATAAATTTTATATTAAAAAAATAATTTAAAATTAAGATCACTGAATAGGTTTCAAAGTAATTCTATGGCCATACAGGCATGCTGCAGCCCTGGGGGTGGGATTATGGAGACTGTTCTGCTCCCAACTTCTTCCCGCCTCTTAGTCAAAAAATGGGTACGATTTCAGTTCATTTGCATATGATTGGATTGGCCTAAATAATTTGAAACACAAAAAGCTTTGCCATTTTTCAGAAACTAATTTCTTTTCAGAGCAATGTTACTATTTTTTTTTTTTCTAAATAAAACACATTTCATCTAATATCTTGCCTTAGTTAACAGAAAGATTTTGTTTAAGAAACTTTTTAACGTTGGCATAGTACAGAATATCAAAACCTTTGTTGGAGCAAAATCACTTGTATTAATTCCTGGAAATATCAGAGCTACTAAACTTATTAGCACTTATTTATCATTAAACTAATAAGTAATATTTTAAAAAAGTATTCTATTTTCATAACTCTTTCTTTGCAAGTCCCACAGGAGCCTTTAGAGAAACAATTTAGAATAGTTGCACCAATCAAAAATGATCAATTCATCCTTTTTCTTAGTCCAAGTTTTGAATGGACCAATTTACATCAAATTTTTCTCAAAGTAGCTACTGAGAGCCTGACTCATAAGACTCCAACGATTTAAAATTAGACAGCTTCCTGAGATAAGACAAAAAACTCAGACCTGAAATGAAACAGAGAAACTATATATGTATTCACTTGTGGCCAGCTCAAAAAGCAGGCCTATGCAATACCATACAATATAAACAAACAAAAGTTTTCTAGGGGAAAGAAAAGACACAATGGAAACTCATTTTCTCACAGTGCTCACTGAAATTCTGAATTATTTCTGATATATTAAAGTATGAACCCCAAGCTATTATCCCAGGAGGGAGAAATCTAGGCTTATTTATCAAATATATTAAGAATTAGGTTTAAACTTTGGTTTCCCAGAGTCCAATAGAATTCCTAGCGAAGAGTCAGTCTTCAGGGATTCTTTCATAACCACCATATGAAACCTGGTTTCATTCTAAACTAAATTCATTCTGACGGCCAGGCACCTTGTCTCTTATTTTAGACATAGTAGTTTTCCTAGTTAGAAAGTACCTTCAGTGTCCACAGTAAGATGGATTTTAAGGGAGACAAATAGTCAGCAGGGATTTATATGTTGAAGCTCCTGATTTTGTTGATTTGGATATGATAATCCACAGGAAAAGCAATTCTGACTTGCTGATGTTTCTTAGAAGCTTCTTATTTCAGAAGCTTTTCTGTTCTGTTATTTACTGAACAAAACTCCATTTGTTGTTGTTGTTAAGTGCCATGGAGTCGTTTCCAACTCATAGCCACCCCATGCACAGCGGAACGAAACACTGCCTGATCCCGTGCCAGCCCCACAATCCCTGCTATACTTGAGCCCATCATCGCAGCAACCGTATCAATCCATCTCGTTGAAGGCCTCCCCCTCTTTCATCGACCCTCCACCCTACCAAGCATGACATCCTTCTCCAGGGAATG
>NW_006921827.1:2099856-2106789 GCF_000298275.1 Orycteropus afer afer | reverse complement strand
ATCCCTTTGGCTGATTGCTCTTCTCTTTGGCTTCCTGGGTTTTATCCCCTTTCTTCTGCTCTTCCGGCCTGCTACTCTGGGCATCCCTGAGTTGTCTCTCCTCACCTGTATCCCTGGGGCTGACTGCTCTTCTGTCTGGGTTCAAGGCTTTTATCCCCTTTCTCCTGCTCTTCTGGCCTGCTAGTCTGGGTGTCCCTGAGTTGTCTCTCCTCACCTTTACCCTGGGACTGACTCCCATACTGGGACAAAACTCCACAGTGGCCACATTTATTTTCTCAGACTGTCCTTAATGAGACATTGTCAAGTAGAGTAGATAGGTACAAGCAAGTTGCAGAGCTTTAGTGCTTGACTCTATGTTGGGTAGGGGGTCCCATAAGGAAATGCTGCATTGCCCCCAAACCAAAAACCAAACCAAACCCACTTCCATTGTGTCAATTCTGGCACTTAGCAACCACCATTAGGTTTCTAATGTGGTACATCTTTATGGAAGTAGTTTGCCCATCTTCCTTCCATGGAACACCTGGTGGGTTTGAACCACCATTATTCTAGTTAGCAGTCAAATGTCTTAGGCACTGTACAACAGAGCTCTTTATATATCTCAAACATGGCATTTCCCATTTTCAGAGAAGGTTCACGTTTGTTCAAAGTTTAAGACTGTGAGCTCAGTAAAATCCTAATTGGGGGTGGGTTTGTGCTTCTGGTTTTGGACAGTGTATTGCTTAAGCCATGTGTACCTAGGTGTTGCAGAGATGTTGTCTTGTGGCAGGAAGATAGCCTAGAGTGGCTGGCCTGTCTTCTGAACTGATGTATCCTAGTTCTTTGAGCTCCTTCACAAAAGAAAGGGGGGGAAAAAAAACATAGGAAACAAACTAGGGGAGATCAGGAAACAAATAGAGCAACAAAATGAGAGACTCAATGTGGAAACTGAAAAAAAAGGAAGAAAATTACTGGAAATGAATAAAATAATGGAAATAGGAAAAGCAAAAGAAATAACAATAGAGTCAAACAGACGGAATGGATAATACTCAAACTAGAGGACAAAGTAACTAAACTGATCAAGCCTCAAGAGAAACAAGAGAAAACAACAAAGGAAAGTGAACAAACCCCAAAGGATGTATGGAATTTAGTTTAAAAAATTCTAACATTAAAATTATTGGAATCCCAAAACACCATTACAGCAATAAAGGCCAAGAAATGATTTTCCAAGAGACATTCAGATTTTCCAAGATCTGAACAGAGAACTGATCCTACAAATACAGAAAGTTACATGAACTCCAATTATAAGAGACACACAAAGATTAACTCCATACAATATCCTGATCAAATTCTTGAAAGCCAAAGACAAGAAGCTAATTCTGAAAGCATCAAGAGAAAAATTCAAAATGTCATACCAAGGGACTTTCATAAGAATAAGTGTGGGTTTCTCCCCAGAAATTCTAGAGGCAAGAAGACAAGGGAACGAGATATATAAAATAATGAAAGAAAGCAATTACCAGCTGTTTTGATTCTCTGGTAGTGCTATAACAGAAATATCACAAATGGATGACTTTAACAAACGGTGATTTATTCTCTTACAGTTTAGGAGTCTAGAAGTCTAAATTCAAAGTGGCAGCTCTAGGGGCAAGGTGAAGGCCCCTCAACCTTTGGCTTCATCTCTTGCTCTTGGCCTACTGGAGCTGAAGGTTTCTTGTAACTCATGTACCTACTGGCTGCTAAAGCTGACAAACCCAAGGTTGGCAAATAGAATGGCACAATCCCAAAATCAACAGGAACATTTTTTTTTTTTTTAAATTCTTTTCTGTATATAAGAAACATACCTTAGATATAAAGACACAGGCAGACTGAAAAAAAAAAAAAAAAAAAAAGATGGAGAAAAATATTCCATGCAACCCATAGTCAAAAAAGAGCAGGGTGTCCATGCTGTTATCAGATAAAATAGACTTCATATGAAAATTATAAATATATACACATCTAACAGCAATGCACCAAAATACATGAAACAAATACTGACCGATATGAAAGGAGAAATTGACAATTCCATACTAATACTAGGGGACTTCAACATACCATTTTCAATTATAGACAGATAATTTAAAAAGAAGATTTCTAAGAGTACTGAGAACTTAAATAAAAACTTAAGCCATTTGGACCTAAAAGATCTATATATAACACTCTACCCAACATCAGAACAATACACTTTCTTCTCCAGTGCACATGAATCATTTTCCAGAATACGTCATAAGCTAAAATATAAACAAGTGTCAACAAATTTAAAAAGATTGCAATCATACAAAACATCTTCTCTGCACATAACACTATAAAGCTAGAAATCAACAGGGAACTAAAGAAGTATAAATGCATGGAGACTAAATAATACACTGTTGAAAAGCTACTGAGTAATACAAGAAATCAAAAGTTAAAAACAATTCTGAGGCTGTAAATCATTATGGAAGTAATTACTTAATCTTCATCGCACAGAGTAGCTGATGGGTTCAAACTGGTGACCTTCTGGTTAGCAGCTAAATTGCTTATCTACTAAGCTACCAGAGCTCCTTAACTACCACAAACAGAGGCAGAAAATTTAAACAGATCTGTTACTAAAGAAGAGATAAAAGATGCCATCAAAAATCAGCAAACGACAACCAAAAAGTCTAGGACCAAATAGCTACACTGGAGAATTCTACCAAACATTCAAAAAAGAGTTGATACCAATCCTACTCAATCTCTTCAAAAACATAGAATTGGAAGGTACACTACCAAACTCTTTCTGTGAATCTAGAAAAACTCTGATACCTAAACCAGGAAAAGACATCACAAAAAGAGAAAATTACAAATCAATATCTCTTACGAAAAATTTCAACAAAATTCTAGCCAACAGACTTCAGCAATAAATATATCAAAAAAATCATAGTGGGATTCCTTTCAGGATTACAGGTGTGGTTCAACATTAGAAAATCTGTCAGAATAATCCACTTCATAAATAAATCAAAGGATAATTACCATATGATAATATCAATGGATGCAGAAAAGGTATTTGATAAAATTCAGCACCTTTCCTGATAGTAACTCTCTGCAAAACAGGAATAGAAGGGAAATTTCTGAACATACTTAAGGGCATACATGCAAAACCAACAGCCAACATGACACTCAAGGGAGAATGGCTAACAACAGCTTTTTCTTTGAGAACAGGAATAACAAGGATGCCCATTAACACCATGCTTATTCAACACTATACTGGAAGTCCTAGCCAGAACAATACAACGAGAAAAAAGAATGAAGGTATACAAATCAGAAAGGAAGATATGTTACTATCTCTATTTGTAGATGATATGATCCTATATACACCAAACCAAACCAAACCTACTGCCTGTCGAATTGTATCCGATTCATGGTGACCCTTCCTTGGGTTTCTGAGGCATTATCACTATGGAAGTAAATTGCCCAACCTTCCTTCTGAGGAGTGGCTGGTGGGTTTGAACCATCAGCCTTCTGGTTAGCAAAGGCCTTAGGCACTATGCTAACAAAGCTCCTATCCTATACATAGAAGACCCTAAACATTCCACAAGAGAATTGTTGGGGCTAATAGAAGAATTAGCAACATTTGTTGTTGTTGTTAGGTGCCATCAAGTTGTCTTTGACTTATAGTGACCCTATGCACTGCAGAACGAAACACTGCCCAGTCCTGTGGCAGCCTCATGATCCTTCCTGTACCTGAGCCCATCATTGCAGCCACTGTGTCAATCCACCTCATTGAGGGCCTTCCTCTTCTTCGTTGACCCTCCACTTTACCAAACATGATATCTTTCTCCAGGGAATGATTCCTTCTGCCAACATGACCAAAGTAAGTGAGACAAAGTTTGGCCATTCTTGCTTCCAAGGAGCATTCCGGCTGCATTTCTTCTAAGACAATTTTGGAAGTCCTTTCAGCAGACCATGGTACTCTTAGCATTCTTCTCCAACACCACAACTCAAAAGCATCAATTCTTCTTCAGTCTTCCTTATTCATTGTCCAGCTCTGACATGCATAAGAGGCAATTGAAAATACCATGGCTTGGGTTAGACATACCTCAGTCTTCAAGGAGACATCTTTGCTCTTCATCACTCGAAAGAGGTCTTTTGCAGCAGATGTGCCCAATGCAATATGTCATCTGATGTCTTCACTGCTGCTTCCATCGGTGTTGATTGCAGAACCAAGTAATCTGAAATCTTTGACAACTTCACTCTTTTCTCCATTTATCGTGAAGCTGTTTCTTGGACCAGTTGCAAGGATCTTTGCTTTATATTGAAATGTAATCCATACTGCAGACTGTAGTCTTTAATCTTTATCAGTAAGTGCTTCAAGTCATCCTCACTTTCAGTGAGCAATGTTGTGTCATTTGGGTATCACAGGTCGTTAATGAGTCTTCCTCTAATCCTGATGCCACGTTCTTCTTCATATAATCCATCCCCTCAGATTATTTGCTCAGGATACAAGTTGAATAAGTGTGGTGAAATGATACAACCATGACACAGTCTTGATTTTGAACCATGCAGTATTCCCTTCTTCTGTTCAAATGACAGCAACATTGCAGGAAACAAAATCAACAGTAATCCTGAAAATCAGTTGGGTTCACCTACACTAACAAAAACTACTTTGAAAAAGAAATCAAGAAAACAACACTGTTTACAATACCCCCCAAATCAATAAAATACCTGGGCATCAACCTAATCAGGTACGTAAAAATCTATCAGTGCAAATTGTAAAGAGCTACTGCAGATTACTAAAAGAGAGTTAAAAAAATGGAAAGATATCCTGTGCTCATTGATTATGAGACTTAGTATAGTGAAAATGTCAATTCTACCTAAAGTTATCTACAGATTCAATACAATCTGGGTACAGATTCCAAACACTTTCTTTACTGAAATGGAAGAATTAATGACCGACGTCACATGGAAAAGAAAGAAACCCCTAATAGCTAATGCAATATTGAAGAAAAAAGAGCAAAGCAGGAGGCCTCACTCTCCCTGATATCAAAACATACCATACAGCCACTGTAATCAAAATATTTTGGTACTGGTTCAGCAAAAGACACATAGAACAGTGGAATAGAAATGAGAATTTATAGTTAAACCCAGCCATCTATGTACATCTGATTTTCGACAAGGAGTCAAAGTCTGTTCAGTGGGACAGAAACACTCTTTAATAAGCCATACTGGCAAACTGGATATCCATTTCCAGAAAACTGAAATAGGAATAGGACACAACCACACATCATACACAAAACTTACTCAAAAGAGACCACACGTTTTTGTATTAAACCTAAAACCATAAAGTTCCTGGAAGACAACGTAGGAAGAAAACAATGGGACTTAAACTTTTGTAAAAAAAAAAAAAAAAAAAAGGATAATAAACATTACAAGTAAAAGAAGATTGCAAAAAGGCCATGGGAGCATAGTTGTCCAACTGCCTCTAACTTTGCAAGTGGGGAGAAGTATCTACACAAGGCTGATTCCTAGGGGTAGAAGTCAGACATGCCACCATCATCCAATGTTTTTGCCATTCTGGCATGAACCGTCCCTCCCAAGTCACTCTCTGCTTCTCTGCTGGGTTTGATAATTTGTTACAATGGCCACACAGAACTCACAGATAATACTAACAATTATGGCATTTAATAGGGAAGTAACATGTTACAATTCAGGAGCAGAAACAAGTCAGGATACAGTTCTTCAATCAGGACAGCCTCTTCTAAGCCATGCTGCAGGCATGCCTGTCTCTAGCCTCAGACTCTCAATTCTGCAGCCCCTTGGCCTCTGTTGTGCTTGGGCAAGTGCTATACAGCTCTTTTAGCCCTGCCAAAAGGTTCTCAGATATGCATCTCACTCTGCCAGTAAATCTCCTGTCAAAAGGTGCTTAGCGTTCTCACTCCATGGGAAGGAGCCCACCATGCTATCTTCTAGAAGGGTCTGCTGCCAGAGTCTCTGCTGTGGTTTCTCTCCAGCTGATCCTCACTGTCTCTCACCATCTCAGCAAAGTGTTAACAGCTCTTTCTCCTGTGTCAAGAAGGTTCAGCACAGGGAACTCGAGTCCAAAAGATAAGGTCCACTCCTGCCTCTTCTTTCTTGCTAGTAGTGAGATCCTCCTTTTTGCCTTTGTGATGGCTCATTTTAAGCTTGTTGTTGTTGTTGTTAAGTGCCAATGCGTCAACTCTGACTCATAGCAACCCTATGTACAACAGAATGAAGCACTGCCTGGTCCTGGACCAGTCTCAAAATCTTTGCTCTACCTGAGCCCATCATTGCAGCTACTGTGTCAAACCATCTCATTGAGGGTCTTTCCCTTTTTCATTGACCAAAAGCATGCTTTTCCAAGCATGATATTCTTCTCCCAGGAATGGGCCCCTCTGACAACATGACCAAAGTAGATGAGATGAAGTCTGTCCATTCTTGCTTCCAAGGAGCATTCCAGCTGCACTTTTTCTAAGACAGATCTGCTAGTTCTTCTGGCAGTCCATGATACTTTCAGTATTCATCAACACCACAACTCAAAAGCATCATTCTTTGGTCTTCTTTATTCATTGTCCAGCTTTCACATGCATATGATACGATTGAAAATACCATGGCTTGGCTTAGGTGCACCTTAGTCTTCAAAGAGACATCTTTGGTATTCAGAGCTTTATAGTGCTCTTTTGCAGCAGATTTGCCCAGTGCAATAAATAAAAAATAAAAGTCTGATTTCTTTCTTTCTTTCTTTTTTTTTTTTTTTAATTTGGGTGAAGATTTACAAAGCAAATTCATTTTCCATACAGCAGTTCACACATTGTCTCATGTCATTGACCACAGTTTACCACAATGCAACAGCTCCTCTCCCACTTCCTCCCCATAGTTACCTCTTCCCAGTGTCCATCCCTCCATACTCTCTTTCCCCCTGAGCTGTCTGTCTCCCTGTGTATAAGC
>NW_006921827.1:2071292-2075365 GCF_000298275.1 Orycteropus afer afer | reverse complement strand
TTTGCTGGTTTTTGTGTTTCTCTAGAGAACCCTATCCAACACATTGACTATCTGAGCAAGGGCACTACCCTCCAAACTTTGGATGTCGGCCATGTCTTCTGGAGTCTGAGTGGAGGCCTCTTGGCCCTGGGCTTCAGTTCTGCCTTACAGGTCCACTGAGATGGCAACTCTGCTTCCTTGGCTTTGCACAGCCTTATTCTCTTAGTCCATCTCCATCTTGGTCCTGACAGTTCCCATTCCTCTGCTCCTTGGATATGGCAGCTCTACCCCTCATCTTTGGTCAGCAGCACCATTCCTTGGCACACCTTCATAGAGTTGGTGAAAATCTGACTCTGAAACCTAGGAGGCTGTGGTTCTATCTTTTGACAATGCAGGGACCGTGGCCCTACCTTTTAAGAGCTCAGAGTCTGTGGATACACCTTTTGAGATGGAGGCTACTCTGCTTCTCTCCTTCTGACACTTTTTCTGATCTCTGAACTACCTCAGGGATAGTCCTTTTCTTTTCTTAGAGGCCTGTTTCCTGCCTGTAGATACTTAGGAGGCTATGTCCTCACCCTTTGAGATTCAGGGGACCTTGTTTCCCACACTTTGAAACTAAGAAGTTGCTGCTTTCTATACTTCTTCCAACAATCTCCTGATCTCTGAGCTGTACAAGATTGTCCTTTCCTTTTCTTGGAAGGAACAACAGATGTAGCTCCTTTGACTCACTTCCTGTCTGTACAATTCCAAGAGGCAGACAGCTTCCTTTCCTCTCTTTTTTATCTCTGCCCCCTTCAATCTAAGCTGATGAATTTTCTGCAGTGATAGTTGGTTAGATCCATCAGTTAAAGGCTTAATCTCTTTAACAAAAGTTTGTGTAGCCACATCCTTGGTAAAAATTCTAGGGCATATGTCTTTAGTTTGTACAACAGAATGTTCTAAATCTTTAACTTTGGTTTTCATTTGTCAAAGTTTATTTTTAAGTCTATCTCTTTCATCTTGGATGCTACTGTAAGTGCAAGAAGAAATAACATAGTACCTTTATGATCTGGCTTAGAAATCTCCTCAGTCAGATATCCAAGTCCATCACTACAGTTACTACTTTCTACCAAACTTTGGAACGAAATTCAAACAAGATTTTTTGCCATTGCTTAAAAGCATCCACCTTCCTCCATTGTCCAGTTACATGTTCATCATTTTCTTTTAAAACCTCACCAGAAGCATTCATATCTCTAGCAACATTCTGTTGCTGATGTTATATGTATTCTCTAAGACAATAAAGACTTTCTCAATAGCTCTACTCACTTCCTTCTGAGCCCTCATCAGAACTTCCTTTGACATCCATAATTCTAGGAACAGTCTCTTTAAGATAGTCTAAAGTTTTATTATTTAAAAAAAAGAAAAGAAAAGAAAATAACACCCACTGTTGTTCAGTCAATTCCAACTCACATTGATTTTATTGGACAGAATATAACTGCCCATATGGATTCTAAGACATAAATCTTTATGGAAGTAGATTGCCACATTTTTCTCCCATGGAGTCACTGTTACTTTTAAAATGCTGACCGTTTAGCTAGCAGCTGAGCCTTTTAACCACTACAACACCAAAGATCTTCCAGCATCCACCCATTTCTCAATCCCAAAACCACTTTCACATATTAGGTATTTGTCAGAGCAGTCGCAGAGATCCAACTGAGGAGAGGGAACTCAGGAACACCTAAAACAAACAGCAGGGTGGGAGAGAGGGAGAAAGGGGATAAAAAGCCAGGAACCCAGACAGAGGAGCAGTCAGCTGCAGGAATCCAGGTGAAGAGAGGGAACTCAGGCATGTCCAAAGCAACAGGGCAGGAGAGTGTGGAAAAGGGGATGAAAACCCCCAGGAATTCAGACAGAAGAGGAGTCAGCCTCAAGGACCCAGGTAAGGGAGGTACGAGAGTTTTCCAACAGGGAGACAAACTTGTCTATCGGTTTGTCCTACCATGGTGATGGGTTGATATGAGTTTTGAGGCTGAGCCACTGGTGTTTCAAACCCAGCGGGATGCACATGGTGCACAGGTATCAGCCCAGCTTACAGTCTGAGACAGACTAGGAAGAAGGAAGAGGCCATCCACTTCTCAAATAATTGGCCAGGGAAAACCTTATGAATAACAAAGAAACACTGTTTGATACATTACCGCACAACTTTATGAATAGTCCTGTAGGTTAGAAGGCTCTCAAAATAGGACTGGGAAAGAGCTGCATCATCAGAGTAAACCCAGCCTTACTCCAATGGATAAGGTAAAGCTTTCAAGACCTCCATTTCCTGATGTGGCACCACTCAAATTGAAGAGAAAGAGCTGCAGACATCCATTAATCACTAGAACATGGAATGTATGAAGCATGAATCTAGGAAAATTTGATGTTGTCACAAATGAAATGGAACACATAAAGATTAGTATCCTCGGCATTAGTGAGCTGAAATGGGCAGGTTTGGGCCATTTTGAATAAGACAACCATGTGATCTACTATGCCTGGATGACAGTTTGAAGAGGAATGGCATGGCATTCATCATCACAAAGGTTGTTTCAAGATCTGTCCTGAAGTGCAATGCTGTCTGTGAAAGGATAATATCCATATGCCTACAAGGAAGACCTGTTAATATGACTATTATTCAAATTTATGCCCCAACCACCAAAGAAAAAGTTGAGGAAATTGAAGATTTTTATTAACTACTGCAGTCTGAAATTGACCAAACATGCAATCAGGATGTGTTAATTATCACTGATGACTGGAATGCAAAAGTTGGAAACAAAGAAGAATTACTGCTGGTTGGAAAATTCGGGCTAGGTGACAGAAATAATGCTGGAACTCTCATGGTAGAATTTTGCAAGACCAACGACTTGTTCATTGCAAACACCTTTTTTCAATAACACAAATGGTGGCTCTACACATGGACTTCACCAGCTGGAACACAGAGGAATCAGATTGACTACATCTGTGGCAAGAGGTGGTGGAAAAGCTCAATATCTTCAGCCAAACCAGGCCAGGAGCTGATTGTGGAACAGATCATCAACTGCTCATATGCAAGTACAACTTGAAGTTAAAGACAATTAAAGCAAATCCAAGAAAGCCAAAATATAATCTTGAATATATCCCTCCTGAATTTAGAGATCATCTAAAGAATAGACTTGATGCATTGAACACTAACAACCGAAAACCAGAAGAATTGTGAGAATATATCAAGACCATTATCCATGAAGAAAGCAAGAGATTACTAAAAAGATGAGAAAAGAAGAGAAGACCAAAATGGATGATAAGACTCTGAAACTTGCCCTTGAGAGGAGAGTAGCTAAAGCCAATGGAAGAAATAACAAAATAAAGAGCTGAACAGAAGATTTCAAAGAGCAACTCAAGCAGACAAAACCGATCATTATAACGAAATGTGCAAAGACCTGGAGTTTGAAAACCAAAAGGGAAGAACATGTTCAGCATATCTCAAGCTGAAAGAACTGAAGAAAACATTCAAGCCTCTAGTAGCAATATTGAGAGATTCTATGGGCAAAATACCAAATGATGCAGGAAACATCAAGAAAAGATGGCAGGAATACAGAGTCACTGTACCTAAAAGAACTGGTCAACCTTTATCCATTTCAGGAAGTGGCATATGATCTAGAACCAATGGTACTGAAGGAGGAAGTCAAAGCTGCAATGAAAGAATAGGCGAAGAACAAGACTCCAGGAATTGACAGAATACCCATTGAGATATTTCAACAAACGAATGCCCCATTGGAGGCACTCACTCGGTTATGCCAAGAGATTTGGAAGACAGCTACGTAGCCAACTGACTGGAAGAGATCCATATTTTTACCCATTCCCAAGAAAGGTGATCCCACAGAATGTGAAAATTATCAAACAATATCATTAATACCACATGCAAGTAAAATCTTACTGAAGATAATTCAAAAACGGTTGCAGCAGTATATTGACAGAGAACTTCCAGAAGTGCAAGCTGGATTCAGAAAAGGACGTGGAACAAGGGATATCATAGCTGTTGTCAGGTGGATCTTGGCTCAAGGCAAAGAATACCAGAAAGAAGTTTACTTGTGTTTTTTATT
>NW_006921827.1:2056592-2070264 GCF_000298275.1 Orycteropus afer afer | reverse complement strand
GGGTCACTATGAGTCAGAGACACATCGACAGCACCCAACAACAAAAACAACAAATCAGAGCAGCACCCCCACTTCTTGGTACCAAATTCTGTCTTAGTTATTAAGTGCTGCTCTAAAAGAATACCACAAGTAGGTGACTTTAACAAACAGATTTTTTTTTTTTTTCTCATAGTTCAAACCAGAAGAAAAACAAACTCACTCACTGCCATCCAGTCAATTCCAACTCATAGCAAACCCCTTTGGGTTTCTGAAGCAGTAAATATTTATGGAAGTAGATTGCCCAGTTTCCTTCCATGGAGCAGGTGGTGGATTTGAACCACCAGCTTTCTTGTTAGTAGTCAAATCCCTTAGGCACTATGTCACTTTCTCACAGGTTGTTGTTGTTATGTGCCTTCGAGTAAGACCCAACTCATAGCAACCTCCTTGGGTTTCTGAGGCAGTATATCACAACAGAAGTTAGGAGGCTAGAATTCTGAATTCAGGGCACTAGATTTAATGTGAGGTATTCTCTTTTCTGTGAGGAAGGTCTTTGTCTCTTCTAAGCTTCTGCTCCTAGGCAATTTTCTTTTGACTTCGTATCTCTTCTTCTTTCATTGCTTTTTAAATCTCTCTTATATTTTAGAAGGGATTAGTTTGAAACATACCCTACACCCATCCTACCTCATTAACATAACAAAGATAAGCCATTCCCAAATGGGATTATAACCACAAGCACAGATGTTAGGATTTACAACACATATTTTAGGGGGACACAATTCAATCCATAATAAGGCTTGTCTTGGAAAAAAATGGAAAAGCATTCCATTTGTTCCAGAATTCAAAAGTTAATTGTAAACGGAAACAAAGCAATATAAGAGAACAAAAAAAAGATGTACTAAGAAAGGAGTTCATCATAGTTCCAGTTGAGGGTTCCCTGAGAAGAGATGACAACAGTATAACTCTAGGAATGATTGCATCTGTCACCAGATACTTGGCTATCTGACAGAGGGACAGTTCTGTTTGTCCATTTCTATTGTTATTTACAGATGTCTGGAGCCAAAGAAATAGAAATTTCTAACATATATCGAAGATTTTTGCCTAAAATTATAAAAATACTACAAAAGTGAGATCAGCTGTTTTGCAAAATAATCTGCTTTTTATTTTAAAAAAATGTGTATTTATGGAATGCAAAATTCTATTAGGAGTTTGTATACAGTTGGCTTGCTTTAGGAACTAACATTGTTTTACTATATGTTGTTGTTGTTGTTGTTTGCCGTCGAGTCGGCCCCGACTCATAGCGACCCCTCCTTGGGTTTCTGAGGCAGTATCACTACGGAAGTAGGATTGCCCAACCTTCCTTGAAGAGTGGCTGGTGGGTTTGAACCTCCAGGCTTCTGGTGAGCAGTCGAGTGCTCAGGCACTATGCTACCAGAGCTCCCGTTTTACTATATAGGGAATGCTTAATCCAAATCAGAAGTTAGATCTTTGAGTTTGGGCCACACCAAATTAAAAGAAGAGGTAGTTTTCTCTGCCCTAACAAACTTGTAGCCATTTCTTATTCCTACAACTCTTAGATGAATGGTTGTTTTTTTTCCAAAAGTAAAATTCTATACCCCATTAAAACATATCACATTGCGTTAGCAACTGATTGATACAAAATAATGAAATTGACATCTATCTTTTGTTTTTCTGAGCAAGAATGCTTTAACATTAGCATTGCCAAAAGTGGCATTGTGAACTGTATTTTGCAGTAAACAGATATCAATCAAATCATCATATAGAGTCATGTTTGAGGTCGTGGCTGTCACCGAAAAGGCACTACTTCTATTTCTTATTGTTGTTGTTAGGTGCTGTCCAGTCAAGTCTGACTCAGAGAGTCCCTATGTAGCACGGGAAAAAAAAAATACTGTCTGGTCCTGAACAATCCTTGCTATACTTGAGCCCATCATTTTAACCACTATGTCAATCCATCTTGTTGAGAGTCTTCCCCTTTTTTGCTGACCCTCCACTTTACCAAGCATGATATCCTTCTTCAAGGAATGGTCCCTTCTGACAACCTGACCAAAGTAAGTAAGAGAAAATCTGGCCATTATTGCTTCCATGGATTATTGTGGCTGCATGTCTTCCAGGACATATTTGTTTGTTCTTCTGGCAGTCAGTGGTACTTTCAATATTCTTTGCTAACACTACAACTCAAAAGCATCAACTCTTTTTCTGTCTTCCTTATTCATTCTCCAGCTTTTACATCCATATCTTGTGAATTTCCTTGTCACTTTGTCAATTTTTTTTTTTCCCTGCTAAAATGTAACTATGAGAATTTACATTAAGGCAGAGATCTGACTGTATTTGTAAATTGAAACTCAGTCTGTGACACATAATCAGGAAACTGCACTTTGAACATGTTTTTTTTTTTTTTTTTCTTTTCAGGATTTAGCCAATCAACATTGAGTTCCAAAGTTCAGTTTTTGAAAACTTTGCTGCACATCGAAGTCACTTTCTTCCAATTTTTATTAGCCACAAACAAATATTTTGATCTTCATTGTTCACTGCTCTCAAATGATTCTAAATTGGTTCAATTGTATGGAAACTTACTCCTTGACTTTTTTTTTTTTTTTTAATTCTGATTCAGTGAAAGTTTACAGAGCAAATTCATTTTCCATACAGCAGTTCACATACACTTTGTCTGGACATTGACTGGAATTTCCCATTGTGCAGCAGCTCCCCTTCCACTTCCTCTCCATAATTTCCTCTTCCCTGTGTCCTTCCCTCCATGCACTCCTGCCACCCGAGCTCTCTCTGTGCATACACAGCCCTTCTATTCTCTCATGATTGCTCTCTCCAAGGAATGTACTACCTGATGGAAATGTTCACCTTATTTGCCTGTCTTTTGTTTGGTGGGAAGCCACAGGAGTGGGTTCAATTTCAGACCTGAAGGGCAGCTAGGGACCATAGTCTCAGGGGTTCCACCAGGCTCTATCAGACCAGCAAACCTTGTCCGTTTCTTTTATGATTTTGAGTTTTGTTCCACATTGTTCTCCCACTCTGTCCAGGATCTCCTACATAAACCCCCCTCTGAGTGGTTGACAGTGGTAGCCAGACACCATCTAGTTCTTCTGGTCTCATCATATAGGGTGAGGATAGCTTGGTGTAGCATTCCCTTGGACTAATTGTTTCCATGCGTCTTTGGCTTTCTTCATTCTTCTTTGCTTTGGATGAGGAGTCCTCAACTTTTTTTAAAGAACACACTTAACTGTATCTCAACAGTAGATTTAAGGGCAATATACTCAATTAATGCAACAAGATGAAGAAAGTGCAAAGTTTGTAGAAATGGTGCATGTTTTATCTGTAGCAGTTGGTCACTGTTAAGTTCACAGAGCTGTACACACACATACATCCCACACTGGAATTCTGCCTCATAGGTATCAGCTGTGTGGACTTTTCTTTTTGTCACTGATTTTATCAGACCACATTCTCACGGTCTTCACATAGCTAGTCTGTGTTGTGCTGTTATGTGCCATGTTGAGTTCCTTTTTGTTACAGATATCTGTCACAGATGTTCTAGGCCCTGAAGGTTTTTATAATCTCTAAAACTATGTATAATAGTGGGGCATCAAACTTCCAGTACAGGACCCTAATGTTACCAATTTGAGATAAATGTCCAGCTTCAACCACTGAAATTACTTTTCTAATGGATGCCTCTATTTGGAATCTTACCTTACCATTTTGTCAAGTAGTTTAATACCATGGAAGAATTAGCTGCCCATCTCATAGTTAGGTGGTCCGTATCAGGACAAAAAGACATGCTTATATTACACAGAGATGACCAGAATTAATTGTCGAATAGAGACTGGTGAACCCCTTAGACTGTAGCCCTGGGGTATCCTCCAGGTCTGGAACTGGATTCACTTCTGTGGATTAGCTCTCAGCCAAACAGTAGAAAGGCCCACAAGCAGGACACCTACCCCATGGAGTTGCAGCCGCCTACCCTAGTGACATGTACCCCCTTAGATCATTCAACTATGAGACATTAGAAGGGCAGGATTTGTGGAGGAGAAAAGAGATAGACATGAATCCATAGATAAGAAGGGCACAGGGAAGGAGTAGTCACAGGGAAGAGATGGGAGGAGAACTTGAGACTTTTTTATTGTTGGGATTCTATTTGGGGCATGAAACTAAATGTACATGAACTGTTGAGAGTAAAATAGATCTGCTTTGTGAATCTGCACACAAATCACAAAAAAAATAAAAAAAAAATTATACAAACTAAAAATAAATAAATAAAATACCTGCTTAGATGAATAAGTTTTCCCTGGCCAATTTTTTGAGAAGTGGATGGCCTCTTCCTTCTTCCTAGTCTGCCTCAGTCTAAAAGCTACATTGAATCCTGTGCACTGTGTGCAACCCTGTGGGAATTTGAAACACTGGTGGCACAACCTCAAGCCTCACAGCAATGCACAAGCCACCACAGTATTAAAAACTGACAGACAAGTTTGTCTCCCTTAGTTCAAAACCACTCAACCCTCCCTTTACCTGAATCCTACCTGGATCATGCCACTTTGTCATCCCCAGTGTTCCCTCCCTTTCTTGCTTCTGGGGTGGGGACTGTCTCACTCCCTTTACCTGGATCCTGTGGCCAGACTTCATCTCACCTACTCTGGTCATGTTATGAGAAGGCACCATTCCCTGGAGAAGGATGTCATGCTTGGTAAGGTGGAGGGTTGATGAAAGAGGGGAAGGCCCTAAACGAGACAGATTGACACAGTGGCCATGGAGATGGGCTGTAGTATAGCAAGGATCGTGGAGCTGGTGCAGAACCGGGCATTGTTTCATTCTTCTGTGCATAGGGTTGCTATGAGTTGGAGACCAGTCGATGGCAGCTAACAACACAACTCACAACAACATATGAATGAGTAATTTTTTTTATTTAATGGCACATCTACAGGTCCTTAACCAATCAACCAATGGCTTTACTGGGCTTATCTCTCTGAAGGTTGGTGCTGCTATAGTTACCTATGATGCCATTCTTTTGTTAGTATAATTATTATTTTATTTTTTCACTAATTGTGGTCAGTCTCTTAGTTGGCTTTCAATAATTAGGTTAGAAGGAAATAGGATTCTGCAGATCACTGAGCAAAAATATTCTAAAATTTTAGCAAATAAAGCTGAAATCATAATGTATAATTTTTATTATTATTATTTTTGTTGTTGTTATATGTAGTTGTATCAGACCCTACTCATAGCAACCCTCCTTTGGTTTCTGAGGTGGTATCACTACAGAAGTAGATTGCCCAACCTTCCTTCTGAGGAGTGATGGGTTTGAACTACCAGCCTTCTGGTTAGCAGTCAAGTGCCTTAGGCACTACTCTACCAGAGCTCCTAATTTTTATTATAAATCACAGGAAAGAGAACCAACTTGGACTGAAACATACTTTGGGTTTGAATCTTATCTATTTACACATTTGCCAAATGTGGACATTTGGAAAGTGATGAAAATTTTTGGAGCCTCAGTTTACTTATTTGTAAAACTAATGTAAAAAGGTCTAATCAGAGTAGAAGAGAAGCAGAATAGTGTATGTCAAAGATTTATTAGAAGTCAAATAAGATGAGAACTGAACAGTTACTACTGGCTTTTGCAGCAACGTGGAGGCCATTCTTGATCTGATTCACATAGAGGACAATGGGAATTTCAATAGTAGAATGAGAAAAAATGGAATGGATAAGGATTGAGAAGTTGAGGACAATTAGGGTAGGCAACTCATTTGAGAAGTTTGGCTGTGTGGGGAAGAGAAAACTAAAGAGACACATGGACAGGGAATATGGTTCTAGGAAGAGGGCTTTTTATTGTTATTGTAATTACTGACTAGTGGTGGTGTTGCTTATTACCAAGAGTCAGTATATCTTCAAATGGTGATAGAAATGACATAATACAGACAGAGAGGTTCAAGTTATAGCAGAAACAGGGAATAATTAATGGCATGTGACTTCTGGGAAGGTATAAATGGTAGGATCTAGAGCATTTGTGGAGAACTTACCTTTACTGAGAAGGAAAGAGGAGGAGTTGGCAAACTCAGATAAGCTTGTAGATTTGGAGGCCTAAATTTGAGATAATTTCAAATCAAGGCTTTACATTTTCTTTGTGAAGTAGGAGACAAGTCACCTGTATGAGGCTGAGGAAGCACAAGGGGAAAACTTGGAAGTTTGCGAAGAAAGAGGAGGAACGTAAGGGCTATGGGACTCATGAAATTAAACCTCAGCTTAGTTAATTTTCTCAGTAATAATCCCTGATATGTACATAGCACATTATTTTTCAATATGTATCTTCAAGTTATTGTCTCATGTAAAGAATTACTATTTTTATTTCTTTTGGCAATTTGAAATATTTATATAATGATCATGTGTTATACAAATACCTGATCTATGCTTATGGACATGATTGAAAAAAAAAATGACAAATTATGGATAACACTGAGAAGAATGGGAATTCCCAAACAATTGTACTCATGAGGAAGCTGTACCTTGAGCAGGAGGCTGTCGTTCAAATGGAACAAGGGGACACTACATGGTTTAAAATCAAGAAGGGATTGCATCCTTTCCCCATACTTATTCAATCTATATGCTGAGCATATATATATATATATATATATATATATATATATATATATACGCATCACCCCCACCTGGGTCCTGTGGCTGACTGTTCCTCTGTCTGGCTTTCTGGCTTTTAATCCCCTTTCTCCTGCTCTTCCCACCTGCTGCTTTGGGCATCCCTGAGTTGTCTCTCCTCACCTGTAACCCTGGGGCTGACTGCTCTTCTGTCCGGGTTCCTGGCTTTTATCCCCTTTCTTCTGCTCTTCCGGCCTGCTGCTTTGGGCATCCCTAGGTTGTCTCTCCTCACCTGTATCCCTGGGGCAACATGCTGAGCAAATGATCTGAGAAGCTGGACTACATGAAGAAAAACGTGGCATCAGGATTGGAGGAAGAATCATTAACAACCTGAGATACACAGACAAGAAACTTTGCTTGCTGAAAGTGAGGATGACTTGAGGCACTTACTGATGAAGGTTGAAGAATACAGTGTACAGTAGGGATTACCTCTCAATATAAAGAAAACAAAAATCCTCACAACTGGACCAATGAGCAGCATCACAATGAATGGAGAGAAGATTGAGGTTGTCAAAGAATTCAGGTTGCTTGGTCTACAATCAATGCCAATGGAAGCAGCAGTCAGGACATTAGATGATGTGTAACTGGGAAGGTCAACCGCGAAGGAACTGTTTCAAGTGCTGAGGAGCAAGGATGTCTCCTTGCGGACTAAGGTGCTCCTGACACAGGCCATGGTATTTCCAATTGCCTGGTATGCATGTGAGAGCTGGACAATGAATAAGGAAGACCAAAGAAGAGTTGATACTTTTGAGTTGTGGTGCTGGCGAAGAATGCTGAAAGTACTATGGACTGCTAAAAGAACTAACAGATCTGTCTTGGAGGAAGTGCAGCCGAAATGCTCCTTGTAAGCGACAATGGCCAGACTTTGTCTCACCTATTTTGGTCATGTTGTCAGAAGGGACCATTCCTTGGAGACGGATGTTGTGCTTGGTAGGGTAGAGGGTCCATGAAATAGGGGAAGGCTTTCAATGAGATGGATTGACTCGGTGGTTGCGATGATGGGCTCAAGTATAGCAGCAATTGCAGAGGTGGCGCAGAATTGGGCAGTGTTTTGTTGTGCTGTGCATGGTGTTGCTATGAGTTGGAAACGACTTGACAGCACCTAACAACAACAACAGGAGCTCTGGTAGCATAGTGCCTAAGGCACTTGACTGCTAACCAGAAGGCTGGCAGTTCAAACCCACCAGCCACTCCTCGGAAGGAAGGTTGGGCATTCCTGCTTCCGTAGTGATACTGCCTTGGAAACCCTAGGAGGGGTCGCTATGAGTCGGGGCCGACTCGATGGCAAATAACAACAACAACAACAACAAACGCGTACCTTTTTCATTTAATATTCCATCTCACTCAATGCTGTAGAGTAGTATCTGACTCATTGAGATCCCTTCTTGCATTTCCGAGGCTGTATCCTTACGGAAGTAGATTGTGTAACCTTCCTTCTGAGAAGTGGCTCATGGGTTTGAACCTCCAGCCTTCTGGTTAGCAGTCAAATGCCTTAGGTGTAATAGTGTCAATAAAATCTAAGGTTTATTGCATTTATATAGTGTTTCAAGCACAATTCCAAGTCTTTTACATTATGTTCTCTTTTAATCTTCACAATAGTCCCATTAAGTTTGGACTGTTATATGTTTTTTTTTTTTTTTTTGTAGATAAGAAACAGAATCAACAGGGATTATACTATGTGTCCAAGTTCACATAGTACAGTCAACAGAATTAAGTTATGAATCTCTGCCATTTTCCTAAGAGCAAAATTGCCATACACCATTTGATTCAAGAGTGTATCAAATAATCCTGTGTTGAATTTGTGACATACTGAGAGAATAGGAATACTGACTACAATTTCTCGAAGAACAATATATGTTAATAAGGGCACACTTAAAAATACCTCTTGATAATTGTATAATGTTTTATAAAGACTTAATACAAATTAAAACTCAAAAACCAAACTCACTACCATCCGGTTGATTCTGACTCAGAGTGATCTCTATCAGGTTTCCGAGGCTGTAGATCTTTACAGAAGTAGATTTCCCCATCTTCCTTCCACAGGGCGGCTGGTGGGTTTGAACCTCTGACTTTCCATTTAGCAGAATAGTATCATATCCACAACTCCACCAGATCTCCTTTCATATAACTTAGGGGTACTGATATGGCATAGTCTTTCTTACTGTTTTCAATTAATTACCTAAATGCACCTAGATGCTCTACTACCAACCAACCAACCAATGCACTACCATTGAGTTGGATCCAGCTCATAGTGACTCCTCCTTGGGTTTCTGAGGTGGTATAACTATGGAAGTAGATTGCCCAACCTTCCTTCCGAGGAGTGGCTGATGGGTTTGAATTACCAGCCTTCTAGTTAGCAGTCAAATGTCTTAGGCACTATGCCACCAGAGCTCCCCCTAGCAGAAAATATAACATCAATTCCTTGGACATTTTCCATATTCCCCTGTAGGTCCATGACTCCTGGAGGTTCACTTATTACATAGCGTGGAGAAGGGATCATGGCCACTTCAAACACATAGGGGAGGAAGAATTAGAGTGTTCTCAGAGCATGGCTGCCACTGCTTTCACTATCTCATGGTAGGCTTACTTGATGAGGACTGAGATTTTCTTGTCCCAGCAGAAGGCTGACCACTCTCCACTGCTCTTGCTTCAGAGGCCCCTGTTGATCTGGATTTCTAATCAGGTCACAACACGTTGGGCACTAAACTTGCTCTCCTTTTTTTAAACTTTAGTTTATTTTCCTTTCCTTTAAGCACTGGTGATGCTAACGATTCTTTTTTAGCTCTTCTACAACTCCCTAACTCTCCAACTTTCTGGTTTTCTAAACCAAGGGTATTAGTTAGTCATTCCATAAATATTAGTGCTGCTCTAAGTTTTTAGTAAAAATATTGTAAAATATAAATAAACAAACAAACAAGACCCACAAATATTCTCAGATATGTACCTGATCTCAACACACATTGAAGAGTGTGAATACTTGGAGGTAGGAATTATTGGCTCTCTAAGAAACTGATTGGATTGTCATTTTACCTATAAAGCCATTGAATAATGTGGCCTTCCACTGTATTAGTTTCCCAGGGCTGCCATGAAAAAATATTACAAACTTGGTGGCTTAAAATGTCAGAAATTAAAATGCTCACAACTCTGGAGACTAGAAGTCCAAAATCAAGGTGTCAGCAGTGTTACTTCCTCCTGGAGACTCAAAGGGACAATCCACATGCTTCTCTCCAAAGTCCTGTTGGCTGCCATAGATTCTTGGTATTCCTTGGCTTGTTGAAACATTACTCCCGTCTCTGTCTCCATCATAGCATGTTTTTCTCTCTGTGTGTGTTTCTGCCTTTTCTTCTGTCTCTTAGAAAGACATGTGGCATTGAATTTATGACCTACCTGGTTAATCCAGGATGATATCATCTCGAGATCCTTAACTTAGTTACTTCTGCAAAGACAACCCCCCCACACGTATTTTTCCCAAACAGGTCACATTCACAGGTTTAGGTTAGATATATCATTTGTGGGGTGCTAAATGGGCAGGGAAGCAACATCTTCTGACCTCCTCTAACTTCACAAGAGAAAGACAGAATCTCCACCAGCAGCCCATGGCCTGTTCCTATGAGGTCAGACATACTACCATCCTCCAGCCCTCTTACCAACCATGACACCAACTGTCCATCCTGTGGCACTCACAACTTCTCTGCTGGGTTCAATAATTCACTGCAGTGCCCAAACAGAACTCACAGATTGTGGTATTTATTAGGGAAGCAACAGGCTACAATTCAAATTCAGGAACTCACACAGGATACACTCACTCACTCAGGATTCTTCTGTCAGGTCAGTCTCCTCTCTGCTGTGCCCTTAGATACACCTCTTGGCCTGGTCTCTGCTTCTGTTGGCCAGGTAAGCCTCCCACTCTATTTTGTGATTCTTGGTCCCACTGCTGCCATATCACAGCCGAGTGTTTCTCTTAGCCAGAAGTCTCCCTCTCAGCTGGGCATCACTCTCTCAGCAGCATGTCTCCCTCAGCCAGTAGTCAGATTCCATCTGCCTCTAGGAGGTCTCATTTTGAGCCTTGCACAGTGGCAAAAAGAACCAATCGCAACACCAGAGTTCTGCATACCTGAGAGAGAGTGAACTTTCCCAGAAGATTACTTCATGCTGTGGCAACAGAAATACCCCAGGTGGATGACTTTAATAATCAAAAGTTTAAATTGCATGGTCCCACCCAGTAATCCAGTGGGAGCTACAGAGACTATGGCTAGAAAAGCCATACCATGTAATTTACTACACTGAAGGGGGCCACTATTCAGCCCACTACAGAGTTTTACCATGTCAAAGTCCTTGTCAGTCTCTACACTCTTACTAGTCTGACCATCCCTGTATTATTCAGAAGAACCAAATTATTGTTTTCTATTTACACGCACTATTCATATCATTCATATCCTTTGCTGAGTTAACATTTTTTCACCATATCCATCTCAGCTTAAAGATCACTCCCTCTAGGCATCTTTCTCTGAACCTCTTCTCTCTCTGGCTTAGGTTAAAACTCCATGTAATACATTCTCATAGAGTCATGCACTTTCCTTCATCGTAGTTAAATGCAATCATACTTAATTATTGCTGTAAAAATAGTTATATGATTTTGCATCAGTCATGACCACAAAGGAACCTTGGTCATTATTGCCTACATCAGTGCCTGGCACAAAGCAAGAGCACAATAGCTATTTCATTAATGTTAAAATTGTATGTATAGTGGGTAGGTGCTGGTAATACTGGCTTGAAGTTGTGGGATTGAGATAGATATTTGTATATTCCTATGTGGCTCAGTTCGGCTGAGTTCAGTTTTCTGTGTTCTCCTTCATGTTTTTTGTGCATAAGCAAGTGCAAATTTGTGTTATACTCAAACTTTTCCCTAATGTATCAATCATGTTGGGACAAATTTGTATTTTCAAAATATAGCAGAACTGAATGTACAGTTTTTTCATATGGGTGCTGATGCTTGCTTTAAATTGATAATATTGAACATTAGCAGTTCTATATGATAGCAAATAAGTTTCTTAGTTACCAGTAACACTAAACATCTAGATCCCGACAATAAAAAAATGTTTTAGATATTATTTAGAAGAAGTTAAAAATTGAAGAGGAGTAGGTTATCGTTGGGAGCTCTGGTGGCATAGTGCTTAAGGCATCTGACTGCTAACCAGGAGACTGGCAGTTCAAAATCACCTCTCTTCAGAAGGAAGGTTGGGCACTCTATTTCCATAGTGATACTGCCTTAGAAACCCAAGGAGGGGTCGTTACGAGTCAGATCCGACTTGACATCAGTGAATTTTTTGTGTTAAGTTGCTATTAGGAAAAGAAAAGGAAAGCTTAACAGAAAGCTGAAGAGAAGGAAGTTGGAGGGGGATTAAGTAACAAAATCTTTCAAGTGACTCTAAATTTATGTCCTTGAAAATTAAAGATAAGGAAGTTTAGAAAGAGTAGCTTATACTTACTAGACTGGCATAGTTTAAGAGATCTGATGATATGAACTGTTTCTGAGAAGATAGCACATCTAGAAGTCTTCCATACTACTGGTTGGAATGTAAATAGATGAAAACATTTTGCAAAACAATTTAGCATTATTTCACACAATTGAAGATGTGCACACCATATGGTCAACTGACATTTTCTCCAAGTATATACACTAGAGAAAATATTATTCATATGGACCTAGTGTACCACCCAAAGTCCTGCAACAGATTGGTCCAGGTCAAGAGATCTGGAAGATAAAGCAAGACTCATGTTTCCACATGGTTGACCAATGACTTTGATAATAGATTCTATATACATATATCAGAGCCTTAACCATGTATTGTTTAGAACAGGCCAAAGGAAGTGGAGTCCAATACATTTTCTAATCAGAAATCTAGATTATTTCAACATTGTGATGAAAAATGTTGTTCAACACTGATAATATTATTTCAAAATTAAATCATTATTTTTCTGAATTAAACTTTAGAGTAATAACTTTGATTCTTAAAAGTGAATTCCATTCTGGTTTGAAGCAGAAGTGATACTACACTGTTTTCATTTTCTAACAGAGTTATGAGTAGAAAAATAATCTTAATAGATTAAGGAACCTTAGGAGGCAAAACATTTGTTTATCATTCAGAGTAGATAAAAGTTTACTGTATTTATGTTTATTATTTAAAATTCAAGTACAGAAAGTCAAGTGCCTATCTTAATATAGAAATAAAAATGTAGTAAGATCTATGAATGTAAGATTTTTAGATTTATAAATAAGTGTTTTGACTGGCAGCATCTATTCCAACTTAGGAAAAATAACAAATCTATAAATAACCAGATTTCTCTGGCCAATCCTTATAAATGTCTTAACTTTGAGACCCATGAGTATTTCATAACACTCTCTGCCTGAAATGTATACTTTTTTTGATAACTAGAATACATTTCTATCTACATCATAAGCCTGATTTCTTTCCCTCAAGTATAGCATATTCTAGGGACTATTTGTTTAACTGGTACAGAGGGTTTATTTATGTTTCTCAATGCAGTATTTCTGGCTACCTTATAACAAGTTAGAAGCAAGAAGTATCTTAGAAATACCCAATTTTGGGACTTTTATTCTCTATTCTTTTCTACCTACCCTGCTGATACCTGGAAGCTGCAAGTGTTCAGTGCTCTGTGTATGTATGTGTATATATTGTTCTATTTTTTTCTTTCTGTTTAATTATTTATAGAAAGACATCAAGAAGAAAAATGAGAAAGATGATCTGGAGCTATTCATCTACAAAGATGTTTACAATATATGAATGATGATTATAGATCATCTGTTTAAAAAATAAGATTTGACTTCTCATGTGTTCTATGATATATATATGTGTGTGTGTGTACATATATATATATACATATATATGCATATACATGTATATATATACATATGTATATATATATGCACACACACATATATATATGTGTGTGTATGTGTGTGTGTATATATATATGTATGTGTATATATATATATATATATATATTT
>NW_006921827.1:2050368-2056292 GCF_000298275.1 Orycteropus afer afer | reverse complement strand
TAGGGTAAATATTTGATTTAGAAATAAATTCACATACTTCTGTGGCTTTGAAAAGGAAAATTTTACTTACAATAAAGCTAACTTTTCATTTAACAAGTTCATAACTAAGGCAGCAATGACTGAAGTTTAAGAATATGTTGAAGTCCTAGTTTTGGTAGTGGAACTCAGTAGGGTTAGGTAGTGCGGTGGTTATATTTTGTGTCAGCTTGGCTGGGCATGGTTGAGTAGCCAGGCAACTGGTGGTAGTTATTTTCATGATGAGACTGGCAATCAATTCCATGGCGGGATCTACCACAAGCAGCTGAGTAGCTGCTTTGGGTATGCAGTCTGCTCCCCATATTTAAGAAGCAGCTTTGGGAATGGTCTCTAGCTTATCCATGCTTGGACCCTGCGTGTAGCCATGTCATTGTTCAGAACCCTGCCATGCTCTGCTGACCTTGGGACTTAAAATGGACTTAAATTAGACCCGCTGTGTGGTTTGGTAACATCAGACCATGCCTTTTTACTTGTCAACCTTGGGTGTGTCAGCCTCAGCAGCCAGAAGCTGTCTGAGTGAAGAAATGCCACTAACTTCAGTGGGCCGGGAGCAGGAGGCGGAGCTGGACCCCAAGGTTGAGGGGCTTTCACCCAGCCCCTAGATCCTGGCACTTTGAACTCGGACTTAAAGCCTCCAAACTGTGAGAGATTAAATTCCTGTTTGTATATGTAAATATATGTATATATATGTGTATATATATATGTAGATACATATATATATGTATATATATATCTATATACATATATGTGTGTGTGTGTGTGTGTGTGTGTATAAAATCTCCATATCCCCCCAAATTTTATACACACACATATTTCAAAGAGAAAGAAAAATATTCTAGAAGTTTCTGTGATTGTCTATCACTTTCTTAACGGTGAATATCTTTTTTTTTTTTTTTTTTTTTACCAAGGGGGCATGGGTAGGTGTTTTCAGAACATTACCTATCTTCCTTGCTCTCACCTTCTTTTAAGTAAGTCTGTGGATGCCTGGGCAGGGCCGAAGGAAGGAGGGCATGGGCATGCAGTAGGCTTTGGGGTGAGGCTGGGAAGGGCGATAGGATAGAGTGGGTTTAAAGAGGTGACTCCCACTTTTAAATGAAACAGTAGGCAGAGCTGCTTGTGTGAATTCAACACACACACACACACACACACACACAGAGCACTGAACACTTACAGCTTCCAGGTATCAGCAGGGTAGGTAGAAAAGAAGAGAGAATAAAAGTCCCAAAGTTGGATATTTCTAAGCTGCTTGTATGAATTCTGACTTCTTTTATCTATCCTGCCTTTCATCTGGCACTATAAGAGTGGCAGCCTCACTCAGAGTGACCCACCACAGCCCTGGAGAGGGAAGTGGAGGAGATGTTCAGTTCCACACTGGGGTCTGGAGAAGGGATCATGGGGTGTAGGCGAGGCTCATAGGAACCTCACTGCAATGGTGATATCTTAAGAAACTACATTTTCAATACAAATGCATGGAGACATTTTATATTTGCTACCTCTTGATACTTTTCCAAATTTTAAAATGAGAGAAATCATCACCTACAAGTAACATGAGGTAACAAAGAGGAAAGAGTGAAGTGAATTTGCATGGTGAAGAGTCAATTTGACATGCTTACCTTTTGCTTTTGCTTAGGATTGAAGTACACGTATACAAAGGACAAAGGAATGGGTAGAGAAAATACGATTATTTCAAAGCATTTTAAGTATAACAAAAAACTGCCTTTGACTTGATTGTCAAAAGTTTTGTTCAAATAAGTTTGAGAATTTGTCTCAAATGGATAACTTTATTTTCAGGACCCATAGTTTTTTTTTTTTTTTAATTCCAGTTACTTAACTAGTTATTTTAGCACCTTTATGGGTGTCAGAATCGACTTGATGGCAGTGAGTGAGTATATGAGTGATGTGTGCTGATTATCATAGTTCAAATTTAGCCATCTTGGAAGTGAACTTGGTGGCATATTTATTTGACTCAGGTTATTAAATTAAAGTGATCTACAAAAAAAAAAATAAAAAATAAAATAAGCATTATTTTTTTCTTTGTCTGAAATGTGCTGATTATCGATGACAAGATACCTTTGGTGGCTCAAACAATACACATTAACTTTATCTATATCTTGGTTTGTTACATTATTTCTAGGCTGAGGAACCTGAAAGTGTTGTCATTCTTATCCCAGATTACTGACTGTTGAAGGAACAACAAAGAGTCCATGCCCTGCAGAAATTTATTTTCTCTAGTGTTTTCTCAGAGATATCTCATCAATTCTAATTTCCTGTGTGGTGATGTGATTGTGCGTGTGTGTATGTGTGTGTTATCTGTGCACTTGTGATATCAAGGAATTGACTGAACCAATTTATTGTTTCAGTGTTATGGAGGTGCATTCTTCTGATTACTTCTCCATTTGAAGAGCTTTAGAAAGGGAGTACTATTAAAAATCCATTTATATTTATATTCTATAAGCATATACCTTCATTAACACAAGGGAACTCTCATGGTACAGTGGTTAAGAACCCAGCTGCTAACCAAAAGTTTGGCAATTCAATTCCCACAGATGCTCCATGGGAGAAAGATGAGGCAGTCTGCTTCCATAAAGATTTACAGCCTTGGAAACCCTTTGGGGGCAGTTTTACTCTGTCCTAAAGAGTCCTTATGAGTTCAGAATTGACTCAGTGACAGTGGGTTTTTGTTTTTTAGGCTGGCTGAAGCCAAGGCATAGCAATAAAACATTAGAAACTAGAAATGAAGAATAATTACACCTTGTATCTTTTGCCAAACAAACTAAAAAACAATTTGAATTAATAGTTACAAAGTATAAAAAAAAAAAAAAAAAAAGGGGGGGGGGACACTAATAACATTCTTGTGAAAGTTGTTAGGTTATTCCTTCTTTCATTCCCAAAGATAGGTAATGTTTGAAAGAAGAGGTGGTTCCCTTTGTGTACTTTTTGTTGTTGCATTCAAAAAATACAACACTGAAATGGAAATGGGACATTACCTGGAGAAATTACTCACCATTTTCCACTGTCATGTTACTTTTGGAAAAATTCAAAGACAGACAGGAAGTGTTAGTATGATAAAAATACTCAGTTGTTCTGAAAATGAGTTATTGAGAGAGTGTGTACATATTTCTTTTTTCAGCACATACAAAAATATTTTAGGAAGCCATTTTTGCTGCTGCTCAAGGAAAGGTAAATTATCTAATTTATAGTATCAGATATAGCAGGTTAGAAAAAATGCCTATATTTTGAAATTATTTCTCTTAGGCAAAGACTGATATAATTTGATACTTAATCAAAAGATATAATTATTTCATTTCTCTGAGACTCACTTCCTCACAAACATATCAAGGGAGTGGGATCAAGTTAGCTTGAGGTGTGGTGCCTTCTTTGCAACAATCAATTAATCTCTAAATATTAAATTCCTTCTGTTGAAAATATTTCGTTAAAGTCTTAAATGGTAAACAGTTCTAAGAAAATTCACATTTTTATTATTTGCTTTATTATTTATTTTCAAAGAAACTAACTTCTGGATCACCTAAATCCCACATTTACATTATGTAATCTCAACTTTCTTTGTTATCTATTGATATTTACAATAACATATTTTTATTTCCTGTATGAGGAGTCCATTTTTAGCACAACTACACTGATGCCAAATTCTGCTTCCTGAGGTAGAAACAGAGTCAAAGTCCCTGAATAATTTTGGCATAGTTAATCTGAATCATACATAGGATGAGTATTGGAAATTTGAATTCTCCATGGGTTTCCAAGGCAGTATCTCTATGGAAGTAGATTGCCCAATCTTCCTTTTGAGGAGTGGCTGGTGGGTTTGAACCTCCAGCCTTCTAGTTAGCAGTCAAATGCCTTAGGCACTATGTCACCAGAGCTCCTATAGATACATATACCATTTTAAATTAAATTAGGTATTTAATAGAGTGTTTGTATAGACATATATGAAGAAAAGTTAATGCATGTCATTAGTAATTTCTCTGCATCTGTGCTTTGATACTTTAAACTGATGTTGCTGAAAGAAGTACAAATATTATCCTATCATTACACATGTAATTGTTATAAAGGGGACTATATCTCAACACTTTATCTGTGGTTTAGTTTGATATGACATTGGAGAAGATGGAGAGCATGAGAGACATGGAGAGTTTCCAGAGGAGCAAACTGACACTAATAAGTCAAAAGCTGGCCAGAAGTTATTGCCTGAACTAGATTCACCAAAGATATTATTCCTCATCCAGGAATTACTGGAACTACTAACTAGCTGTTTCCTCTGCCTGTGTTGCTGGAGTCTGTCTTCATCCTATCCTTGTGACTACTATACTAACTACTACAACTGCCAGCATTGCTTTGTTATCAGAGCAGGCCTCTCATTGACAAAACCTAATAGAAAGCCAGAAATATACTTTGCAGTCCCCTATCCTAACATTGAAGAGCCAGTGTTCAAGGTCAAATTGGGACAGGTAGGCAATAGACTTAAAAAAAAAAAAAAAAGAAAAAGAAAAAAAAAAAGCATGCCTACCTGTAGAGCAGGAGTTCTGGTGGCACAGTGGTTATAGAATTTGGCTGCTCACCAAAAGGTCAGAGATCCTAACCTACCCAATACTCTGCTGGAGAAAAATGAAGCAATCTACTTCCATGAAGTGTTATAGCCTTGAAAATCCTATGGGACAGTTCTACTCTGTCCTATGGTGTGGCAATGAGTCATAATCCACTCCAGGGCATTGGGTTACCTATGGAGGAAAAAAAAAAAAAAAACACCTCACTGTTATTGGGTTGATTCTATTCATAGTGACCCCTCCTTGATTTTCTGAGGCTGTATTTCTATAGAAGTAGATTGCCCAGTTTTCCTTCCGAGAAGTGGCAAGTATGTTTGAACTGCCAGCCTTCTGATTAACAGTTACATACCTTAGGCACTATGTTCCTTAAATATCTCTAAGTCTCAGCTTCCTCATCTGTAAAATATAAATAGTACTTTATTTAATCTGGAGGGCTACAGAGAGGATTAAATAATATAACATATGTAAACTATTTTCATGATACCTGAAACATAGGAAATACTCATGTAAATGTTAGCTATAGTAAAACCAATGAGAAGGAAGAAAGGGAAAGACCAGACTGGTGTGATATGGCTTCAAGTGGATAAGCCTCGTGAAACAATTTAGTTGATATTTGGCTTCAGGATGCTTCCTTTCATTTGGTATTTTGCTAAAAATAGATTTGATGATTGTCATTTTAAAAGATGTATTTACTCATTCGATCAGTATTAGTTAAGTGACTTTTTGGTGTTAGGCTCTGAGTTTGGTGCTGCTAATTAGAGGGTGGGTGGAAGCACAGTTTCTATCTTCATGGAGTGAGTGAAGAAACAGCCATTAAGCACACACACAATAAATGTGAGACTTGCTAGAACAAATAGGTGTTTTATGTGATGAGCGCCTACAATAGGGTATTTGAATAGGTTAAGAGGTCAGCAAGTCAGAGAAGTTTCACCGAAGGAAGTGAACTTAAAGTTGAGCTCTGAAGGACAAGGTAGAGTTACTTAGCAAAGAGAGAAGAAAGAAGAGGATAGCTTTCTTTGCAGTTGTTGTTCTTGTTAGGTGCAGTTGAGTCGGCTCTGACTCATAGCAACACTATGTACTACAGAACGAAACACTGCTCGGTCCTGTGCCAGCCTCACAATCCTTGTTATATCTGAGCCCATTGTTGCAACCACTGTGATAATCAATCTCATTGAGGGCATTCCTCTTTTCCATTGACCTTTCACTTAACCATGCAGGACATCCTTCTCCAATGAATGATCCCTTCTGACAACATGACCAAAGTAGGAGAGATGAAGTCTGGCCATTCTTGCTTCCAAGGAGCATTACACCTGCACTTCTTCCAGGACA
>NW_006921827.1:2041679-2050045 GCF_000298275.1 Orycteropus afer afer | reverse complement strand
GTTCAAATCCACCAGCCACTCCTCAGAAGGAAGGTTGGGCAATCTACTTCTGTAGTGATACCGCCTCAGAAACCCAAGGAGGGGTCACTATGAGTTGGGTCTGACTCGACGACACATAACAACAACAACAACAACCTTATTGGTTCAGTTGTGAGGACTTTTGTTTTCTTTATGTTGAGATGTCATCAACACTGCAGACTTAAGTCTTTAATCTTCACCAGTAAGAGCTTCAAGTCACTTTCAGCAAGCAAAGTTTTGTCATCTGCATATCACAGGTTGTTAATGAGTCTTCCTCCAATCCTGATGGTACGTTCCTCTTCATATAGTGCAGCTTCTCAGATTATTTGCTCAGCATACAAACTGAATAAGTATGGTGAAATGATAAAACCCTGACACACTCCCTGATTTTAAACCATGCTGTATCTCCTTGTTCTGTTTAGATGACATCTGGGGGTCTAAGTACAGGTTCCTCAGGAGCACATTTACATGTTCTGGAATTCCCGTTCTTCTCAATGTTATCCATAATTTGTTCTGATCTACACAATTGAATGCTTTTTGCATAGACAAGTAAACATTTTTCTGGTATTCTTTGCTTTGAGCCAAGATCCATCTGACATCAGCAATGATATCCATCATGCCACGTCTTCTTCTGAATCCAGCTTGCATTTCTGGAAGTTCTCTGTCAATGTATTTCTGCAACTGTTTTTGAATTATCATCAGCAAGATTTTACTTTCATGTAGTATTAATAATATTGCTTGATAATTTCCACATTCTGTGGGATCACCTCTGTTTAGAATGGGTGTGACTATAGATTTCTTTCAGTCAGTTGACATAAATAAGTGAGTGCCTTCGGCATAGCATCCATTTATTGAAACATCTCAGAGGGTATTTGTGGATTCCTGGAACTTTGTCCTTCACCAATTCCTTCAGTGCACCTTTGACTTCTTCCTTGAATACCACTGGTTCTTGATCATATGCCACCTCCTGAAATGGATGAACATTGACCACTTCTTTTTGGTATAATTACTCTGTGTATTTCTTCCATCTTATTTTGATGTTTCTTGCACCATTCAATATTTTGCCCATGTTGTTGTTGTTGTTATGTGCTGTCGAGTCAGCCCCAACTCATAGCAACCCCTCCTTGGGTTTCTGAGGCAGTATCACTACGGAAGTAGGATTGCCCAACCTTCCTTTGCCCATAGAATCTTTCAATATTACAACTTGAGGCTTGAATTTTTTCTTCAGTTCTTTCAGCTTGAGAACCTTGATTATGTCCATCTTGGGTTTAGAGACCATGTAATGAATAGATTTGATGCATTGAACACCAGTGACTGAAAACCAGAGGAATTGTGGGATGACATCAAGAACATTATCCATGATGAATGCAAAAGGTCATTAAAAAGACAGGAAAGGAAGAAAAAACCAAAATGGATGTCAGAAGACTCTGACGCTTGCCCTTGAACAGAGAGTAGCTTAAGCAAATGGAAGAAATCACAAGATCAAAGAGCTGAGCAGAAGATTTCAAAGAGCAACCTGAGAAGATAATGTCAATTATTATAATTAAATGTGCAAAGATCTGGAGTTAGAAAACCAAAAGGGAAGAACATGCTTGGCATTCGTAGACAGATATAACAGCAAATGTAAGGGTGTATGAAGGGAGAGACCATGAGATTATTGTAGAATATATTAGCCTATCATTTTATTGAACATATTCAATTGGCATTTTATAATAGTTCAGTTCAAAAAAGTATACACCATCTTTGTACATACCATTGTCAATTAAAATGTAAATACTGAAATTTCAACCTGTATGGTATTCAAGCAACAACATTTTATGTTTGTTCTAATTACAGTACTAAATTCTAAGTTCTAGTTACAGGAGTCAGCTATACTAGATATGTTGTCATTGTTGTGTTTAGTGTCATCAAGTCAGTTCCAATTCAAAGAAACGCTGTGTGACAGAGTAGAACTTCTCCATAAGGTTTTCTTGGCTGTAATCTTTATTGGTTAGACTTTTTCTGCCCCTCAAGGATAGCTCAATAACTACATGTTCTCTAGTCCTTCGGGAGCTCTGGTGATATACTGTTTAAGGCATTTGGCTGCTAAACAGAAGGTTAGCAGTCAATCTTTATGGAAGGAAATAGCCAGGTCTTTCTCCCACAGAACCACTGGGTGGGTTTAAACTGCCAACCTTTTGGTTAGCAGCTGAAGTACTTAATCATTGTTACATCAGAGCTCTTATACAGGATAGATACACACTTAGCTTTTGTTCGGGCCCTGGAGAAGGCAGTAAACTATGAAAAATTGTGTCCTTGAATAGACACAATTTTTGAAATAAATACAACATAAGCTTCTTTTTGTATGTTTGTATTTTCATAGTTCTAGATATTCATATCTTTTTATATGCTTGATCTAGATGGTATCTGACAAGAGAGAAGTGTCACAATCTATTGATGTGTTTCAGATTGAAATATATAATCCCTAGAAATAGATAATTTTAGTATATCTTTTATTATATATAATGTCCCTGGGTGGCTCATCGGTTTGTCCTCAATTACTGACATAAGTGTTGGTGGCTTGAACTCACCCAGTAGCGTCAAGGAAAAAGGCCTTACAATCTGCTTGCATAAAGATTATGGCCAAGAAAACCCATTGGAGAAGTTCTACATGGGGAGTTTACATGAGTCAGAATTGACTCAGTGACAACATTTTTTGTTTTTAATTGTTAATGGTCAAGACGATTTACAATGCTATCAACTACAGAATGGGCATGCCCATCTCTAAAATATTTAGAATCTGCCAAAGCAATATTTTTCAAAAGTATTGTGTTAAGTGTAGGATGCCAAAAGAAATAAATGTACAAACAGATTGTGAGTTTCTGGATTATACATCTGTTATTCTAATGAGCCAAGGCTTGCCTAACCTATTCATGTGTTAGATTATTTTTAGATGTTGAAGGATTGAATTCTTTGTTTGTGGCAACTCTACGAAAGTGTTTCAAACTTTTCTGTGCTCATCTCTTCAAATAAGTCAGGAGTCTGTACACTGTTTCAATAGTTCTAGTACGAGTAAGAACACATTTTTTCCCCAAGAGATCATTCAAATATTTCAATTTTACATTACCAAGCATTCATCTTTCTGATTAGATGTTACATCAATGAACCACTATTACACTGTAAGATTCACAATGTGAATGAAGACCACTACAAGTAAATATCCTCACATTATTTCTCCTGAGAGATTACTACTGAAATGTGAACTCATCTCTGCAGAGACAGATTATTAGCATAATTAACATATTAACAATGATAATATATTAACATATTACCATAATTTTTTTATAGATCCTTATATTTTATGTAATAGATTCTTGGGACAAATACATTGCTCTTGAAACCACTGTGTGAATTCTGGTATAGAATAATGAAGATAAACATTTATTGTTACCATTTATTGTTACTATGTGCATATTAGGAGCTCTGGTAAAGCACTTGACTGCTAACCAGAAGGCTGGCAGTTCAAACCCACCAGCCACTCCTCGGAAGGAAGGTTGGGCAATCCTACTTCCGTAGTGATACTGCCTCAGAAATCCAAGGAGGGGTCACTATGAGTCGGTGCCGACTCGATGGCACATAACAATAACAACAACAACAACGTGCATATTACATGCTTAGCAATGTCCTAAATGCTTTACAGTCCTCACAACTACCCTATTACCTGTCTCATTGTAGAGATGAGGAAACTGAGACACAGAATGTTAAAGTGACCTGTATAGGGTTATATAGTATGTTTGGAGCACAGACTCCTGAGTCAACACCCTTAATTGCCCTTTTATAATTAAATTCCTAACACCCATTCACTGCATTTCTCCCAGAGCTATCTGCTTAAAATACAGTGATGCTCACTGTTTATGCCCTCCAGTGACTGTGCCTTTACTCTAGGATGCAGTTCATGACCCTCAGAAAGGAATACTAACATTCTGTCATCAAGCCACTGACCAGCATCATGCCCTACAATTAGTCACAAACCAGTGTTTTTCACCAAATGTTTCCTGGGTTGAATATATCAGAATTGTGAAGGGCTAGATAAATGTTGATTCCTGGGCTCACACTAAACAATGAAGTCTGGGTCACCAAGAGAGGGGCGGAGTCTAGCAGCATCTTAACAGCTGCTCCTGGTTTGCACATTACAAACCGACTACTGCCCTCCACACACAAAAAGCAGGTCCTATAAAATTGGACAATGTTGTACTGTGTGTACTTCTCCAAGACAACATGGCTTTGCACTGGTAAGTCTATAAGTTCAGAATACTCTTTTCCTTGTTTATGTGCCTTATTTCAAAACCCAGTTTGCCTGAGGTTTCTTTGGGACAGTGTTTTCTGACGTCTTCAGGTAGAGTTCACCACTCCCTCTTGTGCACTTACTACTCTGTCTGTATTATTAAACTTTGACTACCTGTGTGTATTATTCAAACTTAACTACCATTAAGTCTATGACTTTTCTATCTCCCTTGCCTGAAAGAAAATTTTTTGGGAAACTGGACAGGGACACATGTCTCTTGTGGTTATTCCTGTATTTTTTCCTTCAGTTCCTAGTTTTCTACCATCCTGTATGCTCTACTGTGACCTCAGCTGATCCTTATCTCATTCTTACTTGTTCTCCACAGATTAGACTGGGCACTGTTTGAATTAGAGTTTTTAGTCTTTGACTATAATTGGTCTGTATTTTGACCAATAGTAGCAAATTTATGAAGGACTTGCCATCCTAGGCCCTTCAGATGCTTTCAATCAATGCTCTTTAAAGTGTCACATGCATATGGATCATGAAGGGACTTTGTTGAAAATGGAGATCCTGAGTTAGAACCTGTGAGTCTGCAGGTCACTCTTGAAATAATAAGGTGATAAATTACTGAATCCTCACAATATTCCTATTTTCATTAACCCTATTTTTTCAGATGAGGAATAAACACATCTGGAGGTCACAGGCTACTAAGTGGCACTGCCAGGATGTAGATCTGGGTGCTCAGACTCCAGTCTGGGCTTTTGACAATGAGTCTGTAACTACCTTTCCAATATGCAGTCTTCAGCTCCAACACTTCATAGCTTTGACTCTTCCTATTCCAAGATGCAATGGCACTTGTCCATATGATATTGGCTCTTTCCTCTCTGTCGAATGCCCTTCTGTGGTTGCCTGGAAATGCAGTTCCTTTTCTTAGATGAAGTCCCTGGGAAGTGCAAGTGTTTCATTTGCTTGGCTGCTAACTGAAAGGTTGAAATTGTGAGTCCCCTCAGAGGTGCTTCAGAAGAAAGGCCTGACTGTGTGCTTTCAAAAACAATGTCTCACTGAAAACTATGGAGCACAGTTCTGCCCTGACACACATGGGATCTATGAGTCAGAACTGATTAGAAAGCAACTGGTTACTGGTTTTTTAGATGGAATAGTGAGGGACAGAGGGAAAGAGAGAAAGTTAGGATCAGTAGTTTCCTTATCGTCACAGCATAGATTCTTCTTTAATCACATTTCATATTAAAAAACAAATAAAAAGTTAAATAAACCTGTTTCTACCCTATTCTGTAAGGGTTCCAGATTTCATAACCGACTTACTCTCCCCCCCCCCCCGGGGATGAGTTTTATTTCAGGTGCTGAATATATTTCAGGGCCATAGTATTGGGAGTCTTACCCAACTTAATGTGACCAGTAATTCTGGTCATTATTCAGTTTTTGGATTTTGTTCCATGTTTTCCCTCCCACTCTAGCCAGGATCTCCAGATTTGATCCTTTCCTGAGTGGTTGGCACTGGTAGCTGGGCACCATTCGGTTCTTCTGGTTTCGAGGGCCATCGTGCCCTAGGGTTGATTGCTACTAAATGCCCTTTTATGTGTGTGTGCATTCTTCTTCACTCCCGATGCTAGGAGACCATTAGCTGCATCCTAGATGGCTGCTTGAAAGCTTTTAAGACCTTATTCGCTACTCACCAATGTAGGATGTGAAGCAACACTTTTATGTATTTCGTTGTGCCAATTGAGTCTGGTGTACCCCATTACTATGGTCCTGAGTTAGTAGCTCTATTGGATCTCTCTCCCATAGTGTTGGGATGTCTGCGAGAGATTACTCTGTGTCTGTCTTCTATTGTTTCTGTAAGGACTGCAGGTATTTTGTATCACTGGTGTCTGTACAGGATTAGCCTCAGCTGAGTCTATCTTGGTCTAGAGTATACCTCTATTCACTGATCCCTGTCTGATCATCTCAGGTGTTTATGTGTTTATTTGTATAGCTTAGTGTTTGGTGTTAATGGCAATGTGGCATTGTGGACTCATTGGTTGGTTGGTTTTAGCATCTGTCATCTAGCTCATATGTGCACAGTTTGGTGTCCTCTCCTTTCCCAATGTTATCATGGTGGTCATATATCCTTCCCGTATATCCCTCCCCCTACCCATGTCAGTGTGTAAGCCCCAACTAGCCCTAAATTAATCCCTACCTTTCTGTCCCCATCCTGGTAACCTACTAGGTGAGTTCCCTTTCCCAAGCAAACCCTTCTCTGTCTTTTTACAGTAATGGGCTCATACAAACTTATCCTTTTGCAATTGACTTACTTCACTTAGCATAATGTCCTCCAGATTCACCCATGTTGTGAGATGATTCGCGTATCCCTCATTGTTCTTTAATGTGACATAGTATTCCATTGTGTGGATATACCATAATTTGGTTATCCACTCATCTGTTGATGGACATTTAGGTTGTTTCCATCTCTTTGCTATGGTGAATTGTGCTGCAGTGAACATAGGTGTACATATGTCTGTTCGTGTGCTCTCTTTCACCTCTTTAGCATATGTTCCTAGTAATGGAATTGCTGGGTCAAATGGTACTTCTATTTTCAGTTTTTTAAGTAAACGCCATACAGTTTGTCACAATGGGCTTACCATTTTATAATCCCACCAGCAGTGCACAAGAGTTCCAATGTCTCCACAACCCCTCCAGCATTTGTTACTATCTGATCTGTTGAACTTTGCTATTATTGCTGGGGTGAGATGATATCTCACTGTTGTTTTGATTTGCATCTCTCTAATGATTAATGATCATGAGCAATTTCTCATGTGTTTCTTGACTGCTTGTATATCTTCTTTGAGGAAGTGTCTGTTCAAGTCTTTTGCCCATTTGTGAATTGGGTTATTTGTCTTTTTTGGTGTTGAGGTGTTGAAGTTTTCTGTAGATTTTGGAGGTAAGTCCTTTGTCAGATATGTCATAGGCAAATATTTTCTCCCAATCTGTAGGTTCTCTTTTTACCCTTTTGATAAAATCTTTCGATGTACACAAGAATATAATTTTTAAAAGGTCCCAGTCATCTAGCTTCTCTTCTATCTCCTGCACATTCTGGGTTATGCTTGACAGTCGATTTATGTCATAAATTAGGGCTCCTAGATTTGTCCCTATTTTATCTTTGATGAATTTTATAGTTTTGGGTTTTACATTTAAGTCTTTGATCCAGCGTGAGTTTATTTTTGTATATGGGGTGAGGTATGCATGTTGCTTCATTTTTCTACAGGTGGATATCCAGTTTTGCCAGCACCATTCATTAAAGAGGCTATCCCTTCCCCATTTAATGGGCTTTGGGCCTTTGTCAAAGGTCAGTTGTCCATAGATGGATGGGTCTATGTCTGAGCTTTCAATTCTGTTCCATTGGTCTATCTGTCTATCATTGTACCAATACCATGCTGTTTTGACTACTGTGGCTATATAGTAGCTCTTAAGATCTGGGAGTGTGAGCCCTCCCACTTTGTTTTTCTTCTTTAGAAGTGCTCTGCTTATTCGAGGTTTCTTTCCTTTCCATATGAAATTAGTAATTAGTTTTTCCATGTCCTTAAAAAAAAATTGTTGAAATCTGGATCGGGATTGCATTAAATGTATAGATTGCTTTAGGTAGTATTGACATTTTCACAATGTTTAATCTACCTATCCATGAACAAAGCAGGTTCTTCCATTTATGTAGTACCCTTGTTGTCTCTTGTAGCAGTGTTTTATAGATTTCTCTGTATAGGTCTTTTATGTCTTTGGTAAGGTTTATTCCTAGACATTTAATCATTTTCGTAGCTACAGTGAATGGTATAGTTTCCCTTATTTCTTTATCAGAGGAGTCCTTGCTGGTGGAGAGAAATCCAACTTATGTTTTATGTTGATCTTGTATCCTGCCACTTTGCTGAACCTCTCTATTAGTTCCAGTAGTCTTTTTATTGAGTCCCTTGGGTTTTCTATGTATAGGATCATATCATCTGTAAATAGAGATAGTTTTAATTCCTCTTTGACAATATGTATGCTTTTTATTTCTCTTTCTTGCCTTATTGCCCTGGCCAGGATTTCCAATACAATG
>NW_006921827.1:2033851-2039679 GCF_000298275.1 Orycteropus afer afer | reverse complement strand
TTTGTCGTGTCGTTGGTGAATCCTTGGTCCATGTATATTTCTGTGCTGAGTTCAGTTTGTTGGCTATTGCTTTTTCCCTTTTCTTCTTTATACTTGGTTTTGTGTTTAGTAAGCCCATATGTTTTCCTCTGGATTTGCTTAGAAGAATTGTTACTCTTCTCTGTGCTTACCTTGGAGTATATTCTTGTCTCTACATTTTTAGAACAGTACATGTTGCAAAGACATTGTCCTGTTTTCCTCTCCATTTGAGGGTCTGTACCTAGAAGTATTATTCCCTCTGATAGGTTAGTTGCTGTTGTGTGCTGCTTGAGTTCCTTTGTTTTTAAGGTAGAATGTTTTATGGTCTTATTATGAGTATCTATTTCTGATTTGGTTTTAGAGTTGATGCCACATATCCTGGTTTTGCTGTTCTCTGTTGTGGGTTCTCTATTGGTAGAACTTCCTTAAGTATTTCTTGTAGGGTTGGTCTGGTTTTCACAAAGTCTCTTAATTTCTGTTTATCTGAGAATGCCTTGATTTCACCCTCATATTTGATGGATAATTTGGCTGGATATAGAATTCTTGGTTGGAAGTTTTTTATTTTTTCCTTCAGAGTTGTATATATGCTGTCCCACTGCCTTCTTGCCTGCATGGTTTCTGCTGAGTAATCAGAGCTCAACCTAATGTCTGATAATTATAAGTAATATTTCTTTTTTCCCGGGCAGCTCTCAAAATTTTTTTCTTTGTCTTTGGTTTTGGAAAGTTTGATTATAATATGCCTCGGTGTCTTTCTTTTGAGGTCTATCTTGTGTGGGGTTCTATGAGCTTCTTGGACAAATATATCCTTTCTTCCATCATGATATGGGGGAAGTTTTCTGCTAGCAGGTCTTCCCTTTCTCAGTGGTCTTTTTTGTCTCTTCTTGTTCTGGAATTCTAATGAGTCTTATATTGTTTTGTCTCATGTCGTTGCATATAATTCTTAGGTTCTCTTCACTTCTCTTAAATCTTTGTTTTGATTTTTCTTCATACAGGCTAGTGTCCCGGGATTTGTCTTCTAGTTGGGATATGCACTCTTCAGCCAGTTCTAATCTGCTCTTTTGAGCTTCTACTGTGTTGTGTAGTTCTGTCATTTTGGTGCTCATGCTTTGCATTTCAGTAGACATTTTCTGCATTTCTAACTGCTGTTTTTGTATGAGTTCTGATTGTGCATTAATCTTAATATTCTGTTCCTCAATGATTTTCCTGAGTTTCTCCAGGGAACTATTTGTTTTCTTTTTGTTTCTGTTTGGGGTTTCCTTAGGCTTTTGTATAGCTCTATAAACATATTTCTAAATTCCTTCTCAGATAATTCTATTACCTCCTCTTCCTCCATGTATAATGAGAACTTTGTTTGTGGTTTTGCTTCTAAAGCTTTTTTTTTTTTTTTTTTTGAGTTGAGGTTGCCCGTTGTTTCCTGTTGTTTCCTAGACATTTTGAGGTTGTCTTTAGCTATTGGTTACATGTTTATTTGTTTTGTCTTGTTTTTATGGTTTAATATTTTGAAAAGGTGAAGCTGGTGTATTTTATTTTAATATTGATTCAAGTATGTTGGGTCACTCTGCTGTTTTCTTTGTGATGTTGGAATCACTGTATAGAATGTGGATATGTGCTTCTGTTTGTTGTAAAGAGGGTTTAGAGTTTGAAGTGGGAGGTTTTATGGTAATTGGCTGAATATGGTTTCTTCTATTGAATGAGTGAAGTTATTGGTGGAGAAGATGGGAGCAGAAGAAGGAAAGCTTGGTGTTGCTAGGGTCTGTTTCTAGGGCTTTGTGTGGGCTGTTATTGATGATGTCATTATTTACAAGTCCGTGGCTCAATTTCAGGAAAGATTCCTGTTGTTAGGGAGTCACCACTTTCCACCAGGATCAGGCACACTCAAAGACCCCACCTCCAAGGCCCCTCGGAGCCAAAAAGCAGATCCAAGGCAAATTCCCGGGAATGCACTCAGCCGCGGATTCCTCTGTCTCCACCCAATCTGCCTGGTGTGCTGGTACAATCCGCCCAGACCATGAATGGCTCAGGAGTTTGTCTGTGATACTGCCCACCTACGACACCAAGGATGCGTGCGATTTCAGCTGTGCTGGAGTCGGGAGAGTGCCTGCTAGTAATCTGTGGTCCCGATATCAGTGACAAAGATAAGCACGGACCTCTCAATGCCTCCCAAGATGACCCCAAGCCCATTCAGTAACCCACTGAGTGGGGAGCGAGCTCACTCTCCTGGAGCACCAGTGAGCTCTCTGCTTGGGTTTCAGTGGTGCTGTGTGCTCCCGTGTGGACCCAGCCGACCCGAGTTATGGATAAAATCAGGTGGTGAAGGTAGATCCTTGGGGTGATTGCTTGGATGTTGGTGTGGCCGCTGGTATGCTGATATAGGATGTCTTCTTTCTTGGCTCATGGAGATCTCAGGTGGTCGCCCTCACCCGCCAGTCAATGACTGCCCCAGGGAAGCTTCCAATGGCCTCTCTCTGCTGCCCGTCCATCGTCAGCCAGGTAGATCTTTCTTAAATAATCTCCCTGTGCCTTTTCTCTAATTCTGCTCTTCTGTGTTTGGTGCACTCTGATTCAGTGAACTGTTCAGAGCACCAAAATCCCCAATTCAAACTGCTGTACGTAGTTTCTCAAGCACTAAGATGCTAGAGGGAAGTAGCATGGTAGTTAATGATGGGACTCCATTTTGAATCCCCATGACCGACTTACTCTTGAGTCAGGATATTGGTCAGCTGAACAGAGTTCAGATATTCCTGTACAATAATATCTTAATTGTTTCTTTATATGAGCATAATAAGGGGGATCAAAAGTGTTAGTTAAAAAAAAAACTTCTACATACATAATTAAATGAACTCTGTAAAGATCACTGAATTGATATATGTGAAAGGAAATATACCAGTACAATTGGTATTTATATGTAACTACAGTGTGGTTCTATCATTTACTGTAACCCTGCCTCAGCAAGGAATTAGAGAAACTGAGAAACTGTTCTAACTGGAGAACTTTATAAAAAATATAGATTTCTGGACCCAAGGCCTACTGAGCAAAATTGCTGGGCAAAGAGCCCAGGAGTCTCTATAGCTAAAAGCTGCCCAGGTGATTCTGATGATCATCTAAGTCTGACCACCACTGTCAGACAACTCTGGCTTTTGCCAGAAAGAGAACAACTATTTCAATGTCTCTCAGGGTATTAAGCAAAGAAATATTTCTTACTTTATTTCTCCTACCCTCTCATATATCACTGCTGCCTGCAGCTGCTTAGGCTTTGCTGTTAACCATTTCATACACTTTGGGTTTGGGCACATTTGTTCATAGCAATGTGATTTGGCACTTTATAATTATGAAGCTTATTTTCAGATATTTTGTCTGCTCTAAATCAGACGCTGCTATTGTGAGAAAACAAATCAGTAAAATGTGCTTGATCAAATCTCCAAGTCATGGTTACAAGTGTTAAATAAGTTTTTGAAGACAAGCCAAGTAGCAAATGAGAATTAAAAAAAAAAAAAAAAAAAAGCAGTTGCTGGTTTCAGAAATATTTTGGAACTGTCTGGTAATTCAAATTTAGCAGGGAAGGTAATTTTACTTATTGAACAAAAGTGATTTATAAATAATCCTGGGAAATTAAGCAGCTGGACTAACACAGGACTTGCATATTTCATGGTTTTTCAATGATTCTAAAGCCAACTGAAAATAAATCTGAGCAATTCAAAGTACTTTTATTTGTCAGTGAAACCTCACTCATTTGATACAAGAACTTTATTCTTGCTTATTCTGTGTAAAACAAAATTATCAATTTATGGACTGTCTTATTTTCTATGTAAAACAGATTATACATGTGATATTTATATATCTGAAGTCTCTCACTCAACTAATACATTATTTTTAATTGAGACTTGGGGGTCTTCAAGTAAATAACTTTGGAAGTACAAAAACTAAGTATCTAGAAGGTAATTATCATGCTTTACAGCACAGATATCATGAGCTTAGATAATAATTTGGTTTAGGCTCATTTGCCTTTTGAATTCCATGAACTTGTTCAAAGGAAAAGTATAGAAAATCAATCTTCAGCCACTGAGAGTGTAATATTTAAGGAGTGGATTTGAAGCAGAGGAGATGAGGTAGAAATTTAAAAAGAGCTATAAGAAAAATAGAACAAGAACTTAAAGGATGATTCTAGAGGCTTCAGGGGAACTAAAAGAGGAAGCAACAACTTAACTGATCTTTAGTCTCTCAGAACCCATGAAGAAGATACAGATCATTGTTAAAATACATTCATTCATTCATTATTACCATTATTATTATCAGAAATTATTTGTTTTATCCCAATAAAAGGGTGTCTTGGCTATTAGTTCAAAACCATCTAACTATAACAAAACTTTAAAAATGTATGAAAGGTTTGTGTATATAACTGAGGATAAGATAATGAGTTTAGTTATCATGCCTCTTCATCAGTGTATTCCCTGAGACCTCTACAGTTTTCTGTATGAGATGAACAAAAAAATAAATATTCAATGAACGGACAATGTGAACAGAATGACATGTGCTCCTTTGTGAATTAGAATAGAATTGAGAGTCCTGAGTTATTTGGAGTAATTTAACATATTTCATATTCTTCATGTCAAAATTTTGACTATATATTTGAAGTTGATGATTCTTTTCTTGAATATAAAACAGTAGCATCACTAAGATTGGTATTATTCAGTGCAGTAACTCATAGTGTGCTTTGGTTATCTAGTGCCGCTCTGACAGGAATACATACAACAAATGGGATGGCTTGAACAAATAGCAGTTTATTCTCCTACAGTTTGGAGGCTTTAAGTCCAAGTTCAAAGTGCCAGGCTCTAGGGGTGGGTGACAGCTCCTCAGCTTTCGTCTTCAGCTCTCCTGGTCCACTGAACCTGGAGGCTTTTCTTCACTGAGCTGCTAGCTACTGAGGCTGACAAGCTCAAGGTTGACAAGTAAAAAGCCACAGTCCCAATGTTACCAAACCACGAGGCAGACCATTAATTCAAATTCCTTGGAAGTCCCAAGATCGGTAGAGCATGGCAGGCTGCTGAACAACCACATGGCTGCATGCAGAGTTCAAGCATGCCATAAGCTAGAGACTGTTCCCCAAGGCTTCTCCTTATATATAGGAAGCAGGAAACTATAGCCTTAAGGCAGCTACTCAGCTGCTCACAATAGATTTCATCATGGAGTTGATTACCAGTATCATTGTGGGGAATACAATATCAAGCTGCCCAGCCACTCAGCCAGGCCCAGCCAAGTTGACACACACATTTAGTTACCACATAGTTTTAAAACCATGCCTTTGGACCTCTTCCCATACCAGATCATTCAGAATTCTTACTAAATTTATTATCAATTTTAATCAAGGAATAATATGTGATAAACATAGTTGTAAATTGCTTAAATATAGTATTTCTTAGATTATATGAATAATAACAAGAAAATTGTTTTAGAAAATCTTTCTGTATTGAATTAAAGCCTTATTCTTAATGTTACAGCATTACAGTAACTGAGCAGAAGCTTTTTGGATTTTTTTCCTTCTTTCCCTTTAGTTACTACTATGTTCTCAGAAAAGTTATTACTATGTTGTTGTTGTTGTTTTTATGTGCCGTCGAGTCGGCCGGACTCATAGCGACCCCTCCTTGGGTTTCCGAGGCAGTATCACTACGGAAGTAGGATTACCCAACCTTCCTTCCGGTTTCCGAGGCAGTATCACTACGGAAGTAGGATTACCCAACCTTCCTTCCAAGGAGTGGCTGGTGGGTTTGAACCGCCAGCCTTCTGGTTAGCAGTCAAATGCTTTAGCCATTATA
>NW_006921827.1:2016873-2017841 GCF_000298275.1 Orycteropus afer afer | reverse complement strand
ACACACACACACACACACACACACACACACACATACACATATATCCTAAGCATTAGTGAACTGAAATGGACTGATTTTGGCCATTTTGAATCACACAACCATATGATCTACTATTCTGAGAATGACAGTTTAAAGAGGAAATGGCATGGCATTCATCATCACAAAGGATGTTTCAAGATCTGTCCTGAAGTACAATGCTTTCAGTGATAGGATAATATACACACGCCTACAAGGAAGACCCGTTAATGACTATTATTCAAATTTATGCACCAACCACCAAAGCCAAAGATGAGGAAATTGAAGATTTTTATCAGCTTCAGCAGTCTGAAACTGACCGAACATGCAATCATGAGCTAATTATCGCTGGTGACTGGAATGCAAAAGTTGGAAACAGAAGAAGCACTGGTAGTTGGAAAATTTGGCCTTGCTCACAGAAATAATGCTAGAACTCGCATGGTAGAATTTTGCAAAACCAACGACTTGTTCATTGCAAACACCTTTTTTCAACAACACAAACGGTGGCTGTACACGTGGACTTCACCAGATGGAACACACAGGAATCATATTGACTGCATCTGTAGCAAGAGATGAAGGAAAACCTCAATATTTTCAGCTAAAACCAGGCCAGGAGCTGATTGTGGAACAGACCATCAACTGCTCATATGCAAGTTCAACTTGAAGTTAAAGGCAATTAAAACAAGTCCAGGAGAGCCTAAATATGATCTAGAATATATCCCTCCTGAAATTAGAGATCATCTAAAGAATAAATTTGATGCATTGAACACCAATGACTGGAAATCAGATGAATTGTGGGATGACATCAAAGGCATCATCCATGAAGAAAGCTAGAGGTTACTAAAAAGAAGAGAAAAGAAGAGAAGACCAAAATGGATGAAAGAAGAGACTCTGAAACTTGCCCTTGAGCGGAGAGTAGCTAAAGCAAATGGAGGAAATGACAAGATAAAAGA
>NW_006921827.1:2011945-2016773 GCF_000298275.1 Orycteropus afer afer | reverse complement strand
AAAAAAAAAAAATGTTATTGATGTTATAACTTACTGCAGGGATGGAGATTATATATATATACTGAAACACTGCATGGGAATTTATAGACAGTCATTTGATGTAACCCCTCCTGGGAGTGTCACCTTTGTGGGGTCCACATCCCCTGTACCCTCTTCTTACAATGTGGTATAAAACATGACTAGAGAGGGAGAGTTCAGTGTCCAAGTTATTTCATGTAAAAAGAATAAGTAGAATGGAAAATGATCGGAACAATTGTATTTTAACTGGTAGAGCTGTACCTTATACAGCAAGAGAAGCTATCACTATCCCAGGACCAGGCCTATTTGAAAATGTAGGTTGCCAACTATGCTTTGATTCATTTAACCTCACCCTTCTACTTCTTCTTTGTGGTATTTACATTTGCAAAATAGAATTTTGTTGTTTTAAAGTTAGGAAAACAAAAAGCATATTTCCAAATTATTTTTCTTTGTTCTATTGCTCATTCCTTATAGTACATACAAGCATACTAGCTTTGTTTTTGACATTTAAGCCCAATAAACAGAATTTTTCATCTTTTACTAATACTTTAATTGACTAATACTTTAATTGCTCTTTCATTTTACTTTGTCATTGCTGCAATGTGATGGTTTGTGAATTCTGAAGAGAAATATTTGACATCAGTAAATATCTTTGTTTGAACATGTATAGCATAAAAATCTTCAATAATATTTGCCTGTTTAGAGACATTGTTATAGAAGAATAAATACATTTGTGTACGTAATTGGTTGAGCTTAGTAAGTAGTTTTTTTTTTTTTTTAATCTTTTTTAATGACTATTCTTTCAGCTGTTTCTATATTATAAAGTAACTGATTGAGTACTTTGTCATCAGGGCAAAAAATACAAAAAATATCTCTTTAACCTTCAGTAAATGTTAGAGATTTAATCTTGGTATTGTGTATTTGAATACAGGCTATTCCTTTCTTTACCTAAAAGGACTTTTAAACTGTATGTTTTTTGTATTTTTTAGATACTAAAAAAATAACTTGACTAAAGCTTTGGTTTGCAAATTTGTTGATAACAATATACAAAGCCCTATATTCATCACTCACGCTGGGTTTTTTGTTTGTTTGTTTGTTTGTTTGTTTGTAATTTGAAAAACATTCCAGCCAAAGATATAGCTATAAGTAGTAAGAGAAGGGATAGTGTACTCTATATGTTATTCTTCCAATTTTTGGAAGAAAAATCAATACAGCACCTTGGAGCATAACATCTTTCATTTCCTAGAAGGAATACATTAAATAAAATATATCAAAATCATATGGAATATACATTTATAATATATATAAAGTCAGATAGCAAAGGAAATTTTTATAAATGTTATTTTATCTTTGTGAGAGTATATGCATATTTAAAATAAATATTAGTTATTAAAAAATGCAGTGCTTATTTACAAAATCTCAGAAAAATACACATATAAAAGACCTATATTTTTTAGTTAATAAGAATAAATTTCAACAATAAAACTATTTTTTTTAATGTTGCTGTATTTCATAAAGTGTAAGGAAGTTGCCTAAGGCACTTGACTGTTAACCAGAAGGCTGGCAGTTCAAACCCACCACACACTCCTTAGAAGGAAGGTTGGGCAATCTACTTCCATAGTGATACTACCTCAGAAACTGAAGGAGGGGTTGCTATGAGTTTGGTCCGACTTGATGGCACATAACAACAACAACAACAAAGGAAGTTGAAGAGATGAAAATTCCCTGCTGAGAACTCATTGCCTTGCTCAGAAGTTCACATTCAGGAGTAGCTAAGAGGGCTTTGGAGGTCTCATTTGTCATGATATTGAGAAGAAATCCTCTTCAGTTAAAAAAAGAAAAAAAATGGCAGTTGTGTTAGGCTGGGTTCTCTAGAGAAGCAAAACTAGTAAAGCTTATATACACATATGTTGTTGTTGTTATGGGCCGTCGAGTCAGACCTGACTCATAGTGACCCCTCCTTGGGCTGCCGAGACAGTATCACTACGGAAGTAGATTGCCTAACCTTGCTTCCAAGGAGTGGCTGGTGGGTTTGAACCGCCAGCCTTCTGGTTAGCAGTCAAGTGCCTTAGGCACTATTCTACCAAAACTCCCATATACACATATAGAGAAAGCAAAATTTATCTCTGGAAAATGGCTTACACACTTATAGAAGCTGGCAAGTCCCAAGTTCTTGGATCAAATGTCAAGTTGTAGGTGTTTCCCTATTCATGCAGCTGCAGGGGCTGATGAGCTCAAGGTAGGCAGGCAGTATACCAGCTGTTGACTCCAACAAATGACAAATCCAAGATCTCCAGGCCAAATGGTGGGTTGTTTGCTTACAGACAGTTATAGGCAACACAACAGGATCACGATCCACAGAAAATTGTCTGTTTTTCCATCATGTCCATAAATATATTGGAAGCAGGGCACACCCCTAGGGAAACTCCCTTTCAATGGGTTGGCTGCTCAAAACATATACATCAGATCCCATCATGGGAATAACCCACATCACAATTGCTTAACCACAAAGAATTGTGGTCCAGCCAAGTTGACACACAGCTCCAACTATCACAGCGGTTCAATATGTGAGTACTAACATTCTTTTTAGTCATGAGAAATGTATGATACAATTCATGGTAATGTGACTGCTATCATTGCATATTTTAACTTCTGATTATTAATCTTTGATCATTTAAATCCATTTTGCCACACTTTATGATATTAGCTTTGGGCTGTGCCTATAAACTACATCATGATAAATTTACAGTAAAATCTGATTACTTCTGTGAATCAATTTTCGGTCAAAGATAGGATTGTTTCAGGAAACTATATGAACCCATGTGGAGATATTTGCTGAGTAAATGCATCAGTTGTGCAGTAATTTAGATGCCTTATCCAGGTTTTTGGAGCAATCAATAAATACTTGTTCCAGAGGCCAAATGCTGAAGGTGGCATTAAGCTGGTAGAAGTGAAGAAATTTTAATAAGTGAAAGATGGTAATAAGATTGCTTTTATCCGCTGCCTTTGGTGGAGAAGGGTAGGTAAAATGTATAAGAAGGAAGTTTAAAAGTATTCAATGGAAATTAAATTGGGAAACACATTGGACAACTTTAAGTGGTCTCCTGGGGATATAAGGAAATTAAAGCAATTAAACAATCTGGTAGTGCAGAGGATAGACCAAAAAGAATCTTGCTTTCTCTCTTTCTCTTTTTTATAACTTGAAAGTAATTGTTAGTTTATGTAATTCAAAGTTATACTTAAACAATACTTAGATAGTTTCTCATTGGCAATGCTCTGGTTGATGCCGAGACTCCATATGCTCTCTACCCTTATACCTGACCCCTTCATTGATTCTGTATAGAACTATTCAATTTATTTTGTTTTTCTGAACATGTGGTAGATTCTATGTCTATTCAATATTGTCTATTCAATAGCCATTGCATCTTTTTTTTCTAACTAATAGAACGATAATTGATTTAGAGCAGCAAACTGCTAAACACAGAGTCTAAATCATAACTTGTTGATTAATCATAGCAACCTATTCCTTCTTGCCAATGATTGGTTGAGAATAGGCATATGATTTAGTTTTGGCCAAAGAAATGTCAGTCAATTTATGCTGGGAACTTTGGGAACATATTTTCTTTTATAAGAAAGAGACTCAAAACTCACTGCCATCTAGTCAGTTCCAACTCATAGCAATCCCCATTGGGTTTCCAAGGCTGTAAATCTTTATGAAAGCAGAAATCCCAATTTTTCTTCTACTGAGCAGCTGGTGGGTTCAAACCAGTGACCTTTTGATTAACAACCAAATGTCTTAACCACTGCACCACCAGAACTCCTTCAAGAAAGAGACTACTGAATAAATATTTTATAATGCTGATGTATGTGAGAATACAAAGTCACTGGACAAATATTAATAGATTGAGGATGGTGGAGTAGAAAGAGGTTAAGAGCCTAGGGCTTGCAAATGACTCTCTCTGGACTTGTTAAATAAACAATAACTACTCTGTGGCATAATCACTATTCATTGCATATTTTTATACTGATTGCAACTGTATTCTGAATAATATATCATATTACTTCTCCAAATTTTCAAAGCATTCCCATAAATAAATGAAATATCAACCCTCCATCCTAGCATTCAAGGCTTTTTAGTGGCAGTTCTAAGGAAAATGTGTTCAGTCTCTCAGTAAAAATGGACTTTCAGTCATTTTTGAGCATCCATTCAATGTTTTTGCCATTGTTTCTTTGTTTTATAGGAGCTCTGGTAGCTTAGCGCCTAAGACACTTGACTGTTAACCAGAAGGCTGGCAGTTCAAATCCACCAGCCACTCCTTGGAAGGAAGATGGGGAAATCTACTTCTGTAGTGATACTCCCTCGGAAACTCAAGGAGGGGTTGCTGTGAGTTGGGTCTGACTCAATGGCACAAAACAACAACAACAACTTTGCTTTATAATTTCTTCAATCCAGAATGCCTTCTTCCTTTTCTACTACATTTATCTACTAAATCCTCCAAAACCCTAGCTCAAATTATACAATTGCCTAATGACTTCTTTAATTTGTGCCTACTGAAAATACACATGCATATTTATGTATACAGGAGTTCTGGTGGTGTAGTGCCTAAAGTGTTTGACTGCTATCCAGAAGGCTCGTGGTTCATACCCATCAGCCATTCCTTGGAAGGAAGATTGGGATTCTAATTCTGTAGAGAGTCTGCCTCAGAAACCCGAAGAGGGGTCCCTATGAGTTGGAATCCACTTGACAGTAGTGAGTTTGTTTTTTTGGTATATATATACACACACACACACACACACACACACACACACA
>NW_006921827.1:2003271-2010401 GCF_000298275.1 Orycteropus afer afer | reverse complement strand
GCATTTGATTGTGTGGATCATGACAAATTATGGATAGCATTGAGAAGAATGGGAATTCCTGAACACTTGATTGTACTAATCAGGAACTTGTACCTTGACCAGGTGGCTGTCGTTAGAATGGAACAAGGGGACACTTCATGGTTTAAAATCAGGAAAGGAGTGCATCAGGGTTGTATCTTTTCCTCATATTTATTCAATCTATATACTGAGCAAATAATGCAAGAAGCTGGACTATATGAAGAAAAACATGGCATCAGGATTGGAGGAAGAATCATTAACAACCTGAGATACGCTGATGATACAACTCTGCTTGCTGAAAGTGAGGATGACTTGAGGCACTTACTTATGAAGATTGAGGAACACAGTCTGCAGTATGGACTACATCTCAATATAAAGAAGACAAAAATCCTCACAACTGGACCAATAAGCAGCATCACGATAAATGGAGAAAAGATCGAGGTTGTCAAAGAATTCCCATTGCTTGGTTCTACAATCAATGTCAACGGAAGCAGCAGTCAGGACATTAGACAACGTGTGGCACTGGGTAGGTCAACTGCAAAGGGACTCTTTCAAGTGCTGAGGAGAAAGGATGTCTCCTTGAGGACTAGGGTGCACCTGACACAGGCCATGATATTTCCAATTGCCTCATATGCATGTGAGAGCTGGACAACGAATAAGGAAGACCAAAGAAGAGTTGATACTTTTACTTGTGGTAATGGCGAAGAATGCTGAAGGTACCAAGGACTGCTAAAGAACTAACAGATCTGTCCTGGAAGAAGTGCAGCCAAGATGCTCCTTGGAAGTGAGGATGGCCAGACTGTGTCTCACCTACTTTGGTCATGTTGTCAGAGGGGACCATTCCCTGGAGAAGGATGTCATACTTGGTAAGGTAGGGGGTGGACGAAAGAGGGGAAGGCCTTTGATGAGATGAATTGACATGGTGGCTGCGACAATGGGCTCAAGTATAGCAAGGATTATGGAACTGGTATGGGATTGGACGGTGTTTCGTTCTGCTGTGCATGGGGTCGCTATGAGCCGGAAGCAAATTGACGGCACCTATCAACAACAATACATGTTACATAGTTACACATTATTCATCCACACACAAATATATGTGTAGGTAAAATATGTGTGTATATATTTTATTTATGCATTATGTATATTTTCAATAGGAGCAATTTATATATATATGTGTGTATATACATACATACATATCTATATATGTTATCTTTGCAATGTTATCCATAATTTATTTTGATCTACACAGTTGAATGCCATTACATAGGCCATACAACACAGGTACATGTCTTTCTGGTATTCTCTGCTTTTAGCTAATATTGATCTGATATCAGCAGTGATCTCCTTGTTCCATGTCCTCTTGTGAATCTGGCTTGAATATCTGTCAATGCACTGCTGCAACTGTTTTTGAATTATCTTCATCAAAATTTACTTGTTTGATGTTATTGATATTATATGTACATATGTTGTTGTTAGATGCCATCAAATCAATTCTGCCTCATAACAACCCTATTTAAAACAAAATGAAACACTGTCAGGTCTTGTGTCATCCTCACAATCATTGTTATGCTTGAGCCTATTATTGCAGCCAATGTGTCAATCCATCTTTTTGAGGGTCTTCCATCTTTTTCACTTATCCTGTACTTTACTCAGGATGGTATTCTCTTCAGGAACTGGTCCCTCCTGATAACATGTCCAAAGTGTGTGAGATGAAATCTTGCCATACTCACTTGTAAGACACATTCTAGCTGTACTTCTTCCAAGAAAGATTTGTCATTCTTCTGGCAGTACATATTATATTCAATATTATTCACCAACACCATAATTGAAATGTATCAATTCTTCTTCTATCTTCCTTATTTATTGGTCCAGCTTTCACATATATTTGAGGTGATTGAAAATGCCATGGCTTAGGTAAGTGTACCTTGACCTCTTTGCTTTCATCACTTTAAAGAAGTCTTTTGTAGAAGATTTGCCCAGTGCAATATGTTGCTTGATTTCTTGAGTGCTGCTTCCAGGGGCATTGATTGTGGATCCACCCAAGTCAAATGAAATCTTTGATAACTTCAATATTTTCTCTGTTTATCATGATGATGTTTATTGTCCCAGTTGTGAGGATTTTTGTTTTCTTGTTGCTGAGTTCTTATCTATACTGAAGGCAGTAGTCTTTTATCTTCCTCAGTAAATGTTTCAAATCTGCTTTGTTTTCAAGGTTGTCAGCAAGCAAGGTTGTCACCTGTATATTACAGGTTAATGATTAGTCTTCCTCCAATCCTGATGCCATGTTCTTCTTCATACAGACCAGATTCTATATGAAGCATGCAGATTTAATAAGTATGGTGAAAGGATACACTATGATACATACTTCTCCTCATTTTAAGCCATGCAATTTTCCCTTGTTCTGTTTGAATGTCTGCCTCTTGGTCTATATACAGATTCTACATGAGCACAATTAAGTGTTCTGCAATTCCTATTCTTTGCAATATTATCTATAATTTGTTTTGATCTACACAGTTGAATGCCTTTGCATAGGCAATAAAACACAAGTAAATGTTTTTCTAGTATTCTCCACTTTCAGCCAAAATGTGTCTGATGTCAGCAATGATATCCTCATTCCATGTCCTCTTCTGAATTTGGCTTGAATTTCTGTCAATGTACTGCAGCAACTGTTTTTGTAGAAATCTACATTTCTTGTTGTATAGATAAAAGCTTTAGTGTTGTCCTTAACTTCTTTTTTTCCTTCATTTTCCAAAGCTAATCTTTTTGTATACCCTGTCGGCTCTATTTTCAAACCATGTACATAATCTAATCCTATCTTAGCATGCCTTCTTCTACCATAATGGTCAGTGTTACTATTATCTCTCACTTGGATTCTTGTAGTAATCTCTTAACTAGTCTCCATTGTTCACCTCTTCCCATCATGTTCTCTTTTTGACACCACAGTAAGAATAATTTTTAAAAAATGTAAATCAGATTATGTTGGCTCAAAACCCACCATGACTATGTATACTATATGTTCGTGGAATTTTGTGTATAGCTCTCTAAATTTTACTTTGAACCAAAAAAAAATAAAAATAAAAAACAAACAAACTCACTGTTGGATTCTACTCATAACAACCCTCCTTGGGTTTCTGAGGTGGTAACATTATGGAAATAGATTGCCCAACCTTCCTTCTGAGGAGTGGCTGGTGGATTTGAACCTCCAGCATTCTGGTTAGCAGTCAAATGTCTTAGACATTGCACCACCAGAGCACCTAATGTTTTAAACAAAATTATTCTAAATTATTGAACATTTGCCCAAAGTAATCGATAGTAAAACAATATTTGTACTAAACTCCTTCCAATGACCTAAAACACACTGACAATCTCACTATCTATCTGGTTTCATCATCAATCTTTTGGATTCTTGGAAACTACTCTTCAGTTTCTCTGATATGTTTGCTGTTTCTAGAAGTCATCAAACACACTCTTTCTTACCTGTTATTTCCTATGCCTGGAACAGTTTATTCTAGTTACCCACAAAGCTCCAGCCCTTTAATGTATCAGTGTCATAAGTTGACTTCACAAAAGGGGAGATTAGACATACTTCCATTCTCCAAGCCTTTTACCAGTTCTGACACTTGTCATCCTCCCCATTCTCCATGACACACTACTTATTTGCTGGGTTCAATAATTTGTTGCAATGCCACACAGAACTCACAGACCATCTTCATGATTAATTAGTTTATCAGGGAAGGAATAGGTTGCAATTCCAAGTGATTTGGAAGACAGCTACCTGGTCAACTGACTGGAAGAGATCCATATTTGTATCCATTCCAAAGAAAGGTGATCCAGTATGATGTGGGAATTACCGAGTAATATCATTAATATCACATGCAAGTAAAATCTTGCTGAAGATCATTCAAAAATGGTTTCACCAGTATATTGACAGAGAGCTTCCAGAAATGCAAACTGGATTCAGAAGAGGACATAGAATGAGTGATATCATTGCTTTTGTCAAATTAATCTTGTTTTTGTTATGTGCCGTCGCGTCAGATCCGACTCATAGTGAACCCTTTTTGGATTTCTGAGGTAGTATCACTACAGAAGTAGATTGCTCAACCTTCCTTCCAAGGAGTGGCTGGTAGGTTTGAACACCAGCCTTCTGGTTAGCAATCAAGTGCTTTAGGCACTACACTACCAGAGCTTCTTCAAATGGATCTTAGCTGAAAGCAAAGAATACCAGAAAGACATTTACTTATGTTTTATTGACTATGCAAAAGCATTAAATTGTGTGGATCATAACAAGTGGTGGATAACATTGAGAAGAATGGGAATTGCAGAGCCCTTGATCATACTCATGAGGCTCTTGTACATAGATAAGGAGGCTGTAATTTGAACAGAACAAGGGAATACTGCATGGTTTAAAAACAAGAAGGGAGTGCATCAAGGTTGTATCCTTTTACCATACTTATTTAACTTATTCAACTTGTATAATCTGAGAAACTGGATTATATGAAGAATGTGGCATCCAGATTGGAGGAAGACTCACTAACAACTTGTGGTACACAGATGACACAACTTTGCTTGCTGAAAGTGAGGATGAGTTGAAGCACTTACTGATGAAGATTAAATACTAGTCTGCAATATGGATTATACCCCATGTATGTCATCTTGTGCAGTCTCTCGTCATCTTGCCTTGTCTACATGTTACAGCTTTCTCAGTCTCCTGGGTCTACAAGGTTCCCAGCACAGAAAACCAAAGTCCAAAGAATGTGCTTTACTCCTGGTTCTTCTTCTTGATTATGGTGTGGTCCTTGTCTAACCTCTGTGGGATTAACTCTTATAAGCCTAGGGGGACAGCCAAACTGATCAATCCCCTTGGTAGGCCATAGTCACTTAATTTGCATAATAGTCAACCAACACTTGCAAGAGTTTTACACACTTTATTTACATAGTAAACTATCCAATCCCTGAAAGGTATGTGTAAAACAGACCAATCATGTGGCAAGCTGTGACTCAACCAATTAGTTTTGGCAGAATTTTAAACCTAGGGCAAGAATATGTGTAAGAAATATATTGCACTGTACTCCATCACTAGCTTTGGGACTTTGCCCAAAAGTCACCATCCAAGAGATGGCTGTCTGATATGTAAAATGAAAATCCTTCCCACTCTGAACACTCTTTCACATCTTTGCTCCAGAAATTCTTATGCTCACTCTCTTTTCTTTCTCCCTATCTCTCTCTTCCTCTGCCTCCCTCCCTCCCTCCCAATTTCTCTCTCTCTTGTTCTCTCTTTTTTTTGCACACTTTCCTATTTCTCTTTACCATTTCTATATGCCTGACACCTAGAGTGATGTCAAGCACTGAGTGGACATTTAATATACACTTGTTAAAGAAGAAATGACAGATCTAAGATATTTTTATTTTGTTTTTAAATTACTTCTGTTGTTATTGTTGTTGTTAGGTGCCATCGAATTGTCTCTGACTCATAGCAACCCTATGCACAGCAGAATGAAACACTGCCTGGTACTGTGCCAGCTTCATGATACTTGCTATAACTGAGCCCATCGTTGCAGCCACTGTGTCTATCCATCTCATTGAGGGCCTTCCCCTTTTTCATTGACCCTCCACTTTACAAAGCATGATATCATTCTCCAAGGAATGATCCCTTCTGACAACATGACCAAAGTAGGAGAGACAAAGTCTGGCCATTTCGCTTCCAAGGAGAATTCTAGCTGCACTTCCTCCAACACATCTGTTAGTCCTTTTAGCAGACCATGGAATTCTTAGCATTCTTTTCCAACACCACAATTCAAAAGGGTAAACTCTTCTTCAATATTCCTTATTCACCATACAGCTCTCACATGCATAAGAGGCAATTAAAAATGCTATGGCTTAGGTTAGGTGCACTTTAGTCTTCAAGGTGACATCTTTGTTCTTCATCTTTGCTCTACATCCCTTTGCAGCAGATTTGCCCAATGCAATACATTGTCTGACAGCTTGACTGCTGCTTCCTTTGGTGTTGATTGTAGAACCAAGTAATATGAAGTCCTTGACAACTTCAATCTTTTCTTCATCCACTGTGAAGCTGTTTATTGGAACAGTTGTGAAGATTTTTGTTTTCTTTCTATTGAAGTGTAATCCATACTGCAGACTGTAGTCTTTAATCTTCATCTGTAAGTGTTTCAACTCATCCTCACTTTCAGCAAGCAAAGTTGTGTCATCTGTGTATCACAAATTGTTAATGAGTCTTCCTCCAATCCTGATGCCATGTTCTTCTTCATATAATACAGCTTCTTGGATTATTTGCTCAGCATACAAGTTGAATAAGTATGGTAAAAGGATACAACCTTGATGCATTCCCTTCTTGATTTTGAACCATGCAGTATCCCCTTGTTCTGTTCAAATGACAGCCTCCTGATCTATGTACAGGTCCCTCATGAGTATGATCAAGGGCCCTTGAATTCCCATTCTTCTCAATGTTATCCACAATTTGTTATGACCCACACAATTAAATGCTTTTGCACAATCAATAACACATAAATAAACATCTTTCTGGTATTTTCTGCTTTCAGGTTGGAGCCATCTAACTTCAGCAATGATATCCCTTGTTCTGAATCCAGCTTGCACTTCTGGAAGTTCTCTGTCTTTATACCACTGCAACTGTTTTTGAATTATCTTCAGTAAGATTTTACTTGCATGTGATATTAATGATATTGTTCAATGATTTCCACATTCTGTGGGATCACCTTTCTTTGGAATGGGTACAAACATAGTTCACTTCCAGCCAGTTGACCAGGTAGCTGTCTTCCAAATCTTCTGGGATAACCAACTGAGTGCTTCCCACAGGACATCTGTTTGTTGAAATATCTCAATGGGTATTCCATCAATTACTGAAGGCTTGTTCTTCAACAATTCCTTTAGTGCAGCTTTGACTTCTTTCTAGAGTACCATTGGTTCTTGATCATATGCTGCCTCCTGAAATGGATGGAGATTGACCAATCCTTTTTGGTACAGTGACTCTGCCTATTCCTCCCATCTTCATTTGATGCTTTCTGCATCATTCAATATTTTGCCCATTGTTGTTATGTTGTTGTTATATGCCGTCGAGTCGGCCCCGACTCATAGCG
>NW_006921827.1:1996826-1999105 GCF_000298275.1 Orycteropus afer afer | reverse complement strand
CCTATCCCTGGCAGGATTGTACTTCAGGACAGATCTTGACACATCTTTTGTGATGATGCATGCCACACCATTCCTCTTCAATTTGTCATTCCTGGCATAGTAGATCATATGGTTGTCTGATTCAAAATGGCCAAAACTGTTCCATTTCATCTCACTAATGCCTAGGATATCAACTTACATGCATTCCATTTCATTTTTGACAACTTCCAAATTTCCTACATTCATACTTCATACATTCCATGTTCTAATTATTAATGGATATTTGCATCTGTTTCTGCTCATTTTGAGTTATGCCACATCATCCAATGGAGGTCTTGAAAGCATTACTCTATCTGTATCATTAAGGTTGTTTCTACTCTGAGTAGTCAGCTCTTCCCCATCAAATGTTGAGTTCCTTCTGACCTGATGGACTCATCTCCCAGTACTATGTTGGACAATGTTTCAAGGCTGTTCTTAACGTTTTCCAATAATATATCAGCCAATGTTTCACTGCTGTTCTAAGGTTTTCACTGGCCAGTTGTTTGAGAAGTGGATGGCCTCTTCCTTCTGACTCTGTCTAAGCCTGGCAGCTCTGCTGAAACCTTTCCACCATGGATAACCCTGCTGGTATTTTGCAACACTGGTGGCATAGCCTCCAGCCTCACAGCAACACATATGCCACTACAGGATGGCAAACTGACAGACAAGTTCATTTCCCTCAGTTGTTCCTAATCCTTCTGCACCAGCCTACCTCAGGCTCCAGCCTTAATATAAAGCCACACCCAAGCAAAAAGCTGCCTCCAAGCCCCCAGTCTGCCTATGTCAGGTCCCAGCCTTAATATACACCCAGACCCAATTGAAAAGCAGCTTCCAAGCCCTTTGCCAGTTTACTTCAGGCCCTGGCCTTAATATAGAGCTGCCCCCGAGTCAAAAGCAGCCTATAAGTCCCATAAATTACTGTTTGGCTATTTATAGATGTCCTTTGGTGTTCTTTTTTCAGTACAAACAAGTAATCAGTTTTTTTCTTGATATGAAACTGATATCTCACCTTGATACTCTCCATCTGTTTCTTGATCCTTATGAAGCAACCATATTACTTTCAGTCAGCCTAGTAAGCCTATCTCTCCCATTTAAAATTTCAAAAAATTCAGTTGCTATAGTATACATCCCCATTTGCTTTCACTGTGCCACCAGAGCTCCTTTTCCCCATTTACTAGGTATGTTTAAGTAAAACTGTATTTAGTGTCAAGTTTCTTATATATAATTTGAGCTAAAATTTACACACAAACCTTCAGTGAGTTTGGGCAAATGCAATATCAGGGTAATCCATGCACCTATCAAGATATATTTCTCTAACTTCAGTCTTTTTTCTTGTTTAATTACTCAACTTCTCCCACTTCCTTCCTTATCAGAGGACAAATATTCTGATTTCCAAGCCTACAGCATAGTTTTAACTCTAGGAGTTCATATAAGTGGAATTGCAAAGCATAACTTTTTTTTAATCAGCTTGTTGGTTTCTGTATAATGTTTGAGATTGTTATTGCATGCTTCAGAACTTGAATCCTTTTGTTTTTGAGTAATATTTCATTTCATGAAAATAACATATTTATTTGTTTATTTCCCTGTTTCTGGAAAATTGAGTTGTTTCTTGTTTGGCTCTTACAAATAAACCTTCTCTGAAAATTTTTGAACAATTTTTATGGGCATATTTTCATATTTTCTGGGTCACTATCTGGGGGAGAAATTTGGGGTCACAGGGTACATGAATGCTTAATTTTAAAAGACATTACTTCTCCAAAGTGGTTTCACAATTGTATACATCTGCAAATGATGGATTTCTGGTAGATCCACATCTGTGAAGATATTTTGTGTGATCACGCCATCTTTTTATTTTAGTCAGGCTGGTGGATGTGTATTTATATATTGTCTGTTTTTGATTTGCATTTTTATCATGATTATGGTGAGTACTTTTTAATAGGCTTATTAGCTATTTGCTTATCTTTCTTTTTGAAGTTTGAGTATGACTTTTAATCAGATTATTTAGTCCATTTTCATTTAATGTAATTATTGATATGGTTGCATTTAATTCTATTATTTCATCATTTGCTTTTTGTTTATCACCAGAATATTTTTTTATCCTTTGTTGAGTAATCCTGCTTTATTTTGAATTAATCAAATATGTTTGTATGCTATTTTAATTCTCCTATTCGGAAGGAAGGTTGGGCAATCCTACTTCCGTAGTGATACTGCCTCGGAAACCCAAGGAGGGGTCGCTATGAGTCGGGGCCGACTCGACGGCA
>NW_006921827.1:1975393-1996266 GCF_000298275.1 Orycteropus afer afer | reverse complement strand
TCGGAAGGAAGGTTGGGCAATCCTACTTCCGTAGTGATACTGCCTCGGAAACCCAAGGAGGGGTCGCTATGAGTCGGGACCGACTCGACGGCAAAACAACAACAACAACAGGTTTTAATATGTATCATTATTTCTTGTATCACATCAAAGAAGTGTAAGACCCTGCAACAGAATAGTTTCATTTATTTCTCAACATTTTTGTTCTATTGTTGTCATCTATTACTGCCTTGGAAACCCAAGGAGGGGTCGCTATGAGTTGGGGCCGACTTGACGGCACACAACAACAACAACATACTACATCTACTTATATTAAAATTGCATGTTATAATTTTTGCTTTATGCAGCTATCTATGCTTTTTGGGTTGAAGAACTGGAATTCTCTGCTTTTGTATTTCTAAAAGTGTCTTTAGGAGCCCTGGTAGCATAGTGCCTAAGGCACTTGATTGCTAACCAGAAGGCTGGCGGTTCAAGTCCACCAGCCACTCCTCGGAAGGAAGGTTGGGCAGTCTACTTCTGTAGTGATACTGCCTCAAAAACCCAAGGAGGGGTCGCTGTAATTGGATCCAACTCGACAGCAGTGAGTTTGTTGTTGTTGTTGTTGTTGCTATTATGTGTCGTTGAGTCGGACCTGACTCATAGCGACACCTCCTTGGGTTTCCGAGGCAGTATCACTACAGAAATAGATTGCCTAGCCTTCCTTCTGAGGAGTGGCTGGTGGATTTGAACCACCAGCCTTCTGGTTAGCAATCAAGTGCCTTAGGCACTACCTACCAGGGCTCCCAGCAGTGAGTTTAAAGAGTCTTTATTTTACTTCCACATTTGAAATATATTTTCACTTGATATAAAATTCAATGTTGATGTGTGTTTTTGAACTTTCAATACTTTTAAGATTATGCACTTTGGTATTCATTTTTTCTCCAATTAGAAGTCATCTGTCATTTGTTTCATTGTTTTCTGATATAATGTCTTATTTCTCTAGCTGGTTTCAATATTTTATGTTGATTTATGTTTTTTTAGCTGTTTTACTATGATATATCTAACTACCCACCGCCTACCCACTGCCATTGAGTCTATTCTGACTACAGTGACCCTGTAGTCAGACCCATAAAGTTTCCAATGCTGTAAATCTTTACAGAAGCAGACTGCCTCATCTGGAGTGGTTGTTTCAGCTGCCTATAATCTACCTAGCTATGTTTCATTTCTATTCCCTCTGCTTGGGAGTTGGTGATTTGGTGATTTTCTTGGACATAGACATTTATGTTTTCCCTCAAATTTTGGCAATTTTAAGTAATTATCCTCAAATATTTTCTCTGTTCCATTACAATTCTTTCTTTTGCATTCAAAACATCATTTGTATTTATGTTATAGCATTTGAATTTGTCTAACAAGTCTCTGAGCCTCTGTTTATAGATATATATTTTTTATTTTTGTTCTGTATATTTGTTGTTGCTGTTATTCTATTATTTCCAATCTTTGGATGATCCATTCAGTAAATTTTTTTCATTCCAGATATCTCGGGTCCAGAATTTCTATTTGATTCCTTTTTACAGTTTCCACGCCTTTGCTGATATTCCCCATCTGTTCATTTTTATGGCTATGTATTCATAAGTCTCAGATCTATGATCTATTAATTCCCACATCTAAGAAGGTTAGGCAATCTACTTCTATAGTGATAACACCCTGGAAACCCAGAGAGGGGTCTTTATGAGTCAGATATGACTCTATGGCAGTGTGTTGCATTAGGTCTTCTTGTGGCCTGTTTCTATTGCTTTCCTTTGGGGAATGTTGAACTATATTCCGGTAAGCATTAATTTACTAATGAATAAACTTGATCCCTTTGAGCCTTTTAAAAACTTTTATTTGAATGAGTCATTATTTATCAGTGTTTATGAAAGTAGTAAATTCCTTTTTTTTTTTTTTTTTTTAAAGGAGCTCCAGTGGTGCAGGGCCTAAGGCATTTGACCAATAACCAGAATATTGGGAGTTCAAACCCACCACCCACTCCACAGAAGGAAGGTGGGGCAATCTACTTCTGTAATGAGATACCACCTCAGAAGCCCAATGAGGGTCACTATGAGTCAGAATCGACCTGATGGCAGTGAGTTTGGTTGTGAGGCTTCGGTAGGGTCTTTTTGATGAGGGACTGATGTCTAGCAGTGGAATCATCACTGGCCATACAGGAGGCCAAGGTTTTATTCCTGGCCAATGCATCTCATTCACAACCACTACCTGTCTGTCAGTGGAGGCTTGTGTGTTGCTGTGATGTTGATTATCTTTCAGTGAAGATTTCAGATGAAGAATAGGAAGAAAGGCCTGACAATCTGCTTCAAAAAATCAGCCAGTGAAAACCCTATAGATCACAACTGTCTGATGAGCATCTAATCATGGGGATGGTACAGGACTGGGCAGCATTTTGTTCTGTTGTCCATGGGACTGCCATGAATCATGGCTGACTCTGTGACAGCTGGCAGCAGCAGTTAGGCCTTTGTGGATTGTCAGCTGAAAGCTAAGTGTGTTCAGCAAAGGTATTTCAATTCAACTGTTCTCTGAAGTTTCTTGTACGACACTGCCTTTGAAGTCCACATTCAGCCCATGGTGCTCTGACAGCTGTTATTTTATAGTGCTTACAAATTCTCACTCTCATGTGCACAGTTTAGTATTTTGCCAAAAATTTAAGAGGATCTCCATGCAGCTTTCTGAGCTTATTCTCTATTCAGCTTTGTTCTGTCTCATATCCCACCCTACAAACTCCAGTCAGGTTAATGGTCCACATCTTCGTTCTCAGCTTCTTTGGTTTAGTAAAACTATTATGCTGTACTTGACCTCTGCCTTCTTATATTCTGAAAAGTGCCTCTAGGCAGAAATCCAGGTCTATGGTGAGTCTCACTTCATATACCCCTATCACTCAAGGATTGTAATCCTGTGTCCCTTTTGTTCAATGTTTGAAAACAGCTGCCTCATGTATTTGTGTATTTTTGTTTCAGAGGCCAAGCTGTAACAATCACACTGCCATGACAGTACCAATGTTAAGTTTTATGTTTTAGTAATCCCACAGAAGCTCCAAAGTTTTGTAATTGAGGCTTCTTATAACCCAGGTTCCTCTCCTTAATTAGCTTTCTCCATGTGTTTCAAAAATGTATATATCTGGCTTATTGGTGGTATAGTGCCTAAGATATCTGACTGCTAACTGGAAGGCTGGCAGTTCAAACCCACCAGCCACTCCCCAGAAGGAAGGTTGGGCAATCTACGTCCATAAAGATTTACTGCTTTGGAAACCCAAAGGAGGTCACTATGAATCGGAATTGACTCTTTGACAGTGAGTTTGATATATGTGTTTGTGTGTGTGTATGTGTGTATATGTGTATGTGTGTGTATGTATATATATATATGTATATATGTATGTGTGTGTGTGCATATATATATATATATATATATATAGTGCTGAGTTGATAATAAGAAAACTATCTAACAACATTCATGTACCATGGACCATTTGAATACAACATCTATTGTTTCAAAATTAAATATCCATGGCCCACTTCGAGCCTCTGAATACTCTATCTGCCATTAAACTGAATGTTTCAGTATACAATCTGGTAGAATAGATAATATCAAGATTATAACTATATTATTATTTTAGAAGGGCAACATATTCTGTGCCTGATCAGAGGATCTTTAGATCACAATAGGCATTGAGGAAGTGAAGCAGGCCAGACCTGAAACATACATGAACACTTTTCTAAGTATGTGTGTGTGTCTCTCTGTGTGTGCAAGTATGCATTTCTAATTGTATAAAGACAAGAGTTCTGTTTTTGCTTACCAAGTTTAAATCCATATCCTCACCTTCCTCAGTGAGACTTCTTTCATTTTTGCATCACAGCCCCTTACCTGAACTCAGCTACACTTAAGTTTTGAGCCCTGAATTCTGTAGCAATGTGAATATCTTCTGCTTTCTCCTAACATTAATTTATAACTAACATCAAATTTTATTTTGGAGGCAAGAGATATTACTTCAATCTGTCTGCTCCTCTTTATTTGTACCTGTTCTATATCACCTTCTCAATATTTCTTCTACTTTCACCAACTTCTAATAGTGACTTTTCACCTAGAAATTATGATTATGACCTACATCTCATTGGAAAGTTACGCTGTTAAATTATCAAAGGCATATTATGGACTGTTTTATTATTTTCCAATTTTGGAAATTCAACTGTTTTTTGGTAACATTATTATGTAGTTAAGAACCATTGCTGTCAAGAAGTGTTTTATGAATTCTAACCTAAATTCCTCCTGGAACATTTTAAATACATGCACATACAATTCAAAAATCTCATTATTATGAACATTATTCACTTATTTAAAAACTAAGCAAGATGATCTTAAGCCGAACTCTATCTTCATCCTTTTCTAAAAAGAGATATTAACAAGTATTAAAAGGACCCTGAAGAGAAACATAATGACTAATTTAATAAAATCTGTCATATCTAGAAATTCTCTTGACCAAGAATTCAAAGTGCAATTTTATTGTTCAATTTTATTCTTTAAAAATAGATAATGGTTAAACTTCAGGCTCTAGAGACTGAGTGCTTCAGTTTGAATCCAGTTTCTAATACTTACTGAATGACCTCGGGCAAATTGCTTAAACTCTCTGTAATTTATTTTCTTCATATGTAAAAAGAGAATAATAATAATGTTCCTATGTACTCGGGCTATGGTCCTGAGGGTGAAAAATGATAACAAATGTAAAAAAAGTTTAGAACAATGTCCTAAACTTCATAAGCATTTAATAGCAATAAATTAATATTAATAAACGTGGATAGTCATGTGCATATTTTGATTACTTTATTTTTTTACTGATGTATCTTAAATATATTATTAGGTACTTTTCATATCCTTAGGAATTTTGGAGCATATCCCTATCTACAGGGTAATTTCTTGCATGCAAAGCACTAAGTTGAGCATTTTATGTTGTATAATCCTTATGCTACTATAAGGAGCTCTGGTGGCATAGTGCCGAAGATATTTGACTACTAACCAGGAGGCTGGCAGTTCAAACCTACCAGCCATTCCTTGGAAGGAAGGTTGGGCAATCTACATACTATAGTATTACATTTTGCAGAAAAAGAACCAAAATTCAAGGACAACATCAGCAGAGGACTAAAGACTTTGAAAAAGAATTGAATGAAAAATTCAAAACTAAATATATATTTTTTAAAAAAATCTACTTCCATTGAGTCAATTCCAATTCATAGAAACCCTTATTGTGTTTCCAAGGCTATAAATCTTTATGGAAGTAGATTGCCTCATCTTCCTCCCGTAGAGCATCTGGTGGTGTGTTTGAACCGCTAACCTTCTGGTAGCAGCCCAGTGCCTTCCCCACTATGCCACCAGAGCTCCCAAATGTATGTATCTATATATCTACATACCTATGTATCTATATTTGGGAACTCTTGTAGCATAGTGCCTAAGTCACTTGACTGCTAACCAGAAGGCTGGTGGTTCAAACCCACCAGCCACTCCTCAGAAGGAAAGCTGGGGAATCTACTTCCATAGTGATACTGCCTCAGAAACCCAAGGAAGGGTCGCTATGAGTTGGGTCGGCCGCGACAACACATAACAACAACAACAATGTATCTATATTTAGGAATATATCTATATTTTTATATATGTATATGCTAACTAAAAAATACATGTACTATCTAAAATAACTCAACAGAGGAGGTTATTGGTATATTAGATACAATTGAAGAAACTATGAAGCCCTCGGGTGGTGTAAATTGCTGCTACTCTCAAATGTTAACCAAAAGTTTGGAGGTTTACTTCAAAAAAAAGTTTTGGTAGTGTACTTCTAAAATATCAGCCACTGAAAATTCTCTGACACACATAGGGTCACCATGAGTCAGAATTGACTTGATGGCAATCGATAATTGATATTTATAGAATATCCCACCCAACAACTATAGAATACACCATCTTTTCAAGTTAAGAAGACAATAAAATATTCACTTAATTAAATTGTATCCTGGGTTATAGAGTAAATCTGAATAATTTTTTTAAAAAAAGACATCATACAATATAAGAACCCCTGCAATAAAAGAGTTAAAGTACAGATCAAATTAGGCTACTGTTTGAACACAAAACAATCCCATCCCTTGTAAAATAGATAGCAAGACAATTGTAACTTATGAAGAATAAAATCATTTCAATTCCTCTGAGCTTTAAAAAGTAAAAGGCCAGTTTTTAATTGTTCTGTATCTATTAAAACTTCATTTTATCTGTATTCCCTTCTCTAACCATTCTTATTGGATCAGGTATTTTATTAGAGGGCACATGAATAAGCAGTGATGTTGCATTCTTAATGATATCTACTTATCATTTAGATTTTTGAAAATATTTTCAGGATACATAAGATTTTAAATCTGGAACATTCATTATTCCATTTGTTTAACCACAGAAAACTTCTGGAAAATGACCAAGAAAGTGTATTCTCATATTCTGCTGAGAAGTATCTTCAGAAATTTAGTTTGCATTTTAGTTTCTAACCATATGCCTGAGGAGAAATCCAATGTTTATTTTAAGAATGAATAAACTAATAAGGCTATCTAGTAGAAAAGAAAGTTATCAGCTTTGAGAAATAAATTAAATTTAATTTATTTCATACTGTTTTAAAAGTGACATTTCTGTTGCCTCCTAACTGAGTTCAATATTATGAGAAACAACACTTCTGAACTTGGCATTGTTTATTTTCAATCAAATGTAGTTAAGGATAATATTATACAAATACTGAACACTGAGCCTCAGTTTCCCTCTATTTATCAAAGTATAAAATTTCTGCCAACACCAATACTTCCTGAATCTTCACTCTACATATCTTTCAAGGTCATTTACAAATTTATTTTCTAAGGATGGGTGGAACCTCTTCATTAAGATGGATCTTCTCTAATAATTAATTGTTTTAATTAGCTCATATGTTCAATGAACATACTACCAAATAACCTTCAGTTTAATGTTTGATATTGAAATCACTTCATTAAATGAAATATTCATTACACTAGCATACAGTTTGCTCACAACCATTAAGCAGGGCATAGTGTAGTTTAAAAACTCATTAATAAACCATAGCCATCTGAGTGTACTCAGAGCATGTTTATCTGATTTTGGAGATAAATATACTTCTCTAGGGTATTTTTGATTTCCCAAGAATTAAAGAAGAAGAAAATCAAACTAAACCCACTCCCATCGAGTTGACTCCGACTCATAGAGCCACTATAGGACAGGGTAGAACTGTACTGTAGTGTTTCTAAGGCTATAAATCTTTACAGAAGCAGATTGTCACATTTCTTCTTCCACTGAGTGACTTATGAGTTCAAGTCATTGACCGTTTGGTTAACAAGTGAATGTTTTAACAAGTATATTACCAAAGGGTCTAAAAGAAAAATAAAGGTTTTATTATTTCTATAGTAAACCAAATAGACCTAAACTGAACTCTTTAAATATATGGATATGGGTTTCTACCATTTTACAGTAAAAATCAGTTTAGTTTAGTTGGCTGCAAGACCAATACTGGTTAAACAAACAAACGAAGAAACAAAAACTTGCTAACAAGTCAATTCTGACTCATAGTGACCCCACTTTGGGTTTCTGAGGTGTAAATCTTTATGGAAGTAGATTGCCCAGTCTTCCTTCCACAGAGTGGCTGGTGAGTTTGAACCACCAACCTTCTAGTTAGCAGTCAAATACCTTAGGCACTACACCACCAGAGGAGCCAAGTTCAATATAGTAAAAGGCAGGGTGACTTGGAGAATACAAATCATGGATGCAGTGGGGTGCACTGATTAGATTTTATTTTTATGATTTCATTTAATCATTAAGTCTGTCGATTACCTGGTACTGTCTCTGAGCCTTAGATTTACAGTCCATGTAATGGTAATAGTATTTATTTCACAGGATTGTTGAAAACATCAAATAAGACAATCGATGGCAAGCATGTTATAAATTCTATTAAATGCTATTTAATATATGAAACAATGTTGTGGAGTAGATGCACATGGTAAAATGTATAGCAAATTGTTTTGCTGAATGAAGCATTACAAGCATTCAATAAATTAAATACTTGGTAGAACTAACAATTTAGAATAATAATCAGTATTATATTAACCTTAAAATAACAGATGAATAGAAAAAGACCAAGACTGTATGATTACTGGATTTTTCTCTCTCTTAAGTATAAAAACATTAATTTACTAAGAAAATTAAACACTCCCAGACGAATTGAAAGTAAAATTTAGTTAACCTCTCTCTTTTTTTTTAAATTAACTTCATACCTAGATAGATCTGTCTGCTCTATCATTTAGCAGAGTTGAAGTACCCCATCTCTATCTCTCATTCTTGATTCTGTTTTGTGCCTCTCTCCCTACCCATATTTCCGGGATGTTTAGGTAAGCATAATTCCTTTTTAGAACTATTTTAATTGAAGTAATAGTCATACTAAAGTTGCAGGTTATCTACAAAAGATGCAAACCACATGCTGTAACAATGAATAGGAAAACCTTTTATTCACAAAGAGTAGAGATAGAGCAAGGTCAGCTTTGCTAGTGGATACTGGTCTCCCATGGTCAGTGAATCATCCCTTGCAGCCAGTGCAAGGTAGATGTTCTATGTGTACCCCTTTTGTGCTTCAGTCCAAGGAGACCCCATTTCTTCCTCACTGGGAACAGATGGTTGGCCAGCTGCTATAAGGTGACTGTGTATGAACAAGAGACAGAGAAAGTAACTATGTGACCAGAACAGAGAGGAAGATTTCTCAAATAAGGAGAAGGACTGGAAGAAAGAGAACAAATTTCCCCCTTCCTCAGTTGTTAATTTTTCTTACATAAAAAAGTCTTATACCTTACAGTATAAGCCTGAGCAGGAAAACAGAAACCACTGCAGAAAATTCAAAAACCTACCAAGATAATTCTTTTCATTTCTCCTTTGGACCAGACCTTAAAATACTGAGAAAAAAGCAAAAACACAGTTAACAATATGGCATAGGGGAACCCCATTATTATTGGGGGAAGTTAATTCTTCACACAAAAAAACTCAACCACTGCCGTGGAGTCGATCCGACTCATAGAGACCTCTCCTTGGGTTTCTGAGGTGGTATTACTACAGAAGTAGATTGCCCAACATTCCTTCCCAGGAGTGGCTGGTAGGTTACAACTGCCAGGCTTCTGGTTAGCAGTCGAATGCCTTAGATATTATGCCACCAGAGGAATATGTGTTAAGTTCATACCTATAACCGGAAGAGGAACAGAAGCACTCAGAGGGCCACACATGAGATTCAGAGACACAGTGGTTCCCTAAAACTTGGAGTCAATTAGAACAATAGAGAATTATACCCTACACACATATATTCTAACACCAGGCTACCAAGCATTGATTTATGAGTAATAGTGGAATACTGCTAGGAGTTATACAAGTGTGGAGAAAGACCCTCTCTTAGATTCAACATAAAAGGAGAACCAAAAGTTGAGGGAGAAGGATGGTGGTTCAAACCAACCAGCCACTCCTTAGAAGGAAGACTGGACAATCTAGTTCCATAGAGATACTGCCTCGGAAACCCAAGGAGGGGTCGCTATGAGTTAGATTCGACTGGATGGCAGTGAATGAGTTTTTTAAAGTTGAGGATGAAGAATACATGGAAGGAAAATAAAACTCTGGTTAAAAAAAAAAAAAAAAAATCCTAAATGCAAAATAATACTAGGGGAATTAGAGGCCTGTGGTACATTGAGTACAAATTTAGTGACAACATAAAACACAATTTAACTTCTTAGATTGACTCTAATCCACACATTAAATATCTAGTAGAAGAAAAAGCTTTCCCAATTCCAGAAATAAGATAAAAAATTACAAAAAAAAAAAAAAAAAAAAAAACAGCTATTTACTTCAATTTCTATCCCCACACAATGTCGGGATTTCAACACAAATTGTGAGGCACATAAAGAAAAAAAGTGAAAAACAATGAACTGTTAAGAAAGAAAGCAATGAACAAAGACAGACTCAGCCATGACCAAGATGGTGGAACTATTCAAGCTCAAGCTCAAGCTCACTGCCTTCGAGTTGGTCCCAACTCATAGTGACCACTCCTTGGGTTTCCGTGGAAGTATCTCTATGGAAGCAGATTGCTCAATCTTCCTTTCAAGGAGTGTTGTTGTTGTTGTTGTTATGTGCCATCGAGTTGCACCCAACTCAGTGACCCCTCCTTGGGTTTCCGAGGCAGTACCGCTACGGAAGTAGATTGCCCCATCTTCCTTCTGAGGAGTAGCTGGTGGGTTTGAACCACCAGCCTTCTGGTTAGCTGTTAAGTGGTTTAGGCACTGTGCTACCTGGCCAGTGGGTTTTAACCCCCAGCCTTCTGGTTAGCAGTCAAATGCTTACATATTATGCCACCAGCCATCCCAGTGGACCTATTGGGAATTTAAAATAACTAAGGTTAGTAAGCATAACTTACTAATGAAAAATGTATACTAATTCAAGAACAGATGAGTAATTTCCACTTAAATATGGAAAATATAAGAAACACTCAAGTGAAAATATAAAAAGTGTAAAGCATGTTAAAAGAGATAGACAATGCCTTTTTGAGTATATCTCACCTAAAGAAAGTATGAATGAAAATGAGAATAAGTCAACAGAAATTACACAAACCAAAACACAAAGGAGAAAAAAAAGCGAAGCAAACAGAATTGAACAACCAAGAAATGTGGGAATATACCAAATTGCCTAAAAGACATTTAATTGAAATCTCAACAGTGAAGAGAGAGAAAATGAGGCAGAAAAAAAAAAAAAAAATTGAAGGAGTAATGGCAAAAACATTTGAAAATGAATGACTGAGAAGTTAATAAAAGACACCAGGTCACAGATACAAGACTCTCACAGAACACCAAGCAGATAAATATATTAAATATCTAAGCATAACACAACTTATTAAAACAAGCAAAGAGGAAATCTTGGAGGCAGTCAATGGAGTCATAAAAAACAGACTACATAAAAAGGAGCACAGATAATTATTACAGCACACTTCTTATCAGACATCATGCAAACAAAAAGACAACTGAGGACATCATTAAAGTGCCAGAAAATAAAAATCTCATCAAGTCAGAAATCTATATGAAGTGAAAATATCTCTCAAAAATGCTGAATAAATAGTTTTTCAGACAAACAAAAATGGGAGATTGTCAGGAGACCCAAACTACTAGAACTGTTAGAAAAGTTCTACTGCCAGAACATCATATTTGATGTCAGACAGCACTGTGGATCTGTACAAAGAAATGAAGAGTTTTGCAAATGGAATAAAAATAGGTGTTATGGATTGAATTGTGTCCCTCCAAAATGTGCACTGCAATCCTAAACCCTTTACCTGTAAATATGACCCTGTTTTAAAATTGAGGTTTTCTTTTCTTACTCTAATGAGATCATACCACAATAGGTGGTACTAAATATAATCACCTCTGAATTATACAAAAAGTGGCATAGACACAGAACAACACCCACAGGGGGAAAAGAGATGTCAAGAAACAGCAAGAAACACCAAGGAACTCATGGGTACCGAAAAGGTGGTACCTCCACCTAGAACCACACCTTGAATATGAACTGTTAGCTTTCAGAATCTGAGAAAGTAAATTTCTGTTATTTAAAGACACTCACTTGTGGTATTTTTGTTACAGCAGCATTAGATAGCTAAGACAATAGGTGAAGATAAAATTTATATATCTGTATTGTTAACTTCTCTAAAGTTAAGTCTCTTCAGTAAAAATGGTAGCAGTAGCACAATAAATGAGAGGCAAGGATTTGGAATATATTGTAAGGTCCTTAAACCACATATAAAATGTATAAATTATTCAAAGGTAGATTCTGATTAATTAAATATTCATATTGTAAACCCTAAGACAGCCACTAATTACAATTTTAAAGTGGTATAAACAGTAAATAAATAGTGAAAATGAAATAAAATCTTTTTTTTTTAAATGCTCACTTAATTCAAATGAGGCAGAACAAGAAGACAGAATAAGAAATAAAAAATAAATAGATAACACCTAGAAAAATAGTAAGTATAATAAACTATATCTATGTTCACATTAAATACACAGGATCTGTTTTTGTTAGGTGCTATGAGTTTATTCCTACTCCTAGCTACCCGATTTACAAAAGAAAGAAACACTGAGATGTCCCCCACCATCTTCACAATCCTTGCTATGCTTAAGTTGAAGTAAACATGTCAGTCCATTTCACTGAGAATCTTCTTTTCTCCTCACTCTCTACTTTACCAAGCCTGATAATCTTTCTTCAGGAATTGGTCCGTCCTGATAACATGTCCAAGGAATATGAGACGATGTCTCATGATCCTCACTTCTATGGAGAATTCTGACTATACTTCTTCCAAGATAGATTTATTCATTCTTCTGGAAGTCCATGGTATAATTAAAATTCTTTGCCAGCACCATAATTCAAATGCATCAATTCTTATTTGGTCTTCCTTATTCATTGTTTAGTTTTCACATGCAAATTAAGCAACTGAAAATACTATGACTCATCAGTTGCATCTTAGCCCTCAAGGTGACATGTTTGTGTTTTAATATTTTAAAGAAGTCTTTTGCAGTAGATTTGCCACATGTAATATGTCATTTGATTTCTTGACTGCTGTTTCCATGGGTGTTGATTGTGGATCTAAGTCAAATGAAATCCTTGACAACTTCAAACTTTTCTCTGTTGCTCATGATGTTTCTTATTAGTCCAGTTGTGAGGATTTTAAATTTTGTATTGTTTTGTTTTTAATGTGAAGTATAATCCATACTGAAGACTGTAGTCTTTGATCTTCATCAGTTGTTGTTGTTGTTAGGTGCCATCAAGTCGTCTCTGACTCATAGCAACCCCAAGCACAGCAGAACAAAGTACTGCCTGGTCCCGCGTCAGCTCCATGATCCTTGCTATACTTGAGCCCATCGCCGCAGCCACTGTGTCTATCCATCACATTGAAGGCCATCCCCTCTTTCATCAACCCTCCACCTTATCAAGCATGACATCCTTCTCCAGGAAATGGTCCCTTCTGATAATGTAACCAAAGTAGGTGAGACGAAGTCTGGCCATTCTCACTTCCAAGGAGCATTCCGGCTGTATTTCCTCTAGGAAAGATTTGTTAGTTCTTTTAGCAGTCCATGATACTTTCAGCATTCTTCACCAGCACCACAACTCAAAAGCATCAATTTCAAACTCACTGTTATCCAGTCATATCCAACTCTTAGTGACCTCTCATTGGGTTTCTGAGGTGGTATCTCTATGGAAGTAGACTGGGATTGTTCTTGTCTTTTGGCATGCTTGAACCCTCCATGTAGCCAAGTCATTGTTCAATAGCCTGTCATGCCCTAATGATCTTGGGACTTCATCTGGACTTGAATTACTAGCCTGCCATGTTAGTTTGGTAACATTGGGACTGTGCCTTTTTACTTGTCAGCCTGAGCACCCAGTAGCTGTCTGAGTGAAGAAAAGCCTCCAGCTTCAGTGGGCCAGGGGCAAGAGGCAGAGCTTCAGCCCAAGGTTGAGGGGTTTACACCCCAGAGACTGACACTTTGAACTCAGACTTAACACCTCCAAAATTATAAAAGAATAAACTGTTTGTTCAAGCCATCCCATTTGTGGTATATTCCTGTCAGAGCGACACTACAGTAGGTGACCAAAAATATATTAGTGATGATGTTTGGTAATTTCCTCATTCTGTGGATCACCTTTCTTTGAAATGGGTATGGATATGGATCTCTTCCTGTTGAGTGGCCAGGTAGCTGTCTTCCAAATTTCTTGGCATAGATGATTGCTTCCAGTATTGCATTCATTTATTGAAACATCTCAATGGATATTCTCTCTATTCCTGGAGTCTTGTTTTTCACCAATTCCTTCAGTGCAGCTTAGACTTCTTCCTTCAATACCAGTGGTTCTTCATCATATACTGCTTCCTGAAATAGTTGAACATCAACCAATTCTTTTTAGTACAGTGACTCTATGTATTCCTTTCATTTTCTTTTGATGTTTCTTGTATTGTTCAATATTATACCCACAGAATCTCTCAGTGTTGCAATTTGCAGCTTAAATTTTTTCTTCAGTTCTTTCAGCCTGAAAAACCCTGAGCATATTCTTCCCTTTTGGTTTTCTAACTCCAGGTCTTTGAACATTTCACTATAATACTTTACTATGTTTTCTTAAACCATCCTTTGAAATCTTCTGTTCACCTGTTTTATGTCATCATTTCTTCTATTCATCTTAGGTACTCTCTATTCAAGAACAAATTTCAGTGTCTCTTTTCTTTCTTTCTTGTCATTTTAATGAATTTTTGCTTTCTTCATGTATGATGTCTGATTTTATCCCACAACTCCTCTGGTCTTCAGTTATTAGTTCAATCATCTGATATATTGTTGAGATGGTCTCCAAATCTGGTGGGATATACTCAAGGTAGTGTTTTGACTCTCATGGACTTGTTTTAATTTTCTTAAGTTTCAACATCTACTTGCATATGAGCAATTGATGGTCTGTTCTACAGTCGGGCTTTGGTCTTGTTCTGACTGATGTTATTGAGCTTCAATATCTGCCCCCCTTTAATTGGTCTGTTTGGACTTGGGGCAGATATTGTCAAACTGGACTTAAAAAGCATGAACCAATTACATGTTGCCTAAAGAAAACTCACCTTCAATATGTGAGCGTACAAAAAGACCCCCCCAAACTCACTGCTGTCAAGTCAGTTCCTACTCATAGCTACCCCTCCTTGGATTTCCAAGGTGGTATCTCTATGGAAGGAGATTGCTCAGTTTTCCTTTGGAGGAGTGGGCTCAAACCCGCCAGCCTTCTAGTTAGCAGTCAAAGACAGTAGACACTATGCCACCAAACATAATTTACAAGTAAGGAGATGAAAAAAGATACAAAATATAAACACAAATTAAAAAGAAGGTGGAATAACTAAATATATAACAGACAATAGAAACTGCAGAACAAGCAATATTACCAGAGATTAAGAAGGACATTCCAATATCATGTGACTTCATTCTGTAAGAAGATACAATTCCAAATGTGTATGTACCAGCAGCAAAGCTTCAAAATACATTAAACAGACATAAAAAAGTTAATGTGATTATACCTCATATATATTAGAATGCCAGCAAATAAAAAAAGACTGACCATATCAAATTTTAGCAACAACGTTTATCAGCATGAGCTCTCTTCACTGCTGCTGGGATATTGCATAGTATAATTGCAGAAAGACAATTTTGAAGTTTCATAAAAAGTTAAGCATAAGAGTTACAATATGATGAATCCATTCCATATCTGTATTTAACTAAAAAATAGAAACCTTATGGCTATAAAAAATTTGCACACTAATATTCATAGCAGCTTTATTTGAATTACCAAAAATTGGAACCACTTTAAATATTTTCTGCTTTTGAAAGGATAAACAAAATTATGATTTATTCTCACAAAGGAATACCATTGAGCAATGATAGGGGTTGAACTATTGATACACACTAGAACATAGATGAATCTCCAGATAATTTGGTTTAGTGGAAAAAAGCCAGACAGAAAGAATACATACTGCTTCCATTTTTATACAATTCTCAAAATACAAACTAATAAATAAAATTCTAGAAAATGTAAGTTGATGTATAGTGACAATATGCATAACCATGATTCCCTGAAGCAGAATGGGGAGGATCATGAGAGATGGATTATAATGAAACATGTGGAAACTTTGATGATGATGAGTATGTATGTTCATTATATTGCTTGTCGTTATTGGTTTTATTGATGTATATATACTAAAATTTATGTGATTTAATAATGTAAATAAGTCCAATTTATTATATATTAAATATGCTTCAAAAAACTTAAAAAAACAGTAATTTCAACTCTTCCTAAATTTTCCTCTAAATCTAAGGCATAAACACATGTGGTTGACAGCCTAAGAATTCAATTTTGTTACTAGGAATTCAATTTTGTTCGTTGGCAATATTATCTCTATCTAGGATGAGTTCTTCCACAGCATATTTTGTGTATAAAATAATTTGATTGTTCAAACCACCTGTCCACCATTAATCTCAAATAAATAGGGATCCCAGTGATGACCCTTCATATTGTTTATTCTCTTTAGAAGATGAGAGACTTTGGTAACGTAGTGCCTAAGGCACTTGACTGCTAACCAGAAGGCTGGTGGTTCAAACCCACCAGTCACTCCTCAGAAGGAAGGTTGGGCAATCTACTTCCATAGTGATAGTGCCTCAGAAACCCAAGGAGGGGTCACTATCAGTCAGGTCTGACTTGATAGCACATAACAACAACAACAGTGGACATTAAAGGGATAATGCTTAAGGAACACAGAATCAGGAGTCATATGACTTGCTTCTGATTTCCCATCTCCAACTATTTGTGGGTCTAGGTTAATAAAATTTGGCCTATAATGTATTTATATCCATAATATTGTTGTTGTTGTTATGTGCCGTCAAGTCAGCCCTGACTCATAGCGACCCCTCCTTGGGTTTCCGAGGCAGTATCACTACGGAAGTAGGATTGCCCAACCTTCCTTCCGAGGAGTGGCTGGTGGGTTTGAACCGCCAGCCGTCTGGTTAGCAGGCAAGTGTCTTAGCCACTATGCTACCAGAGCTCCTATCCATAATATAGCAATAATTAATTATGCTCCCTTTGCTGTGTGTCTGCTACTCTGCTACGTGTTAGAAATACAAAGACAAAATGAACTCCCAACAAGCAGTTCACAATTTGTTGGAGGAAGCAATAAGCAAACCACTAAAATAAAATGTTTTCTGTAACCATAAACGTCTACCCAAGTTGCTTTAGTTAATGTCTAACTCTATGATTGTAGTGGGCACCTGTTGGTTATTTTCTCATTATTTACTATCCCTTTACTGCCTTACGGATGCTTCAGATTTCTACCAGGTGTCCTTGTGATTCCAAGGAAGTTGATTCCATCATGTTCCCAAGCTATGGCCTTAGCTTAACTAAAAATCTCAGAACTTCTACTGAGAACTTTGGAATCCAGATGTTATGAAAAAAGAATACAAATCGTGTAACCTTAATTCTAACTTCCCCTCAGAGCAGTAATTTGACCATAATACAGTCATATCTGGCAGAATGACTCAACATTTAGCCTTTTCCAGTATTTATCATAAAGCATCTGAGCCTGATTGCCATTTTTCTTAGTGGATAGCCTATTCATATAGAATGAACCAAGGAATGTATGCAGTTATCTAATTGACGGGTACTGAGTCATGTAGCCTGGGGGTGGTACTAGCCTTACTTGATTGAATACGTGAAGGTAGGAATAAGGTGATTCTCAATTGAAGAAGAGAGTACTATCATTAAAAGTTGGAGAAGATGTGGACTGGGAATAAATATATACCAATTACAATATATAATAAAATGAGTTACTGAATGTAGTTTTTCTAACAGTTGAAGACTTTTCCTAATACTGAGGTTGTTTGTATCTAATTGTTTTGGTTACCTAGTGCCACTCTGACAGGAATATACCACAAATGAGATGTCTTTAACAAACTGGAGTTTATTCTCTTAGTTTTGGAGGCTAGAAGTCCACTTTCAAAGTGCCAAGCTCTAGGGACTGGGTGAATGCCCCTCCACGTTGGACTTTCAGCTCTGCCTTTTGCTCCCAGCCCACTGGAGCTAGAGGTGTCTCTTAACTCAGGCAGCTGCTGCGTGCTTAGGCTAACAAGCCCATGGTTGACAAATAAAGTGGCACAGTGCCTAAATTACCAAACCACACAGCAGGTCATTGATTCAAGTCCATTAAGAGTCCCAAGATCGGCAGAGTATGGCAGACTGCTGAATGAAGACTTGGCTACATGCATGGTCCAAGCGTGCCAAAAAGCTAGACTGTCCTCATAACTGCTTCTTTTATACTAGAAGCAGACCACATCTCTAAAGCAGCTTCTCAGCTGCTCCAGTAGATTCCACCATGGAACTGATTGCCAGTCTCACCATGGGGAATAACTCAACCAGGCCCAGCCAAGTTGACACACAACCTTAACTACCACATTAATATATGTTCAATTTAATTTAAGAGACTCTTTGAAACAAGTAAATTGCACAGTAGCCAATGTCTCTATTTTAGAATTTTGATGATGAGGGCTGAAGTAGATGTAATATAATTTCAGAAGCAGAAAAGAAAGACTAAGAATGTGAGTTTATGCATTCTAGCTAGTTTACTGTTTGATACCATACTTGTTCAAGGAAAATTTTCTTTCTTCCCTGGAGCTAATCTCATAAAAAATAAAATATCACTTCACTTCTGATAATTCAAGGAAGTTCTGATTAAAGCTTCTTTATTTATTTTTATAGATAATTTCTCTATTATCTTTGGGCCTATTAGTATGAACTTGATAATCTATATGCTGATTTTTTAAACCAGATTATTTCCTGGTAGGCTTTACAACTGCTTTTCAGTTGTTTTTAAATAAAGGAAAATGAATTGAAGATCACATTTTACTAGTATAACATGCTATGTTTAATTATTTTCTTTGTTCATTATTTTTTATGAATCCACCATGATTTTATATTCCTCTAAAATTTGTAGGTGCTTACTTCCCTCTTAAAAGAGAGGAAAAATCATATATTTGTCTGTAATTCAAAGAAGAGGCTTGATACAGGCTTCCAGATCACCATGGGAACATAATAAATGTTTCCCATGATTCACTTTCAAGAAACGGAGAAACAAAAAAGTTTCTATGGAGATATAAAGGTGAGCTAAACAGAGATGGCCTTGGGGGGCATTGGCACCTATAAACCCAGAGTATTCCACATTTTTCTCTCTTTGTTTTGTTTTTTTAATAAAATTTTGTATTTTAACAGCAAATTAAGTTCCATTTAACAATTTTTATACAAACAGATCCTTGTCATTGGTTACAATTTTTATAATGTGTCAGCATTTTTATTATTTCCATTCTATTTGTCTATTTCCACTGATCTAGTTTCCCTTCCCCTCCTTGCCTTCTCATCTTTGCTTTTGGGTATCTGTTGACTGTTTGGTCTCATATAGTTAATTGTTTAAGATAGCACATTACTCACAGGTGATATTGTTTATTTTATAAGCTAGTCTCCCTTTTTTTTTTTTTTTTTTGGCTGTAACATGACCTATAAAAATAGCTTCAATTCCAAGTTCATGGGGCATCTTACTGCATTAGTCTCAGGGGTTCCTTTAGTCTCAGTAGGTCTGGTCATTTTTTATGAATTTGAGTTTTATTCCACATTTTTCTCACAATATATCTGAGAGCTTTTATTGTATCCCTAGCCATAATGGTTGGCAATTATAGCTGGGCACCATCTAGTTCTTCTGGTCTCAGGTTTAAAGAGGTGAATGTTCCTATATGCTATTAGTCCAATAATTTAGTTTCATATTTGAGCCTTTGATTTTCTTCATTATCTTTTGCTCCATACAAAACCCATCATTGTGTCATAAATGGCTATTCATAAGCTTTTAAGACCTCAGACCCACTGAACAAACCAAGATATAGAAAATTATCTTTGTGTTATGCCAATTGACTAAGTTGTCTCCAGATACTGTGGTCACAAGCCTTTTGACCCAGTTAATCAATTCCATGAATTGTTTGGCTAAGTCTAGGAAGTCTCCATAAGAGTGCCCTCTGTATATTTCCTATATATGTAGATATATGTGCAGCACATACAAATGTGTGTATAAATATGCTTAGATACACCTATAGAGACATGAATTTATTCACGCATGACTTTCTATACACATTTAAGCATCCACATCTACCTACATAATCACACATATTTTTTGTTGGTTTTTACTGTTGTTTCAAAATTGTATATGTTATTGCATTTACTGAAATTTTCACTTTTACTTGTGTATGTCTTAGTGTCTTTACTTACCTTGCTCAATGACTTTACCTGTACTTGAGATTGTTTTTCCTATCATCAAATGTAGCAAGTGTCTACTACCTAGTATGTGATTCCTCCTCACTCTTCCTCCATCTATCAAATAACTTTGCTTTCTGTGTGTATATCAATTCTTGACTTTTCATGATAGTGGGACCATAAATATTTATATTTTTGTGATTGGCTTATTTTACTCAACATGATGTCTTCATGTAAGCCTAACCCAAGCCATGGTATTTTCAATCTCCTCATATGCATGTGAGGGAGGGCTGGACAATGAATAGGGAAGACCAAAGAAGAGTTGATGCTTTTGAGTAGTGTTGTTGGCAAAGAATGCTGAAAGTACTATTGACTGCTAAAATAACTGAAAAATCTCTCCTGGATGAAGTCCACCTGGAATGCTCCTTGGAAGCAAGAATGGCCAGAATTTGTCTCACTTCCTTTGGTCATATTGTCAGAAGGAACCATTCCCTGGAGAAGGATATCATGCTTGGTAAAGTAAAGAAAGGGTTAACAAAAATGAGGAAGACCCTCAACAAGATAGACACAGTGGCTACAACAATGAGTTCAGGTATAGCAAGGATTGTGAGGCTGGCATAAGACCAGGCAGTGTTTCATTCTGTTGGAGATGACTCGATGGGAACTATTAACAACAACAACAATTACATATTCATTATTTTCCCTCACTATTCTTTATAGTTACATAGTATTCCATTGTGTATGTGCAGCATAATTTGTTTATCCATTCATCCATACATGGACACTTAATTTTTACATCTTCTTGCTAATGTGAATAATATTGCAATGAACATTAAGTGTGTATATGTTTTTTTTTTTTTTTTTTCTCTCTCATTGCTCTTATATTTCTAGGATATATACCAAGGCATGGGATTGCTAGACAAAAAGTATTTCTATTTGTGGCTTTTCAAATAAGT
>NW_006921827.1:1968691-1975293 GCF_000298275.1 Orycteropus afer afer | reverse complement strand
ATCTTTGCAGAGGTAATAAGCATGTTGCTATGAGGCTTGAGGCTGTGCCACCAGTGTCTCAAACCCAGTAGGGAGAGAGCAAGGAAGCAGAGCTAAGGATCCAGGTAAGGCTGGGTATCCAGGCCAAGGCCCTCCCAACCAGTGAGAAAGCAGAGAAAAAGCTGGGGAGGGGGTGGAGCGAGGAAAGAGCAAGAAAGCAGAGGCAGGGATCCAGGTAAGGCTGCAGACCCAGGCCATGCTTCTCCCAAGAGATGAGAAAGAGGCAGGGATCTATGAAAGGAGAGGGTGGGAAGGGTGGAGAGGTTTTGAACAGCTAAGGGAGACAAACTTATATGTCAGTTTGTCCTACTGTGGCCACGTGTTGCTGTGAGGCTTTAGGCTGTGTCACTGGTGTTTCAAACCCAGTAGGGTTGCACACGGTACACAGATTTCAAAAGCTTACAGACTGAGACAGACTAGGAAGAAGGAGGACGCCATCCACTTCTCAAAGAATTGGCCAGAGAAAACCTTATGAATAGCAGAGAAACACTGTCTGATACATTACTGGCAACTTTATGAATAACTCAGAAACATTGTTCCATACAGTGCAGGAGGATAAACCAATTAGATCAGAAGGCTCTCAAAATAGGACTAGGAAAGAGCTGCATCATCAGAATAGAACCAGCCTTAATGATATGGATAAGGTAAACCTTTTGAGACCTCCATTTGCTGACATGGCATGACTCAAACTGAGGACAAACAGCTGCAAAGATCCAATCATAATTGGGACATGGAATGTACAAAGCATAAATCTAGGAAAATTGGAAGTTGTCAAAAATGAGATGGAGTGCATAAAGATTGATATCTAGGTATTAGTGAGCTGAAATGGACTGTTTTTGGCCATTTTGAATCACACCACCATGTGGTCTACTATGCCAGGAATGAACATTTGAAGAGGGATGGCATGGTATTCATCATCACAAAGGATGTTTCAAGATCTGTCCTGAAGTACAGTGCTGTTAGTGATAGGATGATCCATATGCCTACAAGAAAAATCAGTTAATACGACTATTATTCAAATTTATGCACCAACTACTAAAGCCAAAGATGATGAAATTGAAGATTTTTATCAGCTTCTGCAGTCTGAAATTGACCAAACAAGCAACTAGGATGTGTCAATTATCACTGGTGACTGGAATGCAAAAGTTGAAAACAAAGAAGAATCACCAGTATTTGGAAAATTTAGCTTTGGTGACAGAAATGATGCTAGAAATCTCATGATAGAATTTTGCAAGACCAACAACTTGTTCGTTGCAAATACCTTTTTACAAGAACAAAAACGATGGCTATACATGTGGACTTTGCCAGATGGAATACACAGGAATCAGATAGACTACATCTGTGGTAAGAGGTGATGGAAAAGCTCATTATCTTCAGCCATAACCAGGCCAGGAGTTGATTGTGAAACAGACTATCAACTGCTCATATGCAAGTTCAACATGAAGTTAAAGACAGTTAAAACAAGTCCACAAGAGCCAAAATATGATCTAGAATATATCCCTCCTGAATTTAGAGAGCATCTAAAGAACAGATTTGATGAATTATATGCCAGTGACTGAAAACCAGAAGAATTGTGGGATGACATCAAGAACATCATCGATGAATAAAATAAGAGGTCACTTAAAAGACAAGAAAAGACCAAAATGGGTGATAGAGGAGACTCTTTAACTTGCCCTTGAGTGGAGAGTAGCTAAAGCAAATGGAAGAAATGATGAGATAAAAGAACTGAACAGAAGATTTCAAATAGCAGCTTGAGCAGACAAAGTCAATTACTTTAATAAAATGTGCAAAGACTTGGAGTTAAAACCAAAAGGGAAGAACACACTTGACATTTCTCAAGCTGAAAGAAATGAGGAAAAAATTTAAGCCTCGAGTTGCAACATTGAGAGATTCTATGGGCAAAATATTGAATGATGTGGGAAACATCCAAAGAAGATGCAAGCAATACAAAGAGTCATTGTACCAAAAAGAATAGGTAGATCTTCACCCATTTCAGGAGGTACCATATGATCAAGAACCAATGGTACTGAAAGAAGTCAAAACTGCACTGAAGGAATTGGCGAAGAACATGGCTCCAGGAATTGACGGAATAACCATTGAGATGTTTCAACAAACGGATGCCCCACTGGAGGTACTCACTCAGGTATGCCAAGAGATTAGGAAAACAGCTATTTGGCCCAGTGACTGGAAGAGATCCATATTTGTACCCATTCCAAAGAAAGATGACCCACAGAATGTGAAACTTATTGAACAATATCATTAACTTCACACATAAGTAATATCTTATTGAAGAGAATTCAAAAACGGTTGTAGCTGTATATTGACAGAGAACTTTCAGAGTTGCAAGCTTGATTCAGAAGAGGACGTGGAACAAGGGATATCATAGCTGCTGTCAGATGGACCCTGGATTAAAGCAAAAAAATACCAGAAAATTGTTTATTTTTGTTTTATTGACTATGCAAAGGCATTTGATTGTGTAGATCATAACAAATGACATTGAGAAGAATGGGAATTCCTGAACACTTGATTGTGCTCATGAGGAACCTGTACTTTGAGCAGGAGGCTATTGTTCAAACAGAACAAGAGGACACTGCATGGTTTAAAATCAAGAATGGAGTGTGTCAGGGTTGTATCCTTTCCCCATAATTTTTCAATCTGTATGCTGAGCAAATAATCCGAGAAGCTGGGCTATATGAAGAAGAATGTGGCATCAAGATTGGAGGAAGAATCATTAACAACTTGGGATACACTGACAACATAATTTTGCTTGCTGAACGTGAGGATGACTTGAGGCACTTACTGATGAAGATTGAAGAATACAGTCTGCAGTATGGATTACATCTCAATATAAAGAAAACAAAAATCCTCACAACTGGACCTATCAGCAGTATCACAATAAATTGGAAGAAGATTTAAGTTGTCAAAGACTTCACATTGTTGGTTGTACAATCAATGCCAATGGAAGCAGCAGTCAAGACATTAGATGATGTATAGCACTGGGCAAGTTCTCTGCAAGGGACCTCTTTCAAGTGCTAAGAAGCAAGGATGTCTCCTTGAGGGCCAAGGTGTGCTTAACACAAGCCATGATATTTTCAATCACCTCATATGCATATGGGAACTAGGCAACGAACAAGGAGGACCAAACAAGAGTTGGTGCTTTTGAGATGTGGTGGTGGCGAAGAATGCTGAAAGTACCTTGGACTGCTAAAAGAACTTACAGATCTGTACTGGAGGAAGTGCAGCCAGAATGCTCCTTGGAAGTGAGAATGGCCAGACTTTGTCTCACTTACTTTGGTCATGTTGTCAGAAGGGACCATTCCCTGGAGAAGGATGTCATGCTTGGTAAAGCCAAGGGTCGACGAAAGAGGGGAAGGCCCTCAAGGAGATGGATTTACACAGTGGCTGTGACAATGGGCTCAAGTACAGCAAGGATAATGGAGCTGGCACGGGACTGGGCAGTGTTTCATTCTGTGTGCATAGGATCGCTATGAGTGGGACACAACTCGATGGCACCTAACAACAACAATAAGGTATCTCATTGTTGTTTTATTTGCATCTCTCTAATTGCTAAAGATTACAAGCAGCTTTTCATGCATAATAAATGCTTCCTGAAAGTTCTCTTTGTAGTTGAGTTTCTGAAGTTTTCTAAATATTTTGGAAATTAGGCACTTGTGAGATATGTAGTTGCCAAAGAATTTTTCCCAATCTGTAGATTCTCTTTTTACTCTCTTGATAAAGTATTTTGATAAGTATGTTGTTAGGTACAGTCAAGTTAGTTCCATTGATAGTGACCCTATATACAACAGAATGAAACACTGCCTGATCCTGCACCATCCGCACAATCTTTGCTTGGGTTGAGCCCATCGTTAAAGTCACTGTGTCAGTTCATAGTGGTGATGGTCTTCCCTTTATTCTCTGACCCTCCATTTTACCGTACATGATATACTTCTTCAGGGATTGGTCCCTTCTGACAACATGACCAAAGTAGGTGAGATGAAGTCTCAGCATGCTCACTTCTATGGAGCATTCTGGCTACACTTCTTCTGGGAGAGATTTCTTCATTTTTCTGGAAGTACCTGATATTTTCAGTATTATTTGCCAACACCACAATTCAAAGGCATCAGTTCTTCTGTGGTCTTCCTTATTCAGTGTCTAGCATACAGATTTATACTTATGGGCATAAGTAATTTGATTTTAGGAGGTCCCAGTTTTCTAAGTATCTTCTATTGTTGGTGCATTTTTCCTAGTCCTCCTTGTTAGTAGAGGAACCCAATTGAATTTTTTTTTTTGTGTGTGTGTGTGTGTGCTGATCTTGTACTTTGCCACTTTGCTGACTTCTCATAATAGTGTCAATAACTTTCTTGTGGAGTTTCTGGTATTCTTTATGGTAGGGTTCATGTCATCTGCAAAGAAAGTTTTACTTTTTCCTTTCCAATTTGGATACCTTTTATTTCTTTTTCTTGTCTTATTGCTGTAGCTATGACTTCAGGTACAATACTGAATAAGAGTGGTGATAAATGGCATTCTTATCTTGTTCCCATTCTCAGGGGAAGGCTCTCAATCTTTTTCCATTGAGAATAATATTGACTGTTGATCTTACATATGCACATTATAAGCATAATTATATTGAGGATCCCACATTCTTCTTGATCTCCAATATGTTTGAGGTTCATCTAAATCCACTGTAAAATGACAATGAGTAACTTCATTAGACAGATATCTTTGTATCTTCTAAGAAAATTAAAAATAATATATTTGTGTTTTCCCTATAAAAGTTGAAAGGTGCAAATAAAATAAGCCAAGCCCAAACCAAATGAAAACTGCTATTGAATCAGTTCCAACTCATTGTGGCACCCATTGCATTTCCAAGGCTATAAATCTTTACAGGAGTAGATTGCCTCATCTTGCTCCCATGGAGCAATTGGTGGGTTTGAGCAACTGACCTTCTGCTTAGTATCCAAATGTCTTACCAACTATACCATGAGAGCTTCTTCAAAAAAGCTAAGGGGGAGCATTGAAAATATAATAATTAGAATCTCAAGGCCTACTGTGGAAGGGGGAAGATCAATTATGCACCCATTAAATTTCAATGTATCATTGAGTTTTAAAATTAAAAAAAAAAAATCTCTTGGTCAGTGGATTTTATCATAGGGATTTTTTTTTATTAGAAAATACATAATCCTGCATATATTCATGATTCTCAAATAAGAATCCCAACATGAAAAGTGTTTATCCACATGTGGCATCTTACAGATCTGAATAATCAATATCTATTTTGCCTGGAGTTACTATGTTCCCAATGAGGAGCAATCACTAATTCCTTTCTTTATAGTTTTATACTTGGTTAGCTGTAGGTGATTGTTTATGCAAGTCTAGATTTTCAGTAAAAATGATAACCACAGCATGTGCTTAGCAGATTTCAATTAAAAAAAAAAAAAAAGAGAATAACATGCAGAGTAGAGTCAATCAGGTTCACGTTCCAGTTCATTAATGGGTTAATTTATTCATTGAAGAAAACTATACACCCACTCTTCACTTATTGATAATTCTTGCAGTTCTCTGTTCATGTACTGCTATAAACTTTTAAAAATATTCTTCAGAAAAATTTAACTTGTGTGTGGTCTTAATGATGTTCCATTATTTCCACATTCTGTTGGATCACACCTCTTTGAAACTGGCAAAATTATGCATCTGTTCCAGTTGGCTGGCTAGGTAGCTGTCTAGCAATTATCTTGGCAAAGATGCCTGAGTGCTTCCAGAGTTGCATGCTGGTGTTAAAGCATCTCAGTTGGTATTCCATCAATTCTTGGAGACTTGTTTTGCCAATGTTTTCAGTGCAGCTTGGATTTCTTCCTTCAGTATCAGAGGTTCTTTATATATGCAAGCTCCTGAAATGGTTGAATATAAACCAATTCTTTTTGATCCAATGACTTTGTATTTCTTCTGTCTTCTTTTGATGCTTCCTGCATAATTCAATATTTTGCAAATAGAATCCTTCAAAATTGCAACTTGAGGGTTGAATTTTTCTCCAGTTCTTTTGGCTTGAGAAATGACAAGTGTATTTTTCCCTTTTGTTTTTCTAACTCCAGGTGTTCGCACATCTCATTATAATTCTTTACTTTGTTTTCTCAAGCCACACTTTGACATTTTTTTTCATCTTTCTTACTTCATCATTTCTTCATTTAAGTTAAGGAGCTCTGGTGGCATAGTGCCTGAGGCATTTGACTGCTAACCAGAAGGTTGGCAGTTCAAACCCACCAGTTACTCTGTGGAAGGAAGACTGGGGAATCTGCTTCTGTAAAGATTTGCTGCCTTGGAAACCCAAAGGGAGTCACCATGAGTAGGAATCGACTTGATGACAGTGAGTTTTTGGTTTTGGTATGTTTGCAATCAAGTATTAGAATGCAAGTGCTGAATAAAGGAGGAAATGGTAAAAGTCCATTGGGCATTTCCACCAATGTCATGACAAAATGTGTATGAATTGTTCAATGGAAAATCAAATTCTGTGCACTTTTGCCCAACCATAATATATACGTGTATGTGTGTGTGTGTGTGTATATATA
>NW_006921827.1:1960310-1968591 GCF_000298275.1 Orycteropus afer afer | reverse complement strand
ATTTTGGTCTTTCTTTTCTTTCACTTTTGTTGTGGTGAGAACATACGCAACAAGATATTCACCGACACAACAACTTCACTGTTTACAGCACAGGGATATTTATGACATTTTTCATGTTGTGCCACCGTTATTGCTATCCTTTTCCAACATATTCCACTCCCATTAGCATAAACTCAATGCACCACAAGCAAAATCTTCCCCTTTTCCCTCTCCTCCTACCCTTGGTAACTACTAATAATCTTTGGTATATATATATATATATATATATATATATATATATATATATTTTTTTTTTTTTTTTCCCCCTCTATCCCATCTAAGAGTTTAGCCTTTTCTCCCCTCCCATATCTGATAACCAACAAAGAAAATTTCCTTCTATGTATAAACCTTTCCTTGACTTTTTACAATAGTGGACTAATACAATATTTATCCTTCTGTGATTGACTCATTTCATTCAGCATAATGACCTCCAAGTTCATCCATGTTATGCAGTATTTTGCAGATTCTACATAATTCTTTAGCATTGTGTAGTATTCCTTTGGGAACTCTGGTGGTGTAGTTCCTAAGACATTTGATTGCTAACCAGAAGGCTGGTGTTTCAAACCTACCAGTCACTCCTTGGAATGAAGATTGGGCAGTCTACTTCCATAGAGATACCACCTTGGAAACCCAAGGCAGGGTTGCTATGAGTAGAAATGACTTGATGGCAGTGAGATTTTTTGTTTGTTTGTTTATTTGTTTGTTTTTGTTTTTCAATATTCCATTGTATATATGTAGCAGAGTTTGTTATTCCATTCCTTGGTTGGTGGTCACTTAGGCTGTTTCTGTCTCTTTGCTATTGTGAATGGTGCAGCTATAAACATGAGAGGGCATATATCTGTTCATGTCCTGCTTCTCACTTCTTTCAGATACATATCTAGTAATGGGATTGGTGAATCAAATGGTATTTCTATTTCCAACTTTTAAGGAATCACCATACTGCTTTCCACAGTGGTTGTATCATTTTACAGTCCCACTAATAATGTATGACAGTCTGAATCTCTCCACATCCTCACCAGCATTTGTTATTTTCTGCCTTGTTGGAATTTGGTATTAATGTTGGGGTGAGATGGTATGTCATTATTGTTTAGATTTGCATCTCTCTAATGGTTGATGATCATGAACATTTTTTCATGTCTTGTTGGCTGCCTGAATATCTTATTTAGGTGAAGTGTCTGCTCATTTCTTCTGCCCATTTTTTAATAGGATTGTTTGTCATTTTGATGTTGAGGTGCTGGAGCTTTCTAAAAATTTTAGAGATAAGTCCTTTGTCCAATATGTCATAGCTGAATATTTTTTTCCCATTCTGTATGTTCTCTTTTTAGGGGCACTGGTAGCACAGTGCCTAAGACATTTGCCTGCTAACCAGAAGGCTGGCAGTTCAAACCCACCAGCCACTCCACAGAAGGAAGGTTGGGCAATCTACTTCTGTAGTGATACCACCTTGGAAACCAAAGGAGGGGTCACTATGAGTCAAGTTCAACTCCACAGCAGTGAGTTTGGTTTGATTTTTGTTCTCTTTTTATTCTTTTGGAGAAGTCTTTTGGTGTACCTAAGAATTTAATTTTTAGAAGGTTTCAGTCATCTAATTTATTTTCTATTGTTTGTGCATCTTGAGTTATGCTTGATAGTCTATTTATGCCTTAAATTAATCCCCCCCAAGTTGTAAATATTTAGGGAAGCATAGTGCCTCATCTGTCTCCCATGGAGTGGCTTGTAGGTTTGAACTGCCAACCTCTTGGTTAGCAGCCCAATGCCTTAACCACAGGGCAAAAGAGCTCATTTAGCTGGTGAATCTGGTACAATTTTATTATTTAGGATTATCATAACTAATGGATGTTTACTAATTTGTAGCCCTCCAAAGCTTGAACAGTTTGTATCATAACCAAAAATATCCCTTCTGATAACTTATCATGGCAGATGCTTAAAGATATGATTCAATAGAGGTTTTGTTTAGAATCTTTAGAAAAGCTGGATGATATATTTGAAGTGAGAAATAGGCAAAGAGGTTAAAGACAAATGGATTAATATGAAAATAAGTAAGTAATAGGAGGGGAAAGGAAGAAACCAACAATACTTCTATGGGCTGTGGTTTGGGCTGTGAGGTTTCTCAAAAATTTTTAGAGGTAAGTCCTTTATCTGAAATGTCATTTCTGAATTTATTTTCCCATTCTGTAGGTTCTCTTTTTACTGTTTTGGAGAAGTCTTTCATTGCACATAAGAATTTAATTTTTAGAAGGTTCTAGTCATCTAGTTTATCTTCTGCAATTTGTGCATCTTGGGTTATGTTTGAGAGTCTATTAAGTTTGCTCCTATTTATTCTTTGATGAACTTAATAGTTGTAGGTTTCACAATTAAGTCTTTGATCTATCTGGAGTTAGTTTTTGCGTATGGTGTGAGTTACGGATTTTGCTTCATTTTTCTGCAAATAGATACCCAGTTTTGCCAGCACCATTTGTGAAAGAGATATCTCTTCTTCATTTAATGTATTTTGGCCCTTTGTCAAATATTAGCTGACTGCAGGTTGATGGATTGATTTCTGGGTTCCCTGTTCTGTTCCACTGATCTATGTGTCTGTTGTACTAATACCAGGCTGTTTTGACAACTGTGGCTGTATAGTAGGTTTTGAGATCTGGGAGTGTGAGACCCCCTACTTTATTTTTCTTTAGTTTTTGTTATGTGCCGTCGAGTCGGACCCAACACATAGCGACCCCTCCTTGGGTTTTTGAGGCAGTATCACTACAGAAGTAGATTGCCCCACCTTCCTTCTGAGGAGTGGCTGGTGGGTTTGAACCATCAGCCTTCTGGTTAGCAGTCAAGTGCCTTAGCCACTATGCTACCAGAGATCCCTTTCTTCAGTAGTGTTTTGCTTATCCAGGGTCTCTTTCCTTTCCATATAAAATTAGTGATTGATTTTTCCATGCATACAAAGAAGATGGAATCTGGATTGGGATTGCATTGAATGTAAAGATTGCTTTGGTAGTATTGACATTTTCACTATGTTTAATCTTCCTATCCATAAGCATGGTATGCTCTTCCATCTATGTAGATCTCTTATAGTTTCTTGAAGTAGTGTTTTGCAGTTTTCTTTGTGTAGGTCTTTTGTGTTCCTGGTAAGATTTATTCCCAAGTATCACATCTTTTTGGTAGCTATTTTAAATGGTATTGATTTACTTATTTCCTTTTCAGAGACCTCTTTTGCTTGTGTAGAGGAGTACAACTGATATTTGTATGTTAATCTTGTATCTTGCCACTGTGCTAAATCTTTCAATAAGTTCCAGTAGTTTTCTTGCTGAGCCTCTTGGGTATTCTATATATAGGATCATATCATCTGCAAATAGGGATAGTTTTACTTCTTCCTGAAAAATTTGGATGCCTTTCATTTCCCTTTCTTGCCTTATTGCACTTGCTAGGATTTCCAATACAACATTGAATAGAAGTGGAAATAGAATACAACCTTGTCTGGTTCCTGTTCACAAATGGAGTAGTTTCAATCTCTCCACTGAGAATAGTGTTGGCTATTGGTTTTGCATAAAAAACTAAAACAAAACTCAGTGCCTTCAAGCAGATCTGACTCATTGCTATCCCTCCTTGTTGCATATATGCCTTCTATTATGTTTAGGAATTTCCCTTTTATTCCTATTTTGCTGAGAATTTTCATCTGGAATGAATGTTGCGATTTTATCAAATGCCTTTTCTGCATCTATTGATAAGATCATGTAATCATTTTCCTTTATTTTACTTATCTGATGGATTATGTTGATGGTTTTTCTAATGTAGAATTATTCTTGCCTACCTGGTATGAATCTCACTTGGTCACAATGTATTATTTTTTTGATATATTGTTGGAGTCTATTGGCTAGAATTTTGTTGAAAATTTTTGCATCTATATTCATAAGGAATATTGGTCTCTAGTTTCCCTTTCTTGCGGTGTCTTTGCTCACTTTTGGCAGCAAAGTTGTGCTTGCTTCCTAAAATGAATTTGTGGGGATTCCATATTTTTCTGTGTTCTGGAATAGTTTGAGTGGGACTGCTATCAACTTTTCTCTGAATGAATGGTAGAATTCACTAGTGGAACCATCTGGGCCATAACTTTTTTTTGTTCATAAGTTCTTTATGACCTGTTCAGTTTTCTCTTTTGTTATTAGTCTGTTCAAGTTTTCTACCTCATTCTGTATTAGTTTTAGTAAGTAATGTGTTTCTAGAAATCTGTCTCTTTCTTCTAGGTTTTCAACTTTGTTGGAGTACAGTTCTTCATAATATTCTGATATTATTATTTTTATTTCTGTTGGTTCTGTTGCGATGTCACCCATTTAATTTCTTATTCATATTATTTACATCTTGTCCTTCTTTTCCTTTGTTAAGTTTGGCAGTGGTTTGTCAATCTTACTAATCTTTTCAAATAACCAACTTCTAGCATTGATTTTTTCTGTTTCACTTATTTCTGCTCACATCTTTGTTACTTCTTTTCTTCTGGTGACTATAGACTTTTTTTGCTGCTTTTTTTATAATTTTTGGAAAGGTTGAGTTAAGATGTTGAGTTTGGCTCTTTCTTCTTTTTTGATGTCTGAATCTGTTGCTACATATTGGCCTTTGATCACTGCTTTTGCTGTGCCCCAGAGATTTTGGTGTGTAGTGTTTTTATTTTCGTTTGATTCAGGGGATTTTTTAATTCCACTTTTTATCTCTTCTATTACCCAGTCATTTGTTAAAAAAAAAGTGTTAATTAGTTTCCATGTGTTTGCTCTTTTTCTGTTGATCTTCCTAGTTTTCATGTCTAATTTTATAATATTGTGATCTGAGAATGTGCTTTGCAGTATTTCAATGTTTCTAAATTTATTGAAGCTTGCTTGGTGGCCTAACACACAGTCAATCCTGGAGAATGTTCCATGAATGCTGGAAAAGAATGTATATTTTGCTGTTGGGTGAAGTGTTCTGTAGATGTCTATAAGGTCAAGTGGCAGATTGTATTGTTTAATTCTTCTGCATCTTTGTTGAGTTTCTTTCTGGTTGTTTTATCTTTCATTGAAAGTGGTGTATTAATGTCTTCTACTATTACTGTGGAGTCATCTATTTGTCTTTTTGATTTTGTTAATGTCTGATTTATGCATTTTGAGGCTCTTTCATTGGGTGTATAGATATTTATCATGGTAATTTACTCTTGTTCAATTGATCCTTTAATCATTATATAATGTTCTTCCTTTTCTCTTATTATTGTTTGTCTTAAAGTCTATTTCATCAGAAATTAACATTGCCCTTTCTGCTCTCTTTTGGTTGCCATTTACTTAGTATATCTTTTTGCAACCTTTGATTTTTATTCTTTTTTTTTGTCTTTGTATCTAAGGTTAGTCTCTTATAGACAGCATTTTCATGGGTCATGTTTTCTTATCTAGTCTGCAACTCTTTACCTCTTGAGTGGTGCATTTAACCCATTGACATTCAGTGTATTATACTTGTTGATAAACAAGTATTAATTTATTCTTGTCATTTGTTTGTGTGTATGTGGTTGCTGAGTTTTTTGTTCCATAAAATTTTCTGTGCTGAGCTCATTTTGTTTGAGTTGTGTTATCATCTCCATTATTGCTATTGTTTTAGTATTTTGTGAGTAATTGTGCTTGTCCTCTTTCATTTTGATGCAAAGGTTTATTATTTTTCTTTGAGGTTACTCTGTGATTTATAATTTTCTCCTCAAATTTGAAAGTCTGTTCTGTATCACAATTGTCTTGACTTCCTCACAATTTAGAAGTTCTGAAAATACACTATGTATTCCCTCTTTTTCTTTTTTAGTTGTCTCATGTATCAATTGTTGTCTCTGGTTCCATGTTTACAGTATTATAAGCTTATTTTAGTTTGGATAATTTATAACTCGGTTGCATTTTGGGTCCTGTTGTTATATGTGTTAATCATTGGTTGTTGTTTGTTGCTGTTGGTTCTCTGGCAGAAGGACTCCATTTAGCATGTTTTATAAAGTTGGCCTGGTTTTATCAAATTCCCTTAATATCTGCTCATCTGGAAATCTCATAATTTCACTCTCATACTTGATAGACAATTTTGCTGTATATATAATTCTTGGTTGGTGCAGTGTAGTAAATTACCTGGTATGGCTTTTCTGGTCATAAGTCTTTGTAAACTCTAAGGTGGAATTGGCCATGAGCAACCAAGTAGCTCCTGATTGTTAGTTATCCAACTGGGGTATTTCTGTTGGAAGCAGGACAAATTAATTTTCTGGGAAGTTCACTCTTTTTCAGGTGTATAGAATTCGGATGTTGGGCCTGGTTAATTTGGCCATTCTGCCAGGTTTAAAAGGAGGCTTCTTAGAGGCAGAAGGGGTCTCTCTCTCTGTCTGCTGGGTGAGAAAGATATGCTGCTGAGAGACACGTACTGCTGAGAGACACCGAGAGACATGCATTGCTGGAAGAGACTGAGAAAGACTGCTGGCTGAAAGATGGTAGGCTGAGAGAGACTGAGCATTTTTCATGGACTTGAATTGTAGCCTGGTGCTTCCCTAATAACCCCCATAATCTGTGAGTTCTATGTGGCCACTGCAGTGAATTTTTGAACCCAGCAGAGAAGTGGTAGGTGCTGTGGGAAGAATGGTTGATGTCAGGGCTAGAGGGAGGCAGCATGTCTGGCCTTGCAGGGATAGACCTTGGGCTAATGATGATGATCCTGTTTTCCTCTTGTGGGGTTAGAAGAGGTCAGAAGATGTGACTTCCCTGCCCCTTTGGCACTTGGAGATTTTTTTTCTTTCAAAGTTTAATATGTATTGCCCCATTGCCTTCTCACCTCTCTGGTTTCTGCTGAGAAAACAGAGCTTAGTTTTCTTGGTTGCCCCTTGTAAGCAACTTTTTATTTTTCCCTGGGCTGCTTTCAGAATTCTCTCTTTGTCTTTGGTTTTGGTGTGTTGATGATGGTATATCTTGGTGATTTTCTTTTGCGGTCTATCCTGTTTGAGGTTCATTGCATTTCTTGAATGGATGTATGCTCATCTTTCATCATATTATGTAAATTTTCTTCCAACAAATCTTTGACAGTTTTCTCTGTGGTTTTGTCTCTCTCTTCCTGTTCTGGAATTCCAGTTACATGCAGGTTATTCCTGTTGATGGTATCCCACAGAAATCCTAGGCTTTCTTTATTATGTTTTGATTTTTGTCTGATTGATCCCTTAACAAAGTAATATTGAGGCATTTGTCTTCAATCTCATTAATTCTGTCTTCTATTGATCTGATTCCACTCCTTTGTCCATTCATTGTGTTACTTATATCTGAAATCTTAGTATTAATCTTCTGGATTTCTGTTTGTTTTTATTGTATCATTTCTAAGTTTTTGTTTATTTTGTCAATTAGTTCTTGTATTGTTTTCTTAAATTGTTCTAGATTTTTTTCTGTGTTTTCCTTAATTTTGTCAAGGTTTTCCTTGATCTTTTAGTGTTTTCCTAATCTATCTCTCAGTCCATTAAAGGTACCCAAATATAATTATTTTGAATTCCTTATCAGGGAGTTCCAATGCTGCTTTTTCCTCAGGGATGTCTTTTGTGTTAGTATCCTGGTCCCTTGTTTCTGCCACTTTATCTTGCTTTTTTGTGTGGGATATGATGGTCTGTTGTTTCTGAGACATTCTGGTGTTGTTGCATTTATGTTTAATTTGTCGTTGTATGTTAGTGTAATTCTCACAGGATTTTTCCCCCCATTTTATTTTGTTTTGGTAAATCTGTGTGAGCAGGGCATTGTGTTTCTATTCAGTGGTTGTTAGCACTTAAGCACTCATCACCTATCTCCTGGTGGGCATGATACAGAATGAGAATATGCACACAGATCTCTGTTAACTGTTCATAAAGAGCAGGTGAGGGTCAGTTGAGCTGGTATTAGCCATGGTCTATCATTGGTCACTTTTTGCAAAAACTAGTGTTGGCCTTCACTCAGTGAGTCAGGCTGCAATAGGTGCAGGTATAGTTGGATTGTGTGAGAATGGCTGCTGTCTTCCACACAGTTAGAAAAAAAGAATTTTAAAATACACACACACACAACTCAAACTGCATAAACAAACAGGAATAATCACAAAAGATAAAATAGAAATGCAAAAAATAAGAAAAAATTTCAAAATATACTAAAAAAAAACATAAAGACAATGAGAAAAAGAGAGAGAAAAACAAAACCCACAATATCTGGGGAGGGCAGAATGAGTAAAAAAGAAAGATTGAAAGATTAGGGAAACCTAGAAAGGAAAAACAAGGGATGGGAAG
>NW_006921827.1:1952257-1960181 GCF_000298275.1 Orycteropus afer afer | reverse complement strand
AAAAAAAAAAAAAAAGGAAGACGTACAAAGAAAACAAACAGCACCAAAACTGTGGGGGGCAGGGCTTGGCACCCAGGGTCTGCCAGGGCACAGACTTGGATGGAGCCCCTTCAGGTCAAGAAACTGGGTGGAGGCACAGGAATGGCCACACACTGCTCACCAAGAGGGTGTGGGGCACAAGAGTAACAAGGGGAATATTGCACCTCTCTAATTGTCAGTCTCCAGTGTGGTTGCCCATGCAGTCCTTAGCAGGAGAAGGGTACTCCCAGGTCTCAGTTCAAGCAAGAACTGCACATACTTGAAACATCTGCACCCAGCACTTGGAAACATCCAAAAAGGCTGTGCCCTCAGGGTATCTGCTTTCAATCCATAGGTCCTCCTGTCCCCTACCTTGATGTTCTACCTTCTGATCATCAAGTACCAATGTAGTCCTTGTCCACACAGCCTTGTTGAGCAGATCTGATTCTTAGGTTGCTATCAGGAAATATTCAAAATGGCTGTGCCCTCAGGACAGCCCATAGTTCACAGCTCCTTTTGTCTCCTTACTCACTGTCATTCAGATTCTTCTACTAGTTGGTATTTAACCCACTTCTTTATCCTTCTCTTCAAAGTTCTGGGGTCCAGGAATGTATTCTATATTGGTTTCAATTGGTTTCTCATTGTTTTTTTTTTTTTTGCATAAGGTCTATGTAGCTTGTCTACTTATTCTGCCATCTTTCCAGAACTACTTATTTTTTTACTAATAATATTCAGACTGTACAAATATTTGACTTTTTACAGATGTTTCCTTATCTGAAAAATAAGGATAAATACATACACACCTTCTAGTTTGTTGTGAGAATGAGAGATCATGTAGTGAAGTACTTGGCACATAATAGACACTCAATTAGTAACCTCATTGGACAAGTTGTTGTTTTTTTTTTTTTTTTTCCAGATGTAGACTGGCAGGTCCTTATTCCTAATGTATCTTAGTCTTGAAACTTTGCTGAAACCTATCCATCATGGGTAACTCTTTTGGTATTTGAAACACCAGTAGCATAATTTCCTTCATCACAGTGACACATAAGTCACCATAGTATGACAAAATGACAGATGTGTGGTGGATGTTCAGCATACAGAGATATAGAATTTCTTCCATTAGCAATTTTGATGTAGTAAAAGTGAGCAATTATAAAACAACATAATTAATACCATGAACAAGATAAATAGGGAAGAGTGGAAACATTTAGTGGGCCCCTATTTCAGCCAAAAGAAGGATCAGGTGAGTTGATACTTACATTGGAGCTTTAATAAAGTAGAAGGTAACACATTGGTGAAGAGACATTTGGATTCAGGGAACAGGATACAAAGCACTAGGATATGAGCTAGCTTGACTTGTTTGGGAAAATGTAATACAAGTATTTACTGTGATGGGAAGGATAGGCCCAGGTTTAAGAAATGCTGAGCAAACTGCTATTCATATGGTTTTATGATGTCACATTGAACTCTAAGGTGAACCTGACCCAAGACATGGTGTTTTTAATAGTCTCATACACATATGAAAGCTGAACAATGAATAAGGAAGACCAAAGGAAAATTGATGTATTTGAATGGTGATGTTGGTGAAGAATACTGAAAACACCATGGACTGACAGAAGAATGAACTAATCTGTCTTGGAAATAAAGTAGGGATGCTCCTTAGAACTAAGAATGGCCAGACTTACTCTTTTGTATTTTTGTCATGTTGGCAGAAGGGACTATTCCCTGGAGTAGGATATCATGCTCGGTAAACTAGAGTCAGTGGAAAAAGGCAAGCTCCTTAATGAACTGGACTGACACTGTGGCTGCAATGATGGTCTCAAATATGGTAAATGATTGTGAGGGTGGCGCAGGACCCGTCTGTGCTTCATTCTGTTGTATATAGGGTGGATCTGAGTCGCAACCAACTTGACAACACCTAACAATACAACATCAAGCATACGTTAGGCATTTTCATTAAGTTATATTATTTAATCCTCAAGACAACAATAAGAGGAAGGCATTATCCCTGCTCTAAGGGATTTTTATTTAGATCAAGTTGTTTGCTTAAAGTGATTTATCTAGAATATGTAAAGGTGTCCTCAATTCTATTTTTTTTCCCATCATACCATTATTACTCCCAAAATATCATTCTATTGTTTTGTAGAAGCAGAAAAATATAAGGGGCAAATTCATTATATAAATTTAGGGTATACACACACAAAGATCAAATAATATTCAAATAACTGGGTTACTACAGTTGTTCATCCATTTGGAAGAAGATAAACTTTGTCTGTGTTTCCTATTACACATACTGCCATCGAGTCAGATCTGACTCATAGTGACCCCTCCTTGGGTTTCCAAGGTGGTATCCCTACAGAAGTAGATTGCCAAACCTCCCTTCTGGGGAGTGGCTGGTGAGTTTGAACTGTCAACCTTCTGGTTAGCAGTCAAATGCCTTAGGCATTACACCACCAAAGCTCCCTTCTATTACACAGCATTTAAAAAATGAATTTTTTAAAAAAAAAAAAAAAAGTGAAAATACTATAGTAGGGATAGCTTGTGTAGCCATGATGTAAACCTCAGAAATTATAAAGAATGAAATGGAGAGATCTGATTATATAGAACTTTTTAAAATGGAGAGGTTAAAGACATAGTTCACAGTTATAAGAGAAAACTGGAAGTAGTATTTACAATCCAGTTGAAAATAAAAGGTTTAATACTCTTTATGAAGATGCAGGAAAATATATAACAAAAAAAGTGAATAGCTTAGAAGAGAAATGGTGAACAGAAAATTAACAGTTTATAGAGGAAATGTAACAGTAAAAAAAATCTGATAAAAATAATAAATAAAAAGTATAAAATATACAGTAAACCTGTGAAACCTGGAAGCTGTGTCAAGTGGAAATCTGTCAGAGAGAAAAACTAACTGGGTGTTTATGAGGTAGAATTCTTAAAAGAGAGCAACATAAAAGTGGTAAGCACTCTGTCAAAGGTGGAAAACTTGCACAACCCAGAAAAATAAGGCAATCCCATCAAATTAGAGCTCTAACAGTTTTCCCTGTACAAATTAAAGAAACAGATATTTTTGCATCCATCAAATTGGGGGAAAAAGGTTTAACTTTTAGTCATATCAGTTTCTGGAAAAAAAACCCTCATTCCTATAATAGAAATGTTATTCAGATGTGAAAGAAAATAACATACAAGTCCGTGTGCTTGCTTATAACAATAGTTTATGCTGTGTGCTTAATCTGTAACAAAGCAAGTTGAACAATGCAGTTTTATAAAATTTAAACAAAAATAACCATGCATATGTCTAAATTTCTAACTATCTATGAGATTAAGCACAGATTTGCTTGTATACAATAAGCACAGTGGTACCTCCAAGTATCATACTGGAGAAAGAAAAAAGGAAGCTCTTTTTCTTATTTTTGTAAAGACGTAAAGTTTTAGCAAAAATGATGGGATTATCTGTAACTCTTGTTGGTTGTCTTCTTTCTTACATAATAAACACTCATTATTCTTATTACCAGAAACAGTTATTATTTTTATTACCAGAAATAATTTATATTAATGTAGTGGTGGTTATTCGTTTTCATAGACTTGGTGCCAATTCCTAGAGACCCCATGTGTGTGGACGAGATTGCTCTTTGGGGTTTCTAAGGCTGTGAATTTTCAGAAGCAGATCACCAGGACTGTCTCTGGATACACCTCTGTATGGATTCAAATGGCCAACTTTTAGCTAGTAGTCAAGCACTTAACTATTAGCATCACTCAGAGATTCATATATAGTAAAGTATTGGTATCAAATGTCTTTTGTAAATGGTGAAATTATACTCCTATTACAGACTGTAGGACTTATAGTTCTATTTTATATTGTATATTATTCAATGTTTATGAAAATAAATCCTTTATAAAATTCTCAAAATAATTATCTTTATGATAGTGAGAAAAAAATAAAAGAAGTGTCAAAACTGGAACATCAATACAATTCCTCCAAAGCAAAATATACGTTTAAAAAGATAAGGAACATTGACTCTCAAAATATGAGAAAATGTATTCAGAAATGAAAACAGACTTCAATATAAAAAGTGTCCGTGGATTCACCACTAATTCATTTATGTATACATAAATTTACATTGATGACTGCTAAGAATGGGAGTAATTGCACATGCATAGGCAAAGGTATGGGAGGATACATTCCAAAAATGGTAACTGTGGTTCCTTCAGGGGAATCAGAGAGACTTGGATAAGGGTAGTAGTCAAAGGGATTTTATTTTAACTGTACTTGTTTTGTAATAAGGAGAATGTATTCATGTAATAATTTGTATAATTCAAATTTTACAATGACAATAATAAAAGTTTTTGAGGCTGATGGAACTATTTTTATTTTGATTGTGGTAGCAGTTACATGATTGCACATATTTGTCAATAAAAATGATGAATTTTACTGTATGTGAAGCATAAAACAAATATTTTAAATAAAAATTTAAAAAGTAATTGAAGGAACATATGGAATGTGGTAAATAAGTGGTATTTGAAATCATAGGATTTTTGTCTATAATGACTCCCCCGAAACGATTGCCCTGAGATGATCTTTAAATCTTAAACAAAAAAAAATCCTCTAAAGTTTTCTTAAAATTAAACAATTGTTGTCATGTGCTGTCCAGTTGGACCTGACTCATAGTGATCCCTCCTTGGGTTTCTGAGGCAGTATCACTACAGAAGTAGATTGCCCAACCTTCCTTCCAAGGAGTGGCTGGTGGGTTTGAACCTCCAGCCTTCTGGTTAGCAGTCAAGTATCTTAGGCACTATGCTACCAGACCTCCTAAATTAAACAATACTTTAGCTCAGCATTTCTCAAGCTGAATGACTTGAGGAAAAAATTCAAACCTTGAGTTGCAATACTGGAAGATTCTGTGGGCAAAATATTGAATGATGCAGGAAGCATCAAAAGAAGATGGAAGGAGTACACAAGTCACTGTACCAAAAAGAACTGGTCAATCTTCATCCATTTCAGGAGGTGGCGTATGTTCAAGGACCAATGGTATTGAAGGAAGAAGCTGAAGCTGCCCTAAAGAACTGGTGAAGAACAAGGATCCAGGAATTGAAATAATACTCATTGACATGTTTCAAGAAATGGATGCCCCACCGGAGGCACTCACTCAGTTATGCCAAGAGATTTGGAAGACAGCTATATGGCCAACTAACTCGAAGAGATCCATATTTGTACCCACTCCAAAGAAAGGTGATCCCAAAGAACATGGAAATTATAGAACAATATCATTAATATTGCATGTAAGTAAAACCTTGTTGAAGATAATTTAAAAACGGTTACAGTAGTATGTTGTCAGAGAAATTCCAGAGGTGCAAACTGGATTCAGAAGAGGATGTGGAACAAGGGATATCATTACTGATGTCAGTTGGAGTGAGGCTGAAAGCAAAGAACACCAGAAAGATGTTTATTTGTGTTTTATTGACTGTGTAAAAGTATTTGATTGTGTGGATCATAACAAAATGTGGATAAAATTGAGAAGAATGGGAATTCTGGAACACTTAATTGTACTCATGAGGAACCTGTACATAGACAAGGAGGCTGCCGTTCAAACAGAAAAAGAGAACACTGCATGGTTTAAAATCAAGAAGGGTGTGCTTCAGGGTTGTATCCTTTCACCATTCTATTCAATCTGTATGCTGAGAAAATAATCTGAAAAGTGGGACTATATGAAGTAAATCATGGCCTCAAGATTGAAGGAAGAATCATTAACCACCTGTGATACACTGATGACACAACTTTGTTTGCTGAAAGTGAAGATGACTTGTAGCACTTACTGATGAAGATTGAGGAATACAGTCTGCAGTATGGATTACATCTCAATATAAATAAAACAAAAGCTTCACAACTGGACCTATAAGCAGCATCATGATGCAGTTAGATTGAAGTTGTCAAAGACGTCACATTGCTTGGTTCTACAAGCAATGGAAGCAGCAGTCAGGACATCAGATGATGTATAGCACTGGGCAAGTAGGCTGCAAAGGACTTCTTTCAAGTGCTGAGGAGTGAAGATGTCTCCTTGAAGACTAAGGTGTGCCTGACACAGGCTATGATATTTTCAGTCACCTCATTTGCGTGTGTGAGCTGGACAATGAATAAGGAAGACCGAAGAAAAATTGATGGTTTTGAGTTGCAGTGCTGGTGAAGAATGCTGAAAGTACCATGGACTACTGAAAGAACTAACAGATCCATCCTGGGGGAAGTGCAGCTGAAATGCTCCTTGGAAGCAAGAATGGACAGACTTCGTGTCACCTACTTTGGTCATGTTATCACAAGGGACCACACCCTGGAGAAGGATGTCATGCTTGGTAAGGTAGAGGGTCAATGAAAGAGAGGAAGGCCCTCAACAAGTTGGATTGACATGGTGGCAATGGTGATGGGCTCAAGTATAGCAAGGATTGTTGAGCTGGCACAGGACCATGCGATGTTTCATTCTGCTGTGCATAGGGTCTCTATGAGTCGGAAATCATTCAACAGCACCTGACAACAACAACATTAAATGGACTTAGCAAAATATATTGCTTTGATCACAATTAAATAGACCTGACAGGATAAAAACTGGGACATTTACTATTTTGAATTTCTATATTTCTTTATTGAATGTTCTTTTCCTTACTTGACACTATGTTGGAAATTTTCCTGTGTGGAGAAACACAGAGGTCCTAAAGCTTGTGTGATGATTGACACTCAGAACTGTGTACAACTTATTGGAATGGAATTTAATGAGAACAAAAACATGTTGATTAATTAACAGATTATCATATTTTGATCCATTTGTAAGAAAGCAGTCCAACCAACTGCACAAAATGGAATATTCATTTTCTGCTCTTTACCTCTGGATAGCACAGCCATGGGAGCTCTGGTGGCATAGAGCCTAAGGCACTTGGCTGCTAATCAGAAGTCTGGCAGTTCAAACTCACCAGCCACTCCTCGGAAGGAAGACTGAGCAATCAACTTCCATAGAGATACAACCTCGGACACTCAAGGAGGGGTCACTCTGAGTCACATTTGACTTGACAGCAGTGAGTTTGGTTTCTTTTTGGTTAGCACAACCATGATTTTTAAACTGTAACGTCAAGATTACTTAACACTTTCCCTTGACCACAGCTAATGTTGCAAACAGCAACACAAGAATTTCTCAATTTCTTTTGGAGGAAATATAAATGGAAAGTATATGACATACATGATCAAGGCATCTTAAAAATTAAATATTAGAAAGAAAATACACTTAACATATACTTTCAGTTTTCTAGCCAAGTACCCTTGATGCACTCCAGAGTTCATTGGTGGAAGGTTCCAGTGGACTGTTCCCCTGTACTAATGGTATCCTTCCTCATAAAATTTAATCTCTATCTGTGGGCTTTCTTTGACCATATTGTCCAGCACAGAAGGGTGGCCAAAAGTGGTGAAGGATTAATTCATTTTTTCAACCTTGAAAGATGGGGAATAGGTGGATAAATACTCACAGATTTTTAATGTTTTGGGGATAATACTAACTCAGTCTATATACTCATGTAGCAGGACTAGCCATAGTTGTTTACCAAGGTTCACTAATTCATTCTATAATTATAGGAGTCCTGGTGGTGTAGTGGTTAAAGCACTCAGATACTAACTGAAAGGTCAGTGGTTTGAACCCACCAGTCACTCCATAAGAAAAAGACCTGGAAGTCTGCTTTTGTAAAGATTTACAGCCTTGGAATCCCTATGAGGCAGTTAAACTGTCCTATAAGGTCATTGACAGAGAACTTCCAGAGGTTCAAGCTGGATTCAGAAGAGAACGTGGAACAAGGGATATCATAGCTGTTGTCAGATGGATCTTGGCTCAAGGCAAAGAATACCAGAAAGATGTTGACTTGTGTTTTATTGACTATG
>NW_006921827.1:1943224-1951532 GCF_000298275.1 Orycteropus afer afer | reverse complement strand
CTAACAGATCTGTCCTGGAGGAAGTGCAGCCAGAACACTCCTTGGAAGCAAGAATGGCCAGACTTCGTCTCACCTATTTTGGTCATGTTGTCAGAAGGGATCATTCCCTGGAGAAGGATGTCAATGCCTGGTAGGGTGGAGGGTCGACGAAAGAGGGGGAGGCCTTCAGTGAGATGGATTGATATGGTGGCTGTGATGATGGGCTCAGGTATAGCAGGAATTGTGGGGCTGGCGCGGGATCGGGCAGTGTTTCCTTCTGCTGTGCATGGGGTCGCTATGAGTCAGAAACGACTCAACGGCACTTAACAACAACAACAAATAAGGTCATTTCACATTACTTAGTCCACAATCAACACCCATGGAAGCAGCAGGCAAGAAATCAATTGAAGTATTGCACTGGGCAAATCTGCTGCAAATGACCTCTTCAAAGTGTTGAAGAGCAAAGATACCCCTTTGAAGACTAATGTGTGCTTAACCCAAGTCATGGTATTTTCAATTACTTCATATGCATGTGAAAGCTGGACAATGCATAAAGAAAACCTAAGAAGAGTTGATGCTTTTGACTTATGTTGGTGAAGAATACTGAAAGTACCATGGACTGCCAGAAGAACTAACAGATCTGTCCTAGAAGAAGTGCAGCCTGAATGCTCCTTGATTGTGACAATGGCCAGAATTCATCTCTCCTACTTTGGTCATGTTGTCAGAAGGGACCATTCCCTGGAGATGGATATCATTCTTGGTAAAATGGAGGGTCAATGAAAAAGGGAAAGGCCTCAAACAGATGGCTTGCCACAGTGGCTGCAATGATGGGCTCAGGTATAGCAAGGATTGTGAGGCTAGCACAATCAGTGAACAAAGCAATGTTTTGTTCTGTTGTACATAGGGTCACTATGAGTCAGAGCTGACTTGATGGCACCTAACAACAACAACAAAAGGTCATTTTGAGTCAGAATCTACTCATTGGTGGTGAGTTGAGTTTTGAGTTAATGTATTCTATATTAAGTTTCATCCTTTCTAATTTCGCTATCCTATTCTCTCACCATGTTTTCTGGTGCAGTTGTTAAGGTTGTTGTCAACTTGGCTGGGCCTAGTTGAGTGGCTGGGCAGCTGGATGTGGTTATTTCCCATGGCGAGATTGGTGATTAACTCCATGGTAGAGTCTACTGGAGCAGCTGAGTAGCTGCATTAGGGCTGTGGGCTGCTTCCAGTATATAAGAAGCAACTTTGAGGAAGGTCTCCAGATAATGACACACTTGAATCCTGCATATAGCCAAGTCATTGTTCAGCAGCCTGCCATGTTGCCCTGCTGAGCTTGGGACTTTTAATGGACTTGAGTTAATGGCCTGCCATGTGGTTTGGAAGTATCAGGACTGTGCCTTTTCACTTGTCAATATTGGGTTTGTCAGCTGCAGCAGCTAGCAGCTGCCTAAGTGAAGAAAAGTCTTCAACTTCAATAGGCTGGGAACAGAAGGCAGAACTGAAGCCTAAGGTTGAGGGGCTTTTATCCAGCCCCTAGAACCTGGCACTTTGAACTCAGACTTAAAGGCTCTAAACTGTAAGAGAATAAAATACTTTTTAAAGCTGTTCCACTTGTGGAATATTCCTGTCAAAGTGGCACTAGATAACCAAAACACCTGGGATCAGTTCCTACTATCACCCAAATGTTTGTCTCAGGATTTGGTTTAAGAGAATCCAAAGCAAGATAATGCCCATAAAGATTCCCCAGGTATCCCTTAACATAATACAGACTTAGATTTTAGCGGAGTGTCCTCACTTAAAGGGATGCAGATGCTGATATTTAGAAGTCAGGACAATTTGTGTTGAAATGCTAAGTAAGGTTCCTGAAGTTGTGAGTGGAACACTTTTATATTACCTTCCTTGCTATGGTATTGTAATTCACACCAAATGACTGGGTTGCTGTTGTTGTTAGGTGCCGTTGAGTCATTTCTGACTCATAGTGACCCTATGCATAGTAGAACGAAACGCCAGCTCCATGATCTTTTCAAAGCCACCGTGTCAATCCATTTAATTGAAGGCCTTCCCCTCTTTCGTTGACCCTCCACCTTACCAAGCATAACATCCTTCTCCAGGGAATGATCCCTTCTGACAACATGACCAAAGTAGGTGAGACAAAGTCTGGCCATTCTCGCTTCCAAGGAGCATTTTGGCTGCACTTCCTCCAAGACAGATCTATTAGTTCGTTTAGCAGTCTATAGTACTTTCAGCATTCTTCGCCAGCACAACAACTCAAAAGCATGAACTCTTCTTCAGTCTTCCTCATTCATTGTCCAGCTCCCACATGCATATGAGGTGATTGAAAATATCATGGCTTGTGTTAAGTGAACCTTAGCCCTCAAAGAGACATTCTTGCTCCTCAGCACTTGAAAGAGTTCCCCTGCAGCCAACTTGACCAGTACTATACATCGTCTAATGTCCTGACTGCTGCTTACATTGGCATCAATTGTAGACCAAGCAATGTGAATTCTTTGACAACTTCAATCTTTTCTCCATTTATTGTGATGCTACTTATTGGTTCATTTGTGAGGATTTTTGTTTTCTTTATATATTGACATGTAATCCATATTGTAGACTGTATTCTTCAATCTTCATCAGTAAGTGCTTCAAGTCATCCTCACTTTCAGCAAGCAAAGTTGTGTCATCAGAGTATCCCAGGTTGTTAATAATTCTTCCTCCAATCCTGATGCCATGTTTTTCTTCATATAGTCTAGCTAGTCTGTTGTTGTTGTTGTTATTTGCCGTTGAGTCGGCCCCGACTCATAGCGACCCCTCCTTGGGTTTCCGAGGCAGTATCACTATGGAAGTAGGAATGCCCAACCTTCCTTCCAAGGACTGGCTGATGGGTTTGAACCACCAGCCTTCTGGTTAGCAGTCAAGTGCCTTAGCCACTATGCTACCAGAGCTCCTCTAGCTAGTCTAGCTTCTCAGATTATTTGCTCAGCATATAGATTGAATAAGTATGGGGAAAGGATACAACCCTGACACACTCCCTTCTTGATTGTAAACCATGAAGTGTCCCTATGTTTGGTTCAAATGACAGCCCCCTGGTCAATGTACAGGTTCCTCATGAGTACAAACAAGTGTACAGGTATTCACATTCTTCTCAATATTATCCACAATTTGTCATGATCCACACAATCAAATGCCTTTGCATAGTCAACAAAACACAAATAAGCATCTTTCTGGTATTCTTTGCCTTGAGCCAAGATACATCTGACAGCAGCTGTGATATACCTTGTTACATGTCCTCTTCTGAATTCTGCTTGCACCTCTGGAAGTTCCCTATCCATATACTGCTGCAACCATTTTTTAATTATCTTCAGTAAGATCTTACTTGTGTGTGATATTAATGATATTGTTCGATAATTTTGACCTTCTGTGGGATCACCTTTCTTAGGAATGTGTACAAGTATGAATCTCTTCCAGTCGGTTGGCCAGATAGCTGTCTTCCAAATCTCTTGGCATAACAGAGTGAGTTCCTCAGTGGGGCATCTGTTTGTTGAAATATCTCATTGGATATTCCATCAATTCCTGGAGGCGTGTTCTTCACCAATTCCTTCACGACAGCTTTGACTTTCTCCTTCAATACCATTGGTGCTAGATCCTATGCCACCTCCTGAAATGGATGAAGATCGACCAGTTCTTTTTGTACAGTGACTCTGTATTCTTTCAATCTTCTTTTGATGTTTCCTACATCATTCAATATTTTGCCCATAGAATCTTTCAATATTGCAACTCAAGCCTTAAATATTTTCCTCAGTTCTTTCAGCTTGAGAAATGCTGAGCATGTTTTTCCTTTTTGGTTTTCTAGCTCCAGGTCTTTGCACATTTCATTATAGTAATTGGCTTTGTCTGCTCGAGCTGCTCTTTGAAATCTTCTGTTCAGCTCTTTTATCTTGTCATTTCTTCCATTTGCTTTAGCTACTCCCTACTCAAGGGCAAGTTTCAGAGTCTCTTTTGTCATCCATTTTAGTCTCCTCTTCTTGTCTTTTTAGTGACCTCTTGCTTTATTCATGGATGATGTTCTTGATGTCATCCCACAATTCTTCTGGTTTTCAGTCTTTGGTGTTCAATGCATCAAATCTATTCTTTAGATGGTCTCTAAATTCAGGAGGTATATATTCAAGATCATATTTTGGCTTTATTGGACTTGTTTTAATTATCTTTAACTTCAAGTTAAACTTGCATATGAGCAGTTGATGGTCTGTTCCACAATTAGCTCCTGGCCTGGTTTTGGCTGAAGATATTGATATTTTCCATCACCTCTTGCCACTGATATAATCAATCTGATTCTTGTGTGTTCCATCTGGCAAAGCCCACTTGTACAGTCACCTTTGTGTATTTGAAAAAAAAAAAGGTATATGCAATGAATCAGTCCTTGGTCTTGCAAAATTTTACCATGCAATTTCTAGTGTTATTTCTGTCACCAAGGAAAAATTTTCTGACTACTTGTGATTCTTCTTTGTTTCCAACTTGCATTCCAGTTACCAGTGATAATTAACACATCCTGATTGCATGTTTGGTTAATTTCAGACTGCAGAAGTTGATAAAAAATCTTCAATTTCCTCATCTTTGGCTTTGGTAGTTGGTGCATACATTTGAATAATAGTAGTATTAATGGGTCTTCCTTGTAGGCATATGGATATTATCCTATCACTGACAGCGTTTTACTTCTGGGTAGATCTTGAAACATCCTTTGTGATGATGAATGACACACCATTCCTCTTTAATTTGTCATTCCCAGCGTAGTAGATCATGTGGATGTCTGATTCAAAATGGCCAAACCAGTCCATTTTAGCTCACTAATGCCTAGGATATCAAACTTTATGCATTCCATTTAATTTTTGACAACTTCCCATTTTCTTAGATTCATATTTTGTACATTCCATGTTCTGATTATTAATCGATGTCAGCAGCTGTTTCTTCTCAATTTGAGTGGTGCTACGTCAGCAAATGGAGGTCTGGAAAGCTTTACCTTATCCATATGAGTAAGGCTGGTTTTACTCTGATGATGCAGCTCTTTTCCCAGTCCTATTTTGAGAGCCTTCTAACCTAAGTGACTCATCCTTCTCCTCTGTATAGGACAATGTTTCTGGACTATTCATAAAATTGTGCAGTAATGTATCAGACAGTGTTTCTCTACTATACATAAGGTTTTCCCTGGCAAATTCTTTGAGAAGTGGATGGCTTCTTTCTTCTTAGTCTGTCTCAGTCTGCAAGCGACACTGCTACCTCTGTACCATGTGCACTCCGCTGGGTTTGAAACACCGGTGGCACAGCCTCAATACTCATAGCAACACGTCACCACAGTAGGACAAATCAACAGACAAGTTTGTCTCCCTTAGCTGTTTGAAACCTCTCCAATCTCCCCTTACCCGGATCCCTACTGCTGCCTCCTTGCTCTGTCCTGATCCCCCTGACCTTTTTCTGTCCTTTCCCCCACTCCCGCCTTGATGCTTTGGGGTGGCCTGGGTTCCCTTGCCTTTCTGTCTTGCCACTTGTGGGCCATGACCTGGGTTCCCTCCCCCCACCTGGATCCCTGTGGCTTACTCCTTGTTCTGTCCCATTTCCCCTGGTCTTTTTCTGTCACCTGGATCCCTGTGGCTGACTCAATTACTGGGTAGGACTATGCAAATAATGCACTTGTGGCCAATAAAGGGGATTGAATAGCTTGCTGATAATGCAAATAATGTACACGGTACCATTGTGGTGAAACCATGCACATAAGGTATATAGAACTGTAATGAGGGAATTGGTCAGTTTTGCCTTCTGGCCAGGCTTAAAATAAGCCATCTCAGAGGCAGAAAAAGGGGACCTTACTCCTCCCTAGACAAAACGGCCCAGAGTGGAACATAGTTTTTGGACTCAGGATTTCTTTGATGAAAACTTTCTATACACAGAACAGAGAGTTGTAACATCAGAGATGGCACAAGAAGTGAGAAGCAGGGGAAAAGAAAGAGCAGCTGCTGAACCAGGAGAGCAGCATGAAACAATTCAATGTACTTTCCAGCCCATGGAGTGAGGCAGCTACAGTGGGTATGCTGACACAAGGAACAAGATAGCAGAATGACTTTGAGCTGAGGCTTACATGGAATGAGGTGCCTTCACATAATTACTAGTAGGGCTAAAAGAATTTTATAACACTTGCCTGGGTAGGCAGAGGCCAGCCTGAGGGCCAGGGAGAGCCCTGCCTGTTGGCACAGCTCAGAAGAAACTGTTTTGATCTAAGAGCTGTATTCTGAGTTGTTCCTCATCCTGAATTGTAACCTGTTACTTCCTTAGTAAACCCCATAATTGAGAGTATTTCTGCGAGTTCTGTGTCTCCATTGCAATGAATTATCAAGCCCAACAGAGACACAGTGAGTGCAGTGGGAGGGACTGCTGGTGTCAGAATTGGTATAAAAGTTTGAGAGAGAAGATACGTCTGACCTCTGTCTCATAAGAATGAGCCTTTGGCTGATGTTGATTGTGTTTCTTTTCCCCGCTCATGAAGTTAGAGGCCTTTGATGCCACCACATCATTGTCACAAATACCAACTATATATGCTATTGAGGGGTGAGTGGAATTAGCTGAGATATTAAAATGACTTCAAAGCCATGACATGATATTACAATTAAATTGTAATTGGATCATAATAAGCTTTTGTATCTTAAGGAAAAGGGAGATTCTTCCTTCCTGCCAATCATGCACTTGTTGTTGTTGTTAGGTCATCAAGTTGGTCCTACTCATAGTAACCCTATGTACAACAGTATGAAGCATTGCCTGATTCTGTGAATTGTTCCTATGTTTGAGTCCTTTCTTGCAGCCACTGTGTCAATTCATCTCATTGTGGGTCTTCTTTTTCACTGACCCTCTAAAATTATATCTACAGAAATATACCTACACAATTAAAATTGGGACATAGAGCCCCAAAGTAGCATCGAATCAAACCAAACCCTTACCATGGAGATGATCTGACTAATAGTGACCCTACAGGACAGAGCAAAACTGCCCCATAAAGTTTCCAAGGCGATACATCTTTATAGAAGCAGACTGCCTTATCTTTCTCCAACAGAATGACTGGTGGGTTAGAACCACTGACTTTTTGGTTAGCAACTAAATGCTTCCTTCTGAGGACTGGCTGGTGGGTTTGAACAGCCAGACATCTGGTTAGCAGTCAAATGCCTTAGGCACTATGCCACCAGTGCTCCCTTAGAGTAGAATACCAATTAATAAATGTAGAAGAAATAATTCAGTGGTTAATCATCATTTAGTAACCATCACAGCAGTAGTTGACAAAAGTGAGAATTATTCATTTATATACAGGCTGGTGGGTAGGAGTTTGATCAGGAACAGGATATTGATGTAAGGGGAATACTTCCCCCATCAGATAGTAATCCAGAAAAGGGGAGAACCATTTACAGTGGATAATATTGATAACACTACCATCCAACTCACAGTCACTACTCAAAGCTCAACAATTTCCTTCACAATTTCATTTTATACTTTCTGGTCCCACAACCTATTAAAAAATGTATTTACAGTGGAAAAACCTGGCAAACAGCAATTTTTCAGGTGATTAAGATTAGTATAACCATAAACTATGGACATTACCATAGTATGTCTCTCTATGTGATGCCAAGAATGTAGGGTCTGACTCTAGTCATGAGGAAACAGACACACATTGAGAGTCATACTATGGGATGAAAAGCTTGTGCTCTTCAAGACTGTCAAAGCCATGAGAAATAGGGAAAGACTAATGAGGTTGAAGGAGTATGATGAGACATGGCAGCTAAATGCAGTATATATTCTTGGATGGGTTGCTGGGGCAGAAAGGATAGAGGTATAAGTTGGGGAACTGGCTACCTATGTGTGAGTCTATGCCTTGAATTGTAGGTAGTATTGGTATTAAAGGAACTGTGGTCACATAATGGTTAAGTGCATGGTTGCTAACTGAAAAGTCAATTGTTTTAACTCTAGAGCACTCCATGGGAGAAGGAAGAGACAGTCTGCTTCTGTAAAGATTTGCTGCCTTGGAAATGGTAGGGTGCAGTTCCAGTCTATCCTATAGTCAGAATCAACTCTACAGCAATGGGTTATGGTTAGGATTATGAGTTGTCATCAATGGTAAGCATGTATTTGTTGTTGTTGTTAAGTGCCGTCGAGTCATTTCCGACTCATAGCGACCCCATGCACAGCAGAATGAAACACTGCCCGATCCCACGCCAGCCCCACAATCCCTGCTATACTTGAGCCCATCATTGCAGCCACCGTATCAATCCATCTCGCTGAAGGCCTCCCCCTCTTTCGT
>NW_006921827.1:1929638-1942121 GCF_000298275.1 Orycteropus afer afer | reverse complement strand
TCCAAATCTCTTGGCATAACTGAGTGAGTGCCTCCAATGGGGCATCTGTTTGTTAAAATATCTCAATCGGTATGCCATCAATTCCCGGAGCCTTGTTCTTCGCCAGTTCTTTCATTGAGTTGTCATCAATGGTAAGCATGTATAGTAAATATATATAGGAAAATCATTGTTTTTGAGTACACACACAATGAAATATTTAGAAGTTTTTGGGCATCATGAGAAGAAAAAGAAAAAGACCGTAAATATATAGAGAAAGAGAAAGTATTATAGCAAAGGTGGTAAAACATTAACAACTGGGGATTCTAGGTAAAGAAGATGTAGGAGTTCTTTTTACTAGCAACTTCCCCACTATTTCTAAATTAAGTATATGAAAGTTCAAAGTATGACTTTTTTGCCAAGGATTTATCACTGTCCAGAATAATACCTACCCATGATATGTGTATAATTTTTGATGAAGTGGTATATCTAATGAAAGAAAACCTTTCAGAAATACTAAAAAAAAATCACTCTGCTAAGAATTCAATATTTCAGGCCATGGTATGTTGGCTAAATCAAAAAGGTAGGTAATGCTACTGGCCATTTTCTGGGCATACAATGAGGTCATATAGCAGAAAGAAGAAAGCACAAAAGCCAAAATAAAACAAAAATCCCCATCAACTCCTGAATTTGTAAGCAAAATGTTTCCAATCTGGATGAAAGTTCTTTAACCTTCTTTTCCTGTTTTCCTTTATGATTATTTTCTGCTAAAATCATGATTGTTTTTAAAAATATTTTCTTTATAGATTTCTATGAAAAAGAGCTCTGTTACTTCAGTGTATTTACAGTTGTGCAACAGCTTTTCTTTTCTCAGTCCTTTTGTTTACTCCAATAAATGAGTCACTGATGTTTCCCAACAGTTCTTGGGAAACAGAAGTCTGTCTCTTATTAATGTCACAAATTGTCCTTTTCTGGAAATCAGCAAGTGAGTAAACCAGAATAAACCCAAATGGAATTTAATAAACATATTTTTCAGACCAAGAGTAATTAGCTAATGTTTTATAAAAATATCATGTATTCTTGTTTCTTTTAAAGATCTCTGCATAAATCTTATCTTACTGAAGAAAACTAAGCGATAATCTATTCTGACTCTCTTGCCATCTCTATTTTAATGTACTAATTTAAAAATAAATCACAAAGAAATGTTGAGTTCTTCATTTATACATCCTCAAGTCATATTTGATTCACTGTTATTTTCATGTACTTAATTCTTGTTTCTTTTCCAAGGCTGAAATTATTATACTCATAGCATACTTGCTTCTTCTCTGGAGATATGTGTCTTTAAGCAATTTGCTAGATAATGAGTCCACACTTTTCTTTATCCTGCTAGATCATTCAGTTTATTTATTAAAGGTACTCTGAATCTTAATACCTAGCTTTCTTACTCCTTCTTTTTTCATACCTTTTTATCTTTTATCTCCCTTACCTTCTGGGTGGGTAAATCAACTCTCATACTTAGTGTTAGCATGGACTTTGCCTGCTTGGGTTTTATAGCCCAGACTAGGCCAGACTATCCGTGGCAGGTCAAGGAGAGAAGTAGGCAGTAAGAGGGCTTGGAAGAAAAAGTCCCTTTCCCCTCCCCAGCATGATCCTGTAGACCTGTGCTTATTCTTGCTCCTCCTACTCTACCTTGTCTCTTTGCAGTATGAAGTTTTAAAAAAATAAATTAATTTAAAAATATAGCATGAGCCCCCAGTAGGAAAAAAAAGAAAGATAACAGGTTTTCTCTTTCTTTTTTTTTTTTTTTCTGGAAAGAAAATTAGGAAAAATGTTCTGTTGTTTTACCTGACAATGTTGTGTGTTGATCATCCTGGAAAAAGCTAAACTGGAGGTCAATTGGAATTTTGTTTGAACTTGTGACATGGTAAAGATCAGCCAATATCCTCTTCTTCTGAGACCAATGTTTGTTCCCATACACCTAGAGGGGACTTACCTCAATTTAGTAGTCTCAATTACCATTTTTTGTTTTATTTAAAAATATATTGTCTTTATAAATTATCTGGAATGCATATAATATTTTCTTAATTTTTTTCTCTTGAAATTTTACATATAAAATAAAATAATAATTATATCATCTACTCCCTTAGGGGAGCTCTGGTGACATAGTGCCTAAGGCATTTGAGTGCAAACCAGAAGGCTGGAGGTTCAAATCTACAGCCACTCTTGGGAAGGAAGGTTGGGCAATCTACTTCCATAGTGATACCGCCTCGGAAACCCAAGGAAGGATTGCTATGAGATGGATCTAACTCGAAGGCAGTGAGTTTGAGTGAGTTTTTCAGCCCTGCGGTGTAGTAAATTACTCAGTGTGGCTTTTCTACCCATAAGTCTTTGTAAACTCCAAGGTGGGAATTGCTATTAGCAACTGAGGAGATGCTGATTTTAAAGTTCCCACCTCGGTTATTTCTGTTGGGTGTGACACAATACAATGTTCTGGGAGGTTCCCACTCTCTCTCACGTACTTAGAGTTCTGATGCTGTGTTGGCTAGTTTGGTCACTCTGCCGGGCTCAAAAGGAGGCCTCCTAGAGGCAGAACTCTCTCTCTGAATGCTGCTTGAGGAAGACGCGCTGCTGAACGAGACACGCGCTCTGGAAAGAGACACATGCTGCTGGGAAAGAGACACAAGAGACACACATTGCTGATTGAGACACCGAGGGACCAGTACTGCTGGGAAAAAGACTGTGAGAGACTGTTGGCCGAGGGATGGTGGACTGGGAGAGAGACTGAACATTTTTCTTGAACTCGAATTTTAGCCTTGTTTTTCCCTAATAAACCTCATAATCTGTGAGTTCTGTGTGGCCACTGCAGTGAATTATCTAACCCAGGAGAGAGGTAGTGGGTGCTTTGGGAGGAACGGTTGGTGAAAGGGCTGGAGGGAGGCAGCATGTCTGGCCTTGCAGTAATAGGCCTTGGTTTACTGCTGGTAATCCTGCCTTCCCCGTGTAGGGTTAGAGGAGGTCAGAACATGTAGCCTCCATGTCGTTTTTGCAAGCCCCCTTAGTAAGACATGTAATATTGACTCCTGAAAGGAAAGAATGTTGAAGAAGGAAGCATTTTCCTATCAGAGAGAAAGAGAAGGTGACTCAGACAGTAGCAATGATAAGGGGGTATGATGACTTGTTTTTTTCTAGGTTCTTATAAGGAGCTCTGATGGTGCAGTATTAAGGCATTTGGCTGCTAACCAACGGTTCAGTGGTTTGAACCCACCACCCACTCTATGGAAGAAAGATGAGACAGTCTGTTTCTGTAAAGATTTCTAGCCTTGGAAACCCAATGAGAGTCTCTATGAGTCAGAATCAACATGATGACTGTGAGTTTGGTTATTGATTTTATAATAACATTACAAAGACAGGAATCACTATCCTTTGCAGACTAAGAAATAAGGTCCTAAGAAGTTAAGTAACATGCCAAAGTTGAACAAAATCTAAGGCTTTCCATTTGTTCTTACCGTTGCTGGGAATGTCCTTCTCAGTTGTTTTCATGGATGGTAATTTTTCATTCTTACCACTCATCTGTCAGTTTGGCATACTGTAGTGGCTTGCATGTTCCTGTGAGGCTGGAGGTTATGCCACTGGTATTTCAAATACCAGCAGGGTCACCCATGGTGGACAGGTTTAAGCAGAGCTTCCAGATTAAGACAGTCTTGGAAGAATGAAGAGGCCATTAACTTCTCAAAGCATTGGACTGTGAAAACTTTATGAATAGTCCCAAAATACTGTCTAGTATAGTGCTGGAAGATGAGCCCCTCAGGTCAGAAGGCACTCAAAATATGACTGGGGAAGAGCTGTCTTCTCAAAGTAGAGTTGATCTTCATGACGTGGGTGGAGTAAAGCTTTCAGAACCTACATTAGCTGATGTGGCACAACTCAGAATGGGAAGAAACAGCTGCAAAGTTTCCTTAATAATTGGAACATGGAATGTAGGAAGCATGAATATAGGGAAATTGGAAGTTGTCAAAAATGAAAAGGAATGCATAAAGATCAATATCCTTGGCATTAGTAAACTGAAATTAACAGGATTTGGCCTTTTTGAATCAGACAACCATATGATCTATTATGCCAGGAATAAGAAAGAATGTTTCAAGATCTATCTTGAAGTGTAATGGGAGCTCTGGTAGCATAGTGCCTAAGGCACTTGACTGCTCACCAGAAGGCTGGCGGTTCAAACCCACCAGCCACTCCTCGAAAGGAAGGTTGGGCAATCCTACTTCCTTAGTGATACTGCCTCAGAAACCCAAGGAGGGGTCGCTATGAGTCAGGACACACTTGACGGCAAACAACAACAACAACAACACATCAATGGAAAGAGGTAATGGAGCAGCTCCAAAACAAGGCCAGGAACTGACTGTGGAACAAACCATCAACTACTCATATGCAAGTTCAAGTTGAAGTTGAAGATAAATAAAAAAATTCATGAGAGCCAAAATATGACCTTGATTATATCCCACCTGAATTTAGAGACCAACTAATGAATAGGTTTGATGCATCAAACTCCAATGACTGAAAACCAGAGAAATTGTAGGACAACATCAAAAGCGTCATACATAGAGAAAGCAAGAGGTCATTAAAAAGACAAGTAAGGGAGAAAAGACCAAAATGGATGTCAGAAGAGACTATGAAACTTTCTCTTCAATGGAGAATGACTAGAACAAATAGAAAAATTGACAAGATAAAAGAGCTGAGCATATTTCAAAGAGCAGCTCCAGCAGACAAAGCCAATTACTACTATGAAATGTGTAAAGACTTGCAGTTAGAAAACCAAAAGGGAAGAACAATCTCAACATTTCTCAAGCTGAAAGAACTGAAGAAAAAATCCAAACCTCTAGTTGCAATATTGAAAGATGTGATGCGCAAAATATTGAAAGATACAGGAGACATCAAAAGAAGATGGAAGGAACACACAGAGCCATTGCACCAAAAAGAATAGTCTCTGTTCCTCCATTTCAGAAGGTGGCATATGATCAAGAACCAGTGGTAATGAAGGAAGAAGTTGAAACTACACTGAAGGAATTGGCAAAGAACAAACTTCAAGAATTGACCAAATACCCACTGAGATGTTTCAACAAATAGATACTGTGCTAGAAGTACTTATTTGTCTGTGCAAAGAAATTTGGAATACAGCTACCTGGCCAACTGACTGAAAGAGATCCATATTTGCACCCATTCCAAAGAAAAGTGATCCCACAGAATGTGGATATCAAACAATATCATTAGTATCACAGGCAACTAAAATCTTGTTGAAAATCATTCAAAAATGGTGCAACATATTGATAGAGAACTTCCAGAAATGCAAGCTGGATTCAGAAGAGGACGTGGAATGAATATCATTGCTGATGTCAGATCTTGGCTGAAAGCAAAAAATATCAGAAAGACGTTTACTTGTGTTTTATGGACTATGCAGAAGCATTTGATTGTGTGGATCATAACAAATTGGATAACTTTGAGAAGAATGAGAATTCCACAACACTTCATTGTATTCATGAAGAACCGGTACATACACTAGATGGCTATCATTCAAACAGAACAAGGGAATACTGCATGGTTTAAAATCAGGAAGGAAGTGTGTCAGGGTTGTATCCTTTCACCATATTTATTCAATCTATATGCTGAGCAAATATTCTGAGAAGCTGAATCATATGAGGAAGAAAGTGGCCTTAGGATAGGAGGAAGACTCATTAACAACCTGCGATATGCAGATGACAGTACCTTGCTTGCTGAAAGTGAAGATGACTTGAAGCATTTACTGATGAAGATTAAAGACTACAGTCTGCAATGTGGATTACACCTCAACATAAAGAAAACAAAAATCCTCACAACTGGGCTAATAAGCAGCATCACGGTCATTGGAGAAAAGATTGAAGTTGTCAAAGATTTCATATTACTTGGATCCACAATCAACACCAATGGAAGCAGCACTCAAGAGATCAGATGATATATTGCCCTGGGTAAATCTGCTGCAAAAAGACCTCTTTAAAGTGCTAAAAAGCAAAGATGTCTCTTTGAAGACTAATGTGTTTGTAACCCAAGCCATGGTGTTTTCAGTCACCTCATATGCATGTGAAAGCTGTACAATTCATAGAGCAGAAGTGTTGACACTTTTGAGTTGTGGTGTTGAAGAAGAATACTGAAAATACCATGGACTGTCAGAAGAACAGACAAATTTGTCCTGGAAAAGTGCAGCCTGAATTCTCCTTGGAAGCTAGAATGGGCAGACTTTGTCTCACCTACTTTGATCATGTTGTCAGAAAGGACTATTCTTTGAAGAAGGAAATCATGCTTGGTAAAGTGGAGTGTCAGAGAAAAAGGGGAAGACCCTCAACAAGATGGATTGACACAGTGGCTGCAACAACAGGCTCAGGTATAGGAAAGTTTGTGAGACTGGCACAGAACCAGACAGTGTTTCATTCTGTTGTACATTGGGTCACTATGAGTAGGATCTGAATCAACGGCACCTGACAACAACAATTTTTCACTCATAGTCCAGGTTCCAGTTTAAATGTCTCACCTTCCTTGACTAGTCTTTAAATGATTCCTCTGCCTCCTCCAGCACAAGACACATGTTATGACATGACTTCATTTTATTTTCTTCATAACATTTACTGTTGTTGTTGTTGTTATGCGCCATCGAGTTGGACCCAACTCATAAGGACCCCTCCTTGGGTTTCCGAGGCAATATCACTGCGGAAATAGATTGCCCCATCTTCCTTCCGAGGAATGGCTGGTGGGTTTGAACTGCCAGCTTTCTGATTAGCAGTCAAGCGCCTTAGGCACTATGCTACTTCTGAATTTTTTTTATGTGTGTGAGTTCTAAGAGAGAGTTAACTTGTCTGTCCTCTTCACTCTCATAGCTCCAATGTCTAGCCCTGTATTTTTTGATTAATCTGTATGTCCGGCCTATCCTCCATTAGAAGGCAGTAGAAGCTCTCTCAGTGGTGTCATAGTAACGATCTGAACAGACTTCTAGTTACTCTGGAGATTTTTTTTCTGCATTAACTCTGAAGACTCAGATTCTGACATTACCTTGAACACATTTTTGACAATAGCTCTTATCCACTAATGACTCTGAGATGCATTTGCTTTTGTAATGCACATGAATTCTTAGCAAAACGCTATTTGTTTGATCATGTTATTGTTTAAGGAACAATGCTTTTTATCTCATGACTTTGAGTTTGCATATCTAGTAGTGTTGCCAATTAGTCCATGCACAGAATCAAAAGACTTTGTTTTCATTTGTGAGATTATGTTCAAAAGGTATAACTTGAAATGACAAAGCTAAATTTGTCTTGGAGATATGAACTTTTCCAATAAGGAGGAACTGACACTTGACTTCATTACGATTAAGCTAAAAAGTAATACCCTCTACCCTTTTAATCATTTGTCACAATTACCACTTAACATAGTTGCAACAGAAATGAGAACTTTTACATTTTCCCTCATCCTTTTCTTTACCTTGACTTATAAACACCTAGGTGTCTTTTTAACTTATAAATCTTTTTCTAAAATAATAATTTATTGATTTTTTGGTGAAAGTTTACACGGCAAATAGGTTTCTATTTGACTATTTCCATACAAATTGCTTTATGATATTAGTTACATTTAGCACAATGCATTAGCATTCTCTTTGTGTTCTGTTTGTTCCTTTTCCAGTAGTCTAGTTTCCCTGTCCTCTTATTTCTTGTCTTTTCTTTTTTTGAGTAATTATCAATCGTTTAGTCTCATACTGATGGTTCTCAAGTAGGGTACTGATCTTATGAGTAATATGCTTTATTTTATGTGCTATGCTACTAATTCTCCAAAAGGTTCGGTTCTGTGTTTAGAAAATGCTGCAGGGCGATAGTTTGTCTACCGTTCTCTACTGTTTCAGTTTGTCTACTTTTTGTTGTTCTGTTTTTATTCTCTAAGTAAACATTTGAGTTCTGCTCCATATTTTTCTCCCACTCTATCTGGGATTGCAGTGTGTTTGTTTTTTGGTTTATCTGGAACTAACTACTATGATCCCAGTCAGAATGGTTAGTGATGGTAGCTGAGCACTGTCTAGTTCTTCTGGTCTCAGAGTAGATGAAGGTGTGGCACTTGTAGACTTGTTTCTCTTCTGGATTTTTAAATTATCTTCTTATAGTTTTGATCCTGGAGATTCTAGACCTGTAGTTGTGTCTTAGATGGCCACTCACAAATTTTTAAGATCCCATACTCTACTCACTTCACTAGGATGCAGATCATGACTTCTATGAACTATGTTATGTCTATGGACTGAGTTTACCCATGAGACTGCAGTCCTAAGCCCTCAAATCCAAAAAACAATTTTGAAAAGTTTTTGGTTATGTCTTTGGAGTAAATATATTTGTGTCTTCAATGTATATGTGCATCTGTACCTACATATTTGTATTTATATGTACAGATGTGTCTATCTGTTCTCACCTATATATTCATCTGTATCTACCTCTATACCATTGTGCCTGTACCCATCCATATATACTCAATCACTTATACTTTTGTTGTGTTTTGCTCAACATATCCACATTGAGTGCCATTTTTCCTCTCACCATAATTAACTGATCTTTACTTTATAAAGCATACTTTCCTCACCCACATTCCCATACAGTAACCAAAAATGAACTTTGATTTCTCTTTATCAATCTAATCCTTCCTTCTTATAAAAGAGGGATCATATAATATTTGTCTTTATATGCTTGATTTATTTCACATAGCATCATGCCCTCTAGGTCTATCTGTGTTATAATGTTTTGTGAACTCATTATTATTTTTTATAGTTGTGTAGTATTCCATTGTGCATATATACAGTTTGTTTATCATTTACCTTTTGATAGACACTTCAGCTGTTTCCATTTATTTGCTTTTGTTAATAAAGCAGCTATGAGCATAGTTGTGATGGTTAAGGTTGTGTGTCAACTTGGCTGGGTCATTATTCCCTGTGGTTTAGCAGTTATGATGTAGTCATCTCCCATGATGAGATTTGGTTTAATATAGTCACCTGCATTATGAGATCTGCTATGAGCAGTGAGTCAGTTGAAAGGTAGTTTCAGCAAGGATTTGGCCAGCATTAAATATATATGGACATTCTGGCAAAGCTCTATGCTTTTTGCTCACTCTGGATTTTTCATCTGGCTCATCATCATCTGTCCTCTGGTTCTATGGACTTGAACTAGCAGCTTGTCGTATTTCCTGCTGATCCTGAGATCCATTAGTCTACACAGCCTGGGAGCCAGCTGCTTGTCATCTGACCTGCTGATCCCAAGATCAGCTCACCAACCACTGCAGCTATGTGAGTCAGGAGACACCTCCAGCCTGAGGTCTGACCCATAGACTTGCATCTTGAAAGCCTCTACAACTTCTCTCTTTCTATATGTGTGTAGATATAGATATATTTATTTATTTATACACATCTAGATTCTTTACTGGTTTTGCTTCTCTAGAGAACTCAGCCTAAGACATTAGGGTGCATATATTTGTGTCACTATTTTTAGGTCTGTAGGGTATATACCTAGGAGTGGAATTGCTGGATCATAGGGTGATTCTAGTTTTTTGAAAAAGTGGCATACTATTTTCCATAATAGTTACACCTTTTTTTACAGTCCCACTGGCAATGGATAAGGGTTCAACTTCTAACAACCTTGTCAACACTTGTTGGTATCTGTTTTTTTTTTTTTTTTGCTTTGTTTTGTAATCAGACCATTTTATCTGGGGTAAGATATTACCTCTCTGTAGTTTTCATTTTCATCTCTCTAACAGATAATTTTCAGCCAAAACAAGGTCAGGAGCTGACTGTGGAACAGAGCATGAATTTCTCATATGCAAGTTCAAGTTGGAGATGAAGACAAAAGAAACAAGTTCATGAGTGCCAAAATATGACCTTGATTATATCCCATCAGAATTTAGAGACCATCTGAAGAATAGATTGAATGTTTTGAACACCAGTGGCCAAAGACTAGTTGAATTATGGGATGACATCAAGGCCATCATACATGAAGAAAGCAAATGCTCATTAAATAGACAGGAAAGGAAGAAAAGACCAAAACAGATGTCAGAAGAGAATTTGAAACTTGCTCTTGAACAGAGAACAGCTAAAGTGAATGGAAGAGATGATGAAATAAAAGTTGAACAGAATATTTCAAAAGGTAGCTCAAGAACACAAAATAAAGTATTGTAATGAAATGTGCAAAGACTTTGAGTTAGAAAACCAAAAGAGAAGAACTCACTTGGTATTTCTAGAGCTGAAAGAACTGAAGAGTAAATTCAAGCCTTCGGTTGCAGTATTGAAGGATTTAATGGACAGAATATTTCATCAAACAGGAAGCATCAAAAGAAGATGGAAGGAATACAGACTAATGGTACCAAAAAGAATTGGTAAATATATTCAACTATATCAAGAGGTAACACATGACCAAGAATAAATGGTATTGAAGGAAGAAGTTGAAACCACACTGAAGGAATTGGCAAAAAGTCAAGGATGGAATGCCCATTGAGATATTTCAACAAATGGATGCAGTGACAGAGGTACTTAAGCATTTATATCAAGAAATCTGGAAGACAGCTACCTGGTCATCCAACTATTTTAGTTATATTTATATTTATATTTATATTTATATCCAACTATTTTAATTATAGATTGATATTTGCACCTATTCCAAAGAAAGGTGATACAACAGAATGTGGAGTTTATTCAACAAAGTCATTAATATCACACACAAGTAAAATTTTGCTGAAGATAATTCAAATTCATTTGCAGCAGTATATTGACAGAGAACTTCCAGAAATGTAGGCTGGATTCGAAAGAGGACATGAAATAATGTGAGATGGATCTTGGTTGAAAGCAAAGAATACCATAAAGATGTTTACCTATGCCTTATTGACTGTGCAAAGGCATTCATCAGGGTGGGTAATAATGAATTATGGATAATATCACAAGGAATGGGAATTCCAGAACACTTCATTATGCTCATGAAGAACCTGTACATAGAATAAGAGGCTGTCATTTGGAGAGAACAAAGGGAAAATGCATGATTTAAGACCAGGAAGGGTTGCATCAGGGTTGTATCCTTTCACCATAATTTTTCAATCTGTATACTGAGAAAATAACCCAAGAAGTTGGACTATATGGAGGAGAATGTGGCATCTGGATTGGAAGAAGACTCATTAACAATGTACAATATGCAGATGACACAGTCTTGCTTGCTGAAAGTGAAGATGACTTGAAATACTGATGAAGATCTAAGACTACAGCTTTCAGTATGGATTAAACCTCAACATAAAACAAAAATCCTCACAACTGTACCAATAAGCAACATCACAATAAATGGAGAAAAAAATTTGAAGTTCTCAAAGATTTCATTTTACTTGGGTCCACAATCATCATCTATGTAAGCAGCAGTCAAGAAATCAGTCATCATATTGCACTGGGCAAATCTGCTTCAAAAGACCTCTTTAGAGTGTTCAGAAGCAAAGATGTCACTTTGAAGATTAAGGTGCACCTAACCCAAGCCATAATATTTTCAATTGTCTCTTATTCATGTGAATGCTGAGCAATGAGTAAGGAAAACCAAAGAAGAATTGATGTATTTGAATTGTGGTGTTGACAAAGATTACTGAAAATACCATGGACTGTCAGAAGAACAAACAAATCTGTCTGGGAAGAAGTGTGGCTGGAATGCTTTGTAGAAGCCACAATGGCCAGGCTTCATCTCACCTACATTGGTCATAAAGGATCTCTGGTGGCACAGTGCCTAAAGAATTTGGCTGCTAACCAGAAAGTTGGTGGTTCAAACCCACTAGTCACTCCATGGAAAGAAGATGGGCAATCTACTTCCATAAAGATGTACCACCTCTGAAACCCAGTGGGGATCTCTATGAGTCTGAATCTGCTCGATGAGTTTTTTTTTTTTTTTTCTTTTACTTTGCTCATGTAGTCAAAAGGAACCATTTCTGGGAGAAGTATATCATGCTTGGTAAATAGGGCATCACCAAAAAAGTGGAAAAAGATGCGCAACGAAATGGAGTGACACATGGCTGCAAAAATGGGCTAAAGCATAACAAGTATTGTCAGAGTGGCACTGGAATGGGCAATATTTTGTTCTGTTGTACAAAGGGTCATAATTAGTTGGAGAAAACCCAGTGGCACCTAATAAAAACAACAATAGCTATTTATTGTGAACTTTTTTTTATATATTTGTTGGCTGCTTGGATGTCCTCCAGCAGAACAGAATGTTCACTTCATGTTCTTTGCCCATTTTGTGATTGTGTTGTTTATTTTTTTATTGTTATTGCTATTGAAATTTTCCATGTATTTTAGAGATTAGACTCTTATCAGATAAGTTTTTTCCAAAGATATGTTTCCATGTGTGTGTATGTGTGTGTGTTTGTGTCCAGAGTGCGATGCACATGGTGCACAGGTATCAGCCCAGCTTACAGACTGAGACAGACTAGGAAGAAGGA
>NW_006921827.1:1923274-1929059 GCF_000298275.1 Orycteropus afer afer | reverse complement strand
TGCACCAACCACCAAAGCCAAAGATGAGGAAATTGAAGATTTTTATCAACTTCTGCAGTCTGAAATTGACCAAACATGCAATCAGAATGTGTTCATTGTCACTGGTGACTAGAATGCAAAAGTTGGAAACAAAGAAGAATCATTGGTAGTTGGAAAATTTGGCCTTGGCGACAGAAATAATTCTGGAACTCGCATGGTAGAATTTTGCAAAACCAACAACTTGTTCATTGCAAACACCTTTTCTCAACAACACAAACGGCGGCTCTACATGTGGACTTCACCAGATGGAACACACAGGAATCAGATTCACTACATCTGTGGCAAGAGGTGGTGGAAAAACTTAGTATCTTCAGCCAAAACCAGGCCAGGAGCTGATTGTGGACCATCAACAGACCATCAACTGCTCATATGCAAGTTCAGTTTGAAGTTAAGACAATTAAAAAAGGACCAATAGAGCCAAAATATGATCTGGAATATATCCCTTCTGAATTTAGAGATCATCTAAAGATTAGATTTGATGCATTGAACACCAATGAACGAAAACCAGAAGAATTGTGGGAGGATATCAAGAACATTATCCATGAAGAAAGCAAGAGATCACCAAAAGGATGAGAAAAGAAGAGAAGACCAAAATGGATGACAGAAGAGACTCTGAAACTTGCCCTTGAGCGGAGAGTAGCTAAAGCCGATGGAAGAAATGACAAGATGAAACAGCTGAACAGAAGATTTCAAAGAACAGCTTGAGCAGACAAAACCAATTACTATAATGAAATGTGCAAAGACATGGAGTTTGAAAACCAAAAGGGAAGAACACATTCAGCATTTCTCAAGTTGAAAGAATTGAAGAAAAAATTTAAGCCTTGAGTTGCAATATTGAGAGATTCTATGGGCAAAATATTGAATGATGCAGGAAACATCAAGAGAGATGGCAGGAATACACAGAATCACTGTACCAGAAGGAATTGATTGATCTTCATCCATTTCAAGATGTGGCATATGATCTAGAACCAATGGTACTGAACGAGGAAGTCAAAGCTGCAATGAAAGAATTGGCAAAGAACAATGCTCCGGGAATTGACGGAATACCCACTGAGGTTATTTCAACAAACGGATGCACCATTGGAGGCACTCACTCAGTTATGCCAAGAGATTTGGAAGACAGATTCCTGGCCAATTGACTGGAAGAGATCCATATTTGTGCCCATTCCAAAGAAAGGTGATCCCACAGAATGTGGGAATTATAGAACAATATCATTAATATCACATGCAAGTAGGATTTTACTGAAGATAATTCAAAAATGGTTTCAGCAGTATATTGACAGAGAACTTCCAGAGGTGCAAGCTGGATTCAGAAGAGGATGTGGAACAAGGAATATCATAGTTGTTGTCAGATGTATCTTGGCTCAAGGCAAAGAATACCAGAAAGATATTTACTTGTGTTTTTTATTGACTATGCAAATGCATTTGATTTTGTGGATCATGACAAATTATGTATAACATTGAGGAGAATGGGAATTCCCAAACACTTGATGGTACTCATGAGGAACCTGTACCTTGACCAGGAGGCTATAGATCGATTGGAACAAGGGGACACTATGTGGTTTAAAATGAAGAAGGGTGTGCGTCAGGGTTGTATCATTTCCCCACACTTATTCATTCTATATGCTGAACAAATAATCCGAGAAGCTGGACTATATGAAGAAAAATGTGGCATCAGTTTGAAGAGTTGATGCTTTTGAGTTGTGGTGCTGACGAAGAATGCTGAAAGTACCATGAACTGCTAAAAGAACTAACAGATCTGCCCTGGAGGAAGTGCACCCAAAATGTTCCTTGGAAGTGAGAATGGCCAGACTTTGTCTCACCTACTTTGGTAATGTTGTCAGAAGGGACCGTTCCCTGGAGAAGGATGTCATGCTTGGTAGGGTGGAAGGTTAACGAATGAGGAGGATGCCTTCAACGAGATGGATTGACATGATGACTGCAATGATGGGCTCAAGTATAGTGGGATCATGGAGCTGGCATGGGATTGGGCAGTGTTTCGTTCTGCTGTGCTTGGGGTCTCTATGAGTCTGAAATGACTCGATGGTACCTAATAACAACAACAACATTTCCTAGTCAGTAAGTTATCGATTTATTCTTTATTTTATTTTATTTTTTTAATTGTGATTTGGGTGAAAGTTTACAGAGCAAATTCACTTTCTACACAACAGCTCACATACACTTTGTCTCATGACATTGACTACAATTTCCCACAATGCAACAGCTCCTTTCCCACTTCCTCCCTATAGTTACTTCTTCCCTATGTCCTTCCCTTCCAGGCACTCTTGGTGCTTGAGCAGTCTCCCTGTGCATACAATCCTTCTATTCTCCCATGTTTGATCTCTCCAAGGAGTGTATCTACCTAATGTAAATGTTCAGCCATATGCCTGTCTTTTGTTTGGCTGGAAGCCACAGGAGTGGTTTCAATTCCAGACCTGAAGGGCAGCTATGGGCCATAGTCTCAGTGGTTCCATCAGGCTCTATCAGACCAGCAAACCTTGTCTTTTTTTTTTTTTTTATGATTTAGAATTTTGTTCCATTGTTCTTCCACTCTATCCAGGATCTCATACAGAGATCCCCCTCTGAGTGGTTGACAGTGGTAGTCAGTACCATCTAGTTTCTCTGGTCTAATAGTCATATAGGCTGAGGATCGCATGGTGTACCAGGCCCTTGGGCTAATTGTTTCCATGTATCTTTGTTTTTCTTTATTCTTCTTTGCTCTGGATGAAGAGAGACCCAGCGTTGCGTCTAGATGGCTGCTTGCAAGCTTTTAAGATCCCAGTCACTGCTTGCCAAAGTAGGATGTGGAGCAATGATTTTGTGTAGTATGTTATGCCAATTGGGCTTGATGTCTCTGCAACTATGACCCCGAGCCCACAGGTCCAACTACTCACTCCCTCTGGGTAGCTGGCTCTGGTCAAGAAATGACTACAACTTTACCCCTTGTAACCTCTACTATATACCTGGGAATTCTTACAGAACATACAAATACAGTTGTAGAAACATTGTCTGCCAACCCTATACATGGTCTTGGGCACACTTCCTCCTCCATAGATACAGCTAATTGTTTAGCCTGTCCACCCATCTATTCACCCATATATAAATGTTTGTCATCACTGACAAGGCAGTACTGTATGTGCAAAAGGGTTCAGCTTTGTTGTCTGTACCTCTCATGCACCTCTATATGTCTTCCTCTTCCTCATTGCCACCATGTTGATCACTCACATTTGGTACTTTGCCCTTCTCTTCACCCAAATTAATACTTGTCTCTACCTGTCTAACATTGTTCTCTCCCCTCCCCTCCTACCCCTGATAACCAACAAAGAAAATTTCCTTCCATATATAAACCTTTCTTTGACTTTTTACAATAATGGACTAATACTATATTTGTCCTTCGTGATTGACTTATTCCACTCAGCTTAAAGTCTTCCGAGTTCAACTATGTTATGCAGTGTTTTGTCAATTCTACATTATTCTTTAGGTTTGCGTAATATTCCATTGTGTGTATGTACCATAGTTTGACTATCCATTCTTCTGTTGATGGGCACCTAGGATGTTTCCATCTTTTTGCTATTGTAAGTAGTACTGTGATGAATACAGGTGTGCATATATCTGTTCTTATCCTCGTTCTAACTTCTTGAGGGTATATACCTAATAATGGAATGACTGGGTCAAATGGTATTTCTAATTCCAACTTTTTAAGAAGTCGCCATACTGGTTTCACAATGCTTGTATCATTTGACAGTCCAACCAGTAGTGTATGAGAGTCCAATCTCTCCACATCCTTGCCAGCATTTGTTATTTTCTGTCTTAGAGAACTTTGCTACTAGTGCTGGGGCAAGATGGTATCTCATTGTTTTTTGATTTGCATGTCTCTAATGGCTAATGATTACGAGCATTTCTTCACATGTTTGTTGGATGCCTAAATATCTTCTTTGGTGAAATGTCTATTCATGTCCTCTGCCCTTTTTTTAATTGGAATTTTTGTCTTTTTGCTGTTGAGGTGTTGGAGTTTTCTACAAATTCTAGAGATAAGTCCTGTGTCAGATATGTCTTTGTCAAATATATATTTTTTCCCAATCTATAGGTTCTCTTTTGACTCTTTTGGAGAAGTCTTTGGAAGAACATAAAAATTTAATTTTTAGAAGGTACCATTCATCTAGTTTCTCTTCTGCTGTTTGTGCATTTGAGGTTATGCTTGCTAATCTATTTATGCTATATATACATTTGTTGTTGTTGTTATTTGCCATCGAGTCGGCCCGACTCATAGCGACCCCTCCTTGGGTTTCCGAGGCAGTATCACTACGGAAGTAGGAATGCCCAACCTTCCTTCTGAGGAGTGGAAATTTGCCCCTGTATTTTCCTTGAGGATCTTTATAGTTTTAGGTTTCACATTTAAGTCTTTAATCCGTCTGGAATTAGTTTTGTGTATGGTGTGAGGTACAGATCTTGTTTCATTATTCTGATTTAGATATCCAGTTTTGCCAGCACCATTTGTTAAACAGACAATCTCTTTGCCATTTAATGGATTTCAGTCCTGTGTATTTATTCTTTTAATGATGTCTTTTGATTATCATATGTTTTTTCATTTTTAAGAGGTACCATTTATCTATTTATTGTCGTTTATTCGTGCATTTGTTATGTTTGTTATCCTATTTTTACAAAAGATTAGGCTCTATAATTTTCTTCCTGTGTTATTTTCTAATAATTTTATCATTTTAAATTTCACATTTTGGTCTTTGATTCATTTTGAATTAGTTTTTGAGTATGGATTGAGGTATGATTCCTGTTTCATTTTTCTACAGGTAGATAACCAGTTTTGCCAGTATCATTTATTAAAGAGACTGTTTTTGCCTCACTGAATGTACTTTGACCCCTTGTCAAAAATCAGTTGTCCATAGATAAAACCAAACAAACTCACTGCCGTCGAGTCATTCCCAACTCATCGTGACCCCTCCTTTGGTTTCCAAGGCAGTATCTATACAGAAGTAGATTGCCCAATCTTCCTTCTGAGGTGGCTGGTGGGTTAGCAATCAAATGAGCTAGGCACTGCACCAAATTCTGGGTTCTCAATTCTACTCCATTGGTCTATGTTTCTATCTTTGAAACAATACCAGGATATTTAGATATTTTGTTATTTTGATTATAGCAGCTGTACAATACGTTTTGATATTAGGGACTGTGAGCCCTCCTGCTTTGATCTTTTTCTTCAATATTGCTTTGGTTATTTGGGATTTCTTTCCTTTACATATAAAGATTGCCATTCATTTTTCCATTTCAGTAAATAATGTTGTTGGCAGTTGTATACTGATTTGCATTGAATCTGTAGATCACTTTAGGTAGGATTGATATTGTTACTACCTTATGTCTTCCAATCCATGAGCGTAAAATGTCTTTCCTTTTTTGTAGATACTTTTTAGGCTCCTACAGTAGTGTTTATAATTTTCATTGTCTATGTCACTTAGGAGCTCTGGTAGCATAGAGCCTAAGGCACTTGACTGCTAACCAGAAGGCTGGTGGTTCAAACCCATCAGCCACTCCTCGGAAGGAAGATGCAGCAATCTACTTCCATAGTGATACTGCCTTGGAAACCCAAGGAGGCGTTGTTATGAGTCAGGGTTGACTCGATGGCACATAACAACAACAACAAAATGTCATTTACATTCCATGTAAATTAGTTCCTATGTAGTTTATCAATTGGGGATGTATTATAAAAGGTATTGCTTCCATGATTTTTTTTTTTTTT